>NC_053394.1:329701440-330074892 GCF_905171765.1 Bufo bufo | reverse complement strand
CAAATGGGGAGTTTGCGGTTGTGCAAATGAACTGTTTGCGGTGCATTAAAAGGGGAGTTTGGTCTGTCAATGTCTGTGATGCGGGCGTAACCCTTACACTACCTGATCGATACAACATCATACCTGATCGTATACACACACTGGATGTTTTAAAGCACGTTATTCCAAACAATTTAGGAATGTTAGTTGATTTATGCCCTTTATGGATTAAAACCCGACTCTGCGTCCACTACGTAATTTTCCATGGGAGTTTTGCCATAGATCCCCCTCCGGCATGCCACAGTCCAGGTGTTAGACCCCTTGAAACAACTTTCTCATCACTATTGTGGCCAGAAAGAGTCCCTGTGGGTTTTAAAATTCGCCTGTCTATTGAAGTCTATGGCGGTTCGCCCGGTTCGCCAGTTCGCGAACATTTGCGGAAGTTCTCGTTCGCTGTTCGCGAACTGAAAATTTTATGTTCGCGACATCACTATTCCCAAATTTGCCATTCTCAAAATTGTGGTGAACGGGAACAATGAGGAAAACATCTAATAAGGGACGTGGACGCGGATGTGGACATGGTCGTGGTGGTGTTAGTGGACCCTCTGGTGCTGGGAGAGGACGTGGCCGTTCTGTCACAGCCACACGTCCTAGTGTACCAACTACCTCAGGTCCCAGTAGCCGCCAGAATTTACAGGGATATTTGGTGGGGCCCAATGCCGTTCTAAGGATGGTAAGGCCTGAGCAGGTACAGGCATTAGTCAATTGGGTGGCCGACAGTGCATCCAGCACGTTCACATTATCTCCCACCCAGTCTTCTGCAGAAAGCGCACAGATGGCACATGAAAACCAAGCCCATCAGTCTGTCACATCACCCCCATGCATATCAGGGAAACTGTCTGAGCCTCAAGTTATGCAGCAGTCTCTTATGCTGTTTGAAGACTCTGCCAGGGTTTCCCAAGGGCATCCACCTAGCCCTTCACCAGGGGTGGAAGAGATAGAATGCACTAACGCACAACCACTTATGTTTCCTGATGATGAGGACATGGGAATACCACCTCAGCACATCTCTGATGATGATGAAACACAGGTGCCAACTGCTGCGTCTTTCTGCAGTGTGCAGACTGAACAGGAGGTCAGGGGTCAAGACTGGGTGGAACACGATGCAGGGGACGATGAGGTCCTAGACCCCACATGGAATGAAGGTCGTGCCACTGACTTTCACAGTTCGGAGGAAGAGGCAGTGGTGAGACCGAGCCAACAGCGTAGCAAAAGAGGGAGCAGTGGGCAAAATCAGAACACCCGCCACCAAGAGACTCCGCCTGCTACTGACCGCCGCCATCTGGGACCGAGCACCCCAAAGGCAGCTTCAAGGAGTTCCCTGGCATGGCACTTCTTCAAACAATGTGCTGACGACAAGACCCGAGTGGTTTGCACGCTGTGCCATCAGAGCCTGAAGCGAGGCATTAACGTTCTGAACCTTAGCACAACCTGCATGACCAGGCACCTGCATGCAAAGCATGAACTGCAGTGGAGTAAACACCTTAAAAACAAGGAAGTCACTCAGGCTCCCCCTGCTGCCTCTTCTGCTGCTGCCGCCTCGGCCTCTTCTGCTGCTGCCGCCGCCTCGGCCTCTTCTGCTGCTGCTGCCGCCGCCTCGGCCTCTTCCTCTGCCTCTGGAGGAACGTTGGCACCTGCCGCCCAGCAAACATGAGATGTACCACCAACACCACCACCTGCGTCACCAAGCATCTCAACCATGTCACACGGCAGCGTTCAGCTCTCCATCTCACAAACATTTGAGAGAAAGCGTAAATTCGCATTTCTAAACTACTGGCCTATGAAATGCTGTCATTTAGGCTGGTGGACACACACAGCTTCAAACAGCTCATGTCACTTGCTGTCCCACAGTATGTTGTTCCCAGCCGCCACTACTTCTCCAAGAGAGCCGTGCCTTCCCTGCACAAACAAGTGTCCGATAAAATCAAGTGTGCACTGCGCAACGCCATCTGTGGCAAGGTCCACCTAACCACAGATACGTGGACCAGTAAGCACGGCCAGGGACGCTATATCTCCCTAACTGCACACTGGGTAAATGTAGTGGCGGCTGGGCCCCAGGCGGAGAGCTGTTTGGCGCACGTCCTTCCGCCGCCAAGGATCGCAGGGCAACATTCTTTGCCTCCTGTCTCCTCCTCCTCCTACTCAGCTTCCTCCTCCTCTTCTTCCACCTGCTCATCCAGTCAGCCACACACCTTCACCACCAACTTCAGCACAGCACGGGGTAAACGTCAGCAGGCCATTTTGAAACTCATATGTTTGGGGGACAGGCCCCACACCGCACAGGAGTTGTGGCGGGGTATAGAACAACAGACCGACGAGTGGCGGGGTATAGAACAACAGACCGGTGAGCCTCAAGCCCGGCCTGGTGGTGTGCGATAATGGGCGAAATCTCGTTGCAGCTCTGGGACTAGCCGGTTTGACGCACATCCCTTGCCTGGCGCATGTGCTGAATTTGGTGGTGCAGAAGTTCATTCGCAACTACCCCGACATGTCAGAGCTGCTGCATAAAGTGCGGGCCGTCTGTTCGCGCTTCCGGCGTTCACACCCTGCCGCTGCTCGCCTGTCTGCGCTACAGCGTAACTTCGGCCTTCCCGCTCACCACCTCATATGCGACGTACCCACCAGGTGGAACTCCACCTTGCATATGCTGGACAGACTGTGCGAGCAGCAGCAGGCCATAGTGGAGTTTCAGCTGCAGCACGCACGGGTCAGTCGCACTGTGGATCAGACACACTTCACCACCAATGACTGGGCCTCCATGCGAGACCTGTGTGCCCTGTTGCGCTGTTTCGAGTACTCCACCAACATGGCCAGTGGCGATGACGCCGTTATCAGCGTTACAATACCACTTCTATGTCTCCTTGAGAAAACACTTAGGGCGATGATGGAAGAGGAGGTGCCCCAGGAGGAGGAGGAGGAAGAGGGGTCATTTTTAGCACTTTCAGGCCAGTCTCTTCGAAGTGACTCAGAGGGAGGTTTTTTGCAACACCAGAGGCCAGGTACAAATGTGGCCAGACAGGGCCCACTACTGGAGGATGAGGAGGAGGTGGAGGAGGATGAGGATGAAGCATGTTCACAGCGGGGTGGCACCCAAAGCAGCTCGGGCCCATCACTGGTGCGTGGCTGGGGGGAAACACAGGACGATGACGATACGCCTCCCACAGAGGACAGCTTGTCCTTACCTCTGGGCAGCCTGGCACACATGAGCGACTACATGCTGCAGTGCCTGCGCAACGAAAGCAGAGTTGCCCACATTTTAACGTGTGCGGACTACTGGGTTGCCACCCTGCTGGATCCCCGGTACAAAGACAATGTGCCCACCTTACTTCCTACACTGTAGCGTGATAGGAAGATGCGCGAGTACAAGCGCACGTTGGTAGACGCGCTACTCAGAGCATTCTCAAATGTCACAGGGGAACCAGTGGAAGCCCAAGGCGAAGGCAGAGGAGGAGCAAGAGGTCGCCAACGCAGCTGTGTCACGCCCAGCTCCTCTGAGGGCAGGGTTAGCAATGCAGAGATGTGGAAAAGTTTTGTCAACACGCCACAGCTAAGTGCACCACCACCTGATACGGAACGTGTTAGCAGGAGGCAACATTTCACTAACATGGTGGAACAGTACCTGTGCACACCCCTCCACGTACTGACTTATGGTTCGGCCCCATTCAACTTCTGGGTCTCCAAATTGTCCCCGTGGCCAGAGCTAGCCTTTTATGCCTTGGAGGTGCTGGCCTGCCCAGCGGCCAGCGTTTTGTCTGAACGTGTATTCAGCACGGCAGGGGGCGTCATTACAGACAAACGCAGCCACCTGTCTACAGCCAATGTGGACAAGCTGACGTTCATAAAAATGAACCAGGCATGGATCCCACAGGACCTGTCCATCCCTTGTGCAGATTAGATATTAACTACCTCCCCTTAACAATATATTATTCTACTCCAGGGCACTTCCTCATTCAATACTATTTTTAATTTCATTTTACCATTATATTCCGGGGCAACCCAAAGTTGAATAAACCTCTCCTCTGTCTGGGTGCCGGGGCCTAAATGTGTGACAGTGGCCTGTTCCAGTGGTGGGTGACGTGAAGCCTGATTCTCTGCTATGACATGAAGACAGATTCTGTGCTGACATAAGTCCAGATTCTCTGTTACAGGACCTCTCTCCTCTGTCTGGGTGCCGGGGCCTAAATGTGTGACAGTGGCCTGTTCCAGTGGTGGGTGACGTGAAGCCTGATTCTCTGCTATGACATGAAGACAGATTCTGCGCTGACATAAGGCCAGATTCTCTGTTATGGGACCGCTCTCCTCTGTCTGGGTGCCGGGGCCTAAATGTGTGACAGTGGCCTTTTCCAGTGGTGGGTGACGTGAAGCCTGATTCTCTGCTATGACATGAAAACTGATTCTGCGCTGACATAAGGCCAGATTCTCTGTTACAGGACCTCTCTCCTCTGTCTGGGTGCCGGGGCCTAAATGTGTGACAGTGGCCTGTTCCAGTGGTGGGTGACGTGAAGCCTGATTCTCTGCTATTGCAGCGTACTCAAGTTGTGTGTAGAAATGTGTTCCTGGGTGTAGTAGTGCAATAAACACTAACCTGAGACGGCTGACTCTCTGCATAGGCAGGTGATGGTAGGAAAATGTTCGTGACGCCAGTGCCAATTAAACGGTGGCACGCCGTTTGCTGATAGCAGGAATAAATGAGGAACACCGTGATGTTAAAACAGAACTCCAACTTTAGTAGTTTTCATAGAGACATTAACGGAAGCACAGTTCCTTTGCATACAGTTGATTTCTCAATACGGTCGATGCAGGCAATACAGATTAAGCAAGGTGACTTCAGAGTGTGACACACAGGACTTGCAGTACAGGAGCTTGCACTCTATTCCTGACTGATCCTGGGACATAGAAAATCTTCTCCAAGGCCCAATACCTTAACTCTGGCTTATATCCTTGGTTTTAGCTTTATAAAGTACCTCCTCTGTTATCTTGAGTACCTCTTGCTTTCCTTGACATGCCTCTGTCTCTCCCTCAGCTTCCTCAGCCTCTAGAAACTTCAGCACACTCTAGAAACTTCTGACCTTTGCTTCCCTGTCTGGGCCTTATATAAACTAGGGCTCTCTAGCTCCCTCTAGTGACTAGAAGCTGGAATGACACCCCTAGCAGGCCTGTACATGCAAGTTTCACAGTAACAGGGAAATACATAACATTACATTACATGACAATTTATAAAGATGACATATACCAACTTCCCCATAAATAAGGGGGGACGACAGCACACCAAGTGACACTTTTGTTGTGACGGGCATTACAGTCCCCGTACACTACATACCCCACTGCTTTAAGCTGAGTACGACCTCGTACTCCATCAGGGCTCGCCCAACTGGAATCTCTACCTGAAACAGAAAAAAGAGACATGCAGGCATACATACATGTAATTCATCTGCATTTACATTCATATCAGGTCCAATTGGCAACGGTGAAGGGTGGTGACAAGGGGCGTCGTTCTCTTCTCCTCAGGATAGTGAATGGAACTGGGGCGCTGACCTGGCACAGCGTAACATTATAACCAGGATAGTCCATGACAATGAATAAGTCCATAATAGAACAGCAAAATAGATAAAACAGTATAAAAACGGAACTACCCAGGATTTTCCTGTGGGTGTATCACAGGCAAGGGCTCACGTGGAGGAGTCCATTCTTGCGCACAAATGTCAAGTAAGGTATTGCCAGTAGCAACTGTTTGGGAGGAGACACCACCAGAATAGTCAAAGTCTCCTAAACGGACTGGCGGGCGTCCCCTGGTCATCCGGGTAGACCTTCTCAAAACAGGGGTCTCCTCTTCCCTTAGCAACGAGGTAGAAGAGAGAGGAGCAACAGGAGGGTCTCCAACAGGGAGATCTTGGTCAGGAACAACTGGAACAATTAGATCCACTAGAGGGGGAACTGGATCCGGTGCATCTTGAACCAGCTCTTCCGGAGGTGAAGCTACAGTAGGTGCCGGAGCAGGCACCAGCAAGTTCAACCAAGGTGTCAGAAGCCAATGCATGGGATCAGCGTCATACCTCAGATTACTAACAGCCTGCATAGGATCCTCGGGCTGTATTGCTGACTCTGACACAGGATATTCAGATCCAGAACTCTCGGCACTAGGTTCTGGTGTCAGGCAGAGCTTTAACCGGTTTCGGGTGTACAATTTGGGATCCCTTGTCTTCCCGGGTGATCTCATAAGTGTGAGTTCCAACATTTGGGATTGCCGTGACAACATAGGGACTTCGCTCCCATTTACTGTCCAATTTACTGGTACGGCGGTTATTCTTTAACCATACCACAGCCCCTATTGTCAAGGGTTCTGCATGGGCTGCTTGATCATAGTCTCTCTGCTGTCGGTCCCTAGCATAGTCCATACGCTCCTGCACAATGGCTTTGGCTGTATTCAATCGCCTTTGATGTTCAGCAACCCAGTCGGTGTTAGGGAATGGGTTAATGCAATCAGGTACGTGTATGTCCAATGAATGATCAGCAGGCAATGTCCCTTGGCGCCCAAACATCAAGTAAAAAGGGGTATACCCGGTGGAACAATGTATGGTATGATTGTATGTGAACATGAGCTGTGGCAACAGACTGGGCCAATCTCCTCTGCTCTCAGGAGGCACGGCCCTCAGCATCTCTATCAAGGTCTGATTCATTTTTTCACATAATCCGTTACCTTGAGGATGGTAGGCCGTTGTCCGGATCTTCTTACAGTTGTGTAAGCAGCACAGTTCATGGAACAGATGGGACTCAAAAGCAGGTCCTTGATCGGTGAGGATCTTTTCCGGACATCCATAGGGCAGGAGGAAGTGCTTCCAGAACATTTCGGCTGTAGTCTTGGCTGTCTGGTCTCTCACAGGCACTGCTACAACAAACTTTGTGAAATGGTCAATAATAGTCATGGCATAAGCATACCCTGAGCGACTAGGCTCCAGTTTCACATGGTCGATGGCGACAAGTTCAAGAGGACGGGTACTTACAATGGGTCTCAGTGGTGCCCTCTGATCATGGTGCTCACTTCGTTTTAAGGCACAGGCTACACACTCCCGACACCACTTCTCCATGTCTTCTCTCATGCCCACCCAGTAAAACCGCTGGCGGATAGTAGCCTCAGTCTTTTGGACCCCAAAGTGACCGGATTGATTGTGGTACATCTCCAACACCATACCTGCATCTCGTCGGGGTATGAGAATCTGGTGCACTCTCTCGTTGGACACTGGGTCTAGGCTTCTCCGTAGCAATAGGCCCTTTTGTATGAAGAGTTGATGGCGCTGTCTCCACAGTTTGATGAGCTCAGGATCTGCACTCTTACGCCGAATCCTCTCAGGGGCTCTGCCACTAGTAATGAAGTCCAACAACTCACCCAGCACTCTACTTTCAGACTGTAGTTTCACCCACCTTTCTTCTTTAGGATCAGGCCTACTGGAGGGTGAAGGAACTGCAGCTCTGTTATTGGTAGCTCGAGCCTGATCCTGTTGAGCAAATTTGTTATAGAAAGCCGGCATCTCTACATCTTCCCAAGCATCTCGCACATCATCAGGAGCTGTCTCTGTGGGAAGCCTGGATAAAGCATCAGCATTATCATTAGTACGTCCAGCACGATACTTTACAGAGAAATTATAGTTGGCAAGGCGAGAGGCCCATCTCTGCTCCAAGGCCCCCAATTTAGCTGTATTTAGATGTGCCAGAGGGTTATTGTCAGTGAATGCAATGAACGGGGTGGCGGCTAGATAATCCTTGAATTTTTCTGTCACTGCCCACACTAATGCCAGGAACTCTAGTTTGAAGGAACTATAATTCTGGTCATTTTTCTCAGCTCCTTTCAGGGAGCGGCTTGCATATGCTATCACTCTCTCTTTTCCCTCTTGGATCTGGGCTAACACAGCTCCCAGGCCTCGCTTGCTAGCATCAGTATAGAGATGGAAGGGCTTGCTATAATCTGGATAACCTAACACTGGAGGCTCGGTCAGTTTCTTTTTTAGCAATTGGAACGCTATCTCTCTTTCCTCATTCCACTCAATGGGCACAGGAGTTCTAGGACTTTTCTTGGGTTGCCCCCTCAAGAGTTCCTGGATAGGATCAGCTATTTGAGCAAAATGGGGGATAAAACGTCTATAGTAGCCGGCAAAACCAAGGAAACTCCTCACCTCTTTGACGGTAGTAGGAACCGGCCAATTACGGACAGCTGCTAATTTATCAGGATCAGGTTGCACTCCCTCTCCGCTTACTACATGCCCCAGGTATCTTACTGCAGGTTTGAGCAGGTGACACTTGGATGGCTTTACCTTCAAGCCATATTTGATAAGGATTTCAAATACTTCTGCCAAATGTTTCAGATGGTCTTCATATGTTTTTGAGTACACAATGACGTCATCTAGATACAGCAGCACTGTTTCGAAGTTTTTGTGACCCAAACACCGCTCCATTAGTCTCTGGAAAGTTCCTGGGGCATTACATAGCCCGAACGGCATACAATTGAATTCAAACAGGCCCATGGGAGTAGTGAAAGCAGTCTTTTCCCTATCTGCAGGGGCCATGGGTACTTGCCAGTAGCCGCTGGTCAAGTCCAATGTGGAGAAATAGGCAGAAGAGCCCAGAGCAGTTAGTGACTCCTCAATGCGGGGCAGTGGGTATGCATCTTTGTGGGTTATTTGATTAATTTTCCTATAATCCACACAGAAACGGATACTACCGTCCTTCTTCTTTACAAGAACCAGGGGTGCAGCCCACGGACTACGGCTGTCCCGGATTACATTAGAGTCTTTCATCTCTTGGATCATTTCCTTTACAGTCTGATATGAAGTAGGTGGTAAGGGTCTGTATCTCTCCTTGATAGGAGGATGAGAGCCAGTAGGTATGGTGTGTTGTATGGCACTAACCTCTCCATAGTCAGTAGCATGCTTACTGAAGGCCTGGTGGTGCTCCTTGACAAGCTGTAGAATCCCTTCTTGTTGATGTTGGGGGGTAGTCTCATCCCCTACATGGAGCTCTTCCCACCAGGGCACTTGTGGCTGGGTCACCGGCGAACATCCGCTGACTGCAGCTGGCGGCTTTTCTGTCACTGGAAGACGAATGACGTCTTGGAAGGACACCTGGGACAGCTGGGCAACACGGCAATGCTTAGTAAGCGCAACAGGATGATCACTCAGGTTAATCAGACGGACAGGTACTTTACCTTGGGAGACGGTCACCAGGCACTTGGCAGCTCTCACATAAGGGTAATCTTCCATCTGGATTGGTTCTACCAGGGCTGGATAATCTCGGCCTTGGACTCCCAGGACAGCACGACACCATAAAAGAGTTTGAGAATTAGGAGGCAAAGTCACAGGCTTAATATCACTAATCCTGGCAGTACAAATTTCTCCTTTCCCATTAGCAAACCTCTGTTGGGCACTTAACACAGTAATAGTCTTTTGAATCACCCTCCTGGATGCAGAGGAAGCAGTGGGCAAAGTCTGATGTAATACAGCAAGTATTTCTGAATAACAGTTTTTGAAGACATTGGTGCCTAGAATGACAGGATGTCCTCCTCTGTCACCGGCCTGTACTACGATCACCCCCTGTTGAGGCAGGGTTACTTCTCCCACCTGCAGGGTGGGTTCCCAGTATCCATGGATCTTTACTGGTTTGCCATTGCTGGCGATAATCTCCACCCAGGATTCAGGCGGCTGGGTCAACTGGTTGGTGTCCCAGAACTTTTCAAATGCAGGCAGCTGAATAGTAGTGACTTGAGACCCAGTATCTAATAGGGCTTCAAAGGGGACCCCGTTGATCTCTATATTGATTTTAGGATGGGATCCTACATAACGTGGCATCCAATTTGGATCCTCTGGACCTAGTGTTCTACCTCCCAAGGGGTGGTCCTCAGCCTCAGGGGTTGCCCGTTTAACTGCCAGCACGTGGATTCTGTGTGTCCCAGCTTTTTGCAGTATGTACACACGGGCCGCTTGCGATCTCTATTACGCCTCCCAGGATCCCTGGGGTGAGTCTCTTGGTAAGGAGGTGGGAACGGCCTAGGAGGTGACAGGAATTCTTCATCTAGCATTATGGGTTTTTCCCATTCCTCTATTTTTCTGCACACTTTCTCTAGACTTTTAGTGAGGTGATTTACTTGCTCTGTCAGCATGGCAATAGTATCGGTAGCTGACACTTGAACAGCTTGGCCGGCTTCAGCTCGGTTAGTGATAAGCGGTTTTGGCCTGCAGGCTGATGACTCAGGTGGGGTGCTCAACTCAGGAGATACTGCGGACCCCAGAATTTTTATAGCCAGTTCTTTAAAGTCCAGAAAGGTACTGTTAGGGTGCTGGGCGGACAGCATCTTTAATTGGGTCCTTATTTGTTCACTAGACACCCCGTTGATAAATTGTTCCCTCAGGGTCTGGTCCTGGTTATCAGCCTCTTTGGGATCTATCTGAATTACAGCCCCTAAAGCCTCCTGAAGTGATAGGGCATAGTCACGGAGGGACTCACCGGACTTCTGTTTCTTGCCAAAGAAATGCATCTTTATCTCTGAGGCAGTCCTAGTTTCAAAAGTGGCCCTGAGGCGGGTGAATATCTGTTCTAGAGTACTCCGCTCAGTAGCAGGCCAGGATAATACCTCCCTGCGGGCAGCTCCCTCCAGCTGCGCTAGCAGGATTTCCATTTGCTGGTCGGCATTTATGGGGTACAGTTTGAATAATGCCAGCAACTTTTCTTTAAAGTCCCTTAGGGTATGGGTCTCTCCTCTGTAGCGGGGGAACCATGGGGCCCCGAAATAGTAAGGCGTGGTAAAGGGCATCATGCTGGGGGCTGTAGGATGATTAGGAGCCGCAAGCTCTCCCGGGGCCGGCTGCTCAGGCACTCCCGGTTCTGACATGGTAGTCTATTGAGATATGGCCGCTGGCGACTAAAGGGGCCGGAACAATCCCCTTCCCTCCGGTTACAAGTGCTTACCGGTATCGCCGGGCTTGCGCAGGCCAAGTCTCGCGAGATTCCGGACGTCCTGAGCACCCGATGACGTAGAAGAAGCAGGGCCGCGGCGGTGCGATGATGACGAGGGGCGGGATTCTCTGTGTCTTTGCAGGGATCCGCCCACGAAGGTCCTCAGCAGCGCGGGAAACTTTACTCCAGGCGGACATCTTTAGCAAAACGCTGTCCATTCACTGACAGCAAGCAGGATTGTAAAAAGTCCACAAAACCACACTCCAATGTGGCGATTTTCTTCCTCTTGGTAGCGCAACACTGCACAGCGCTTTTTAGAGGTTTTAGGAACACTTTGGGTATATTTTTCAGTCCACAAAGTCCACTTTAAATAAACAGGCAATTTGTCACTTTGGTCACAGGGCAACTGTATAAGGCACAAAGTTCACGCTTCTTGCACTGGAAAGCGTGCGTATCCTGTTCGTGACGCCAAAAGAGAGGTGCAGCGTACTCAAGTTGTGTGTAGAAATGTGTTCCTGGGTGTAGTAGTGCAATAAACACTAACCTGAGACGGCTGACTCTCTGCATAGGCAGGTGATGGTAGGAAAATGTTCGTGACGCCAGTGCCAATTAAACGGTGGCACGCCGTTTGCTGATAGCAGGAATAAATGAGGAACACCGTGATGTTAAAACAGAACTCCAACTTTAGTAGTTTTCATAGAGACATTAACGGAAGCACAGTTCCTTTGCATACAGTTGATTTCTCAATACGGTCGATGCAGGCAATACAGATTAAGCAAGGTGACTTCAGAGTGTGAGACACAGGACTTGCAGTACAGGAGCTTGCACTCTATTCCTGACTGATCCTGGGACATAGAAAATCTTCTCCAAGGCCCAATACCTTAACTCTGGCTTATATCCTTGGTTTTAGCTTTATAAAGTACCTCCTCTGTTATCTTGAGTACCTCTTGCTTTCCTTGACATGCCTCTGTCTCTCCCTCAGCTTCCTCAGCCTCTAGAAACTTCAGCACACTCTAGAAACTTCTGACCTTTGCTTCCCTGTCTGGGCCTTATATAAACTAGGGCTCTCTAGCTCCCTCTAGTGACTAGAAGCTGGAATGACACCCCTAGCAGGCCTGTACATGCAAGTTTCACAGTAACAGGGAAATACATAACATTACATTACATGACAATTTATAAAGATGACATATACCAACTTCCCCATAAATAAGGGGGGACGACAGCACACCAAGTGACACTTTTGTTGTGACGGGCATTACAGTCCCCGACAGATTCTGCGCTGACATAAGGCCAGATTCTCTGTTACGGGACCTCTCTCCTCTGCCTGGGTGCCTGGGTCTAAATGTGTGACAGTGGCCTGTTCCAGTGGTGGGTGACGTGATGCCTGATTCTCTGCTATGACATGAAGACAGATTCTGTGCTGACATAAGGCCAGATTCTCTGTTACAAGACCTCTCTCCTCTGTCTGGGTGCCGGGGCCTAAATGTGTGACAGTGGCCTGTTCCAGTGGTGGGTGACGTGAAGCCTGATTCTCTGCTATGACATGAAGACTGATTCTGCGCTGACATAAGGCCAGATTCTCTGTTACAGGACCTCTCTCCTCTGTCTGGGTGCCGGGGCCTAAATGTGTGACAGTGGCCTGTTCCAGTGGTGGGTGACGTGAAGCCTGATTCTCTGCTATGACATGAAGACAGATTCTGTGCTGACATAAGGCCAGATTCTCTGTTACGGGACCGCTCTCCTCTGTCTGGCTGCCGGGGCCTAAATGTGTGACAGTGGCCTGTTCCAGTGGTGGGTGACGTGAAGCCTGATTCTCTGCTATGACATGAAGACTGATTCTGCGCTGACATAAGGCCAGATTCTCTGTTACGGGACCTCTCTCCTCTGCCTGGGTGCCTGGGCCTAAATGAGTGACAGTGGCCTGTTCCAGTGGTGGGTGACGTGATGCCTGATTCTCTGCTATGACATGAAGACAGATTCTGTGCTGACATAAGGCCAGATTCTCTGTTACTGTAAGGTACCTGCAAAAGGTAGTGTCCGAAGTGGAAGTAGTGTGCTTGAGATCCAGGCAAAGCGTCGTCAGGCAAATAGTTCTCAATCAAAATCCGGAGAAGAGTCAGGCAGGCTAAGGTCATTCACGATCTGGCGGCAAGGTACAAAATCAGCAGGCTGTAGAATAGTCGGGATATCAGGCAGGAGTTCAATACAAGGAAGATCACTGAAGTCAAAACACCCAGGGAAGAAATCCAAATAAATGGGCACTGAGTGATGTCCTCACTTCCTATTTAAAGGCTGTCCAGATTGAGAATTGTCCACAGCTGGCAGCAGGTGGAGCTAGAGAGTATGATGTAGTGTTGAACACAGTAAGGACATTCCCAAAGTCTAGATCTCTTCTGTAGCACAACAGGTAAGGCTATGGTTTAAGAGACCAGGAAGATCCCGGTTCAAATACAACCCGGGTCATGACAGGGCCCCCTCCCCAATGGACCCCTCCGGGGGCCTAGCGGGGCTTAGTGGGAAACGAGGTATGGAAGTCTCGTATAAGAGAAGGGGCATGCAGATCTTTGGCTGGAACCCAGGAGCGGTCTGTGACAGGATACCCCTTCCAATGAACCAGATACCGAAGGCCACGGCCCTGTCTTCTGGAATCAAGAATCTTGGAGACTTCAAACTCATTTTGTCCATCAACAAGAACAGGAGGAGGTAGCTGTTGTGATCTGGAGTAGCGGTTGAAAATAGCTTTTTTGAGGAGTGAAACGTGGAACACGGGATGTATCCGGAGAGAAGAAGGTAATCTTAAGCGAAAGGAAACTGGTCCAACTCGAGCAATGATCCTGTAAGGACCAATGAATCGAGGGCCCAATTTGGTAGAAGGTTGTTTCAGTCTCACATACTTGGTTGATAGCCAAACTCTGTCCCCCACCACATATGGAGGTATATGGCGTCTTCGTCTGTTGGAAAAAAGCCTGTACTTGCCTGCTGATTTCCGTAGTAATAAACGAATCTTCTTCCAATGTAGTAGAATATTTTTCACCCGCTGATCTGCTGCTGGTACACCAGAAGAAGGCTGAAGTAGGGGAAAAGTCTGAGGGTGATAGCCTAGGGCTGCGTAGAATGGTGTGGTATGAAGAGCACTGTGCCAACGGGAATTTAGGGCGAACTCAGCTAAAGGCAAATACTCAGACCAGTTGGAGTGTAAGGCATTGACATAATGTCGAAGGTAGGTTTCTAGGGTCTGGTTCATGCGTTCGGTTTGACCATCAGTTTGAGGGTGATGTGAGGTAGAGTGAGAGCGTTACTCCCAGTTTCTTGCAGAACGCTCTCCAGAATCGGGAAACGAACTGGGATCCGCGGTCTGAGATGACATTGGTAGGTATGCCATGATGTCTTACAATATGGGAAAGGAAAAGAGTGGACAGTGCTTTCGCTGTAGGTAATCCCGGAATCGGCACAAAATGAGACATTTTGGAAAAGCGATCCACTGTGACCCATATAGCATTCATGCCCTCGGACTTTGGTAAGTCTACAATGAAGTCCAAGGTCAAATGGGTCCAAGGCTGGCGAGGTGCCGGAAGTGGATGTAACAGTCCAGCAGGTAATGTGCGGGGTACTTTATTAGCAGCACAAGTTGGGCAGGCAGCCACATAGTCAGTAACATCCTTTTTCATACGAGGCCACCAGACATGACGCTGCAAGGTCTTAAGAGTGATGGTGACACCAGGATGACCGGATAACACGCCATTATGTGCCCAGAGGAGTATAGGTTTTCTGAGACTAGGGGCTACGTACAGGCGACCTGGTGGTATCTTCAAGCCCTGGGGAACACGATTCTGGGTTTCTTGTAGCTGTTGGGAAAGGGCCGTAGAGATCTGTGCGACAATTTTGTGAGGTGGGATTATATACTGCTCGGCTGGTTGATCTTCTTCAGAGGAAGCGAACTGTCTGGAAAAAGCATCGGCTTTTTTGTTTCTATGCCCTGGAACGTAAGAAAGGACAAAATTTAAACGGGAGAAAAACAGAGCCCATCGAGCCTGACGTGAGTTCAGACATCTAGCAGTCTGAAGATACAGTAGGTTTTTATGGTCAGTGAGGATAGTAAAAGGTTTGGAAGCCCCTTCCAGAAGATGTCGCCATTCAGACAATGCCAATTTGATGGCCAGTAGTTCTCGATTCCCAACATCATAATTCATCTCTGCCGGAGAAAACTTTCTAGAGAAAAAAGCTACTGGATGGATTCTACCAGACTTTGGCTGTCTCTGGGAGAGTACGGCACCTGCTCCAACCTCAGAGGCATCAACCTCAACAATGTACTGGAGGTCAGGATTTGGATGCTGAAGAATTGGAGCTTTACTGAACATGTCCTTTAATCGCTGGAAAGCTGATTTTGCTTCTGAAGACCACGCCTTGCAATTTGTACCCTTCTTAGTCATGGCAGTAAGGGGTGCCGCAATGGAGGCAAAACTCTTAATGAAGCGTCTGTAGTAATTTGCAAATCCTAAAAAGCTTTGGAGTCCTCTTAAAGTGGTCGGTTGGGGCCATTGCAAGACAGCGGAAAGTTTTTGAGGGTCCATTTGGAAACCGTCAGCACTTATGATGTACCCAAGGAAAGGAATACAGCTTTGATGGAAACTGCATTTCTCGATCTTTGCATAAAGATGGTTTTCTCTAAGCCGTTGTAATACCTGTTTCACATGCGAGATGTGCTCTGGAAGAGTCTTGGAAAAGATTAAAATGTCGTCCAAGTAGAAGATCACAAAATGGTTGCTGAAATCATGAAAAATTTCATTCATGAAACGTTGAAAGACAGCAGGTGCATTACACAAGCCAAATGGCATGACCAAATATTCAAAGTGTCCATTACGAGTGTTGAATGCTGTCTTCCACTCGTCCCCCTCATTAATTCGAATCAGGTTATAAGCCCCTCGTAGGTCTAGCTTGGAGAATATAACAGCCCCCTTAAGTAGATCAAATAGTTCAAGAATGAGTGGCAAAGGGTAGGAGTCCTTTACGGTGATTTGATTTAACCCCCGATAGTCTATGCATGGTCGAAGGCCCCCATCTTTCTTTTCAACGAAGAAGAAACCTGCCCCTACTGGAGAAGAAGAGGGTCGGATAAAACCTCTTTCCAAGTTGTCTCTTACGTATTCCTCCATAGAGTTTTGTTCGGGCAGAGACAGGGGGTAGGTCTTTCCTTTGGGAAGAGGTGCTCCGGGAATCAATTTAATTGTACAGTCAAAAGGACGATGTGGGGGTAACACCTCTGCCTTTTGTTTGCAAAATACGTCTGCAAAGTCATGGTATTCACGAGGCAAGGTAGGTGGGATAGTCACAGGAGCCAACATGCAAGCAGAAAGTCTTTTGGGTTGAGACAAACAGCGAAGGCGACAGGACGATCCCCAGGAGGTTAGTTCTCCATTTTCCCAATCAAAAGAGGGGTTGTGAAGTTGTAACCATGGGTAACCAAGGATGATAGGCAGAAGCGGAGAATCAATAAGAGACAAGACAACTTCCTCTTTGTGGAGGAGGCCTACCTGCAGGGTGATTGCCGTAGTCTCGAATTTCACAATACCATCTCCCAAGGGCTGTCCATTCAGGGTGGTAATGTTCAGGGGTCTAGACTTAGGAACAAACGGGATGTTGTTCTTTCTTGCAAAAGTGTAGTCCAAGAATATACCCGCAGCTCCGGAATCCACAAAAGCCTCACAGAAAACAAGCTTAGAAGATAAATGGATAGTAGTCAGAACAGTAATCTTGGTCTTGGAGGATCTACCTGTAAGGTCTAAGCCAGCTCCTCCAACACTGGTTAGACCCTGCCTTTTACTGGACGGGAGGGGCAGACAGATACTAAATGTCCTTTAAGTCCGCAGTACAGGCATAGGCCCAATGAACGCCTCCTTTGTTTCTCTGACTCAGTTAGGTGGAGACGGCTCACCTCCATGGGTTCCACAGGTGTCTGGGGTTCAACAGAGGTTTCAGGTTCTGGCTGAGGTGGTGCTTGGAAGTTAGGGGCCAAACGGTAAACTGGCCTAGGAAACTTGCGGGTTCTAAGTCTCTCTTGGCACCTTTCATGGTAACGGACATCCAGACGAACACACAGCTCTATGAATTTCTCAAGGTCTTCTGGGAGATCTTTATAGACTAATTCGTCCTTGATGCGATCCGTAAGACCTTTTCGGAAGGCTGCACGTAATGCCCTTGAGTCCCAATTTGTTTCAGCAGCAAGGGTACGGAACTCAATAGCATACTGTGCCACAGATCTGGTGTCTTGTTGTACGTCCAAGAGGGAGTACTCAGCTGCAGAAACTCTACCTGGCTTGTCAAATACAATCTGGAGAGAGGCCAGAAATTTTTCAGCATCTTGGAGTACAGGATCGTTGCGTTCCAAATAAGGAGAGACCCAGGCCAGGGCCTTCCCCTTTAACAAGGAAATTACAAAAGTCACTTTGGCAGACAGAGTGCTAAAAGTCGCAGGGTTGTTGCGGAAATGCAAACGGCAAACATTTAAAAAGCCTCTGCAGTCCTCAGTATCACCACCAAACTTGTCAGGCAAGGGAAGTTTTGGTGGTACAGAAGAGGCGGGTTGGACCGTAGCAGGAGTAGGATCCGGAGTCTGAACCGTTGCAGAGGAACCAGGCAAACAAGATTTGAGCATGGTGCAAAGTTCATCTAACTTGGCGTCCAGGGAAGAAAGATGCTGTTCATGAGCTCCGATCAATTGTCCCTGACGTGTAATCGCCTTAACAATCTCAGCAGGGTCCACTGCCATTGTGGCCCGTTTATTATGTAAGGTACCTGCAAAAGGTAGTGTCCGAAGTGGAAGTAGTGTGCTTGAGATCCAGGCAAAGCGTCGTCAGGCAAATAGTTCACAATCAAAATCCGGAGAAGAGTCAGGCAGGCTAAGGTCATTCACGATCTGGCGGCAAGGTACAAAATCAGCAGGCTGTAGAATAGTCGGGATATCAGGCAGGAGTTCAATACAAGGAAGATCACTGAAGTCAAAACACCCAGGGAAGAAATCCAAATAAACGGGCACTGAGTGATGTCCTCACTTCCTATTTAAAGGCTGTCCAGATTGAGAATTGTCCACAGCTGGCAGCAGGTGGAGCTAGAGAGTATGATGTAGTGTTGAACACAGTAAGGACATTCCCAAAGTCTACATCTCTTCTGTAGCACAACAGGTAAGGCTATGGTTTAAGAGACCAGGAAGATCCCGGTTCGAATACAACCCGGGTCATGACAGTTACAGGACCTCTCTCCTCTGTCTGGGTGCCGGGGCCTAAATGTGTGACAGTGGCCTGTTCCAGTGGTGGGTGACGTGAAGCCTGATTCTCTGCTATGACATGAAGACTGATTCTGCGCTGACATAAGGCCAGATTCTCTGTTACAGGACCTCTCTCCTCTGTCTGGGTGCCGGGGCCTAAATGTGTGACATTGGCCTGTTCCAGTGGTGGGTGACGTGAAGCCTGATTCTCTGCTATGACATGAAGACAGATTCTGCGCTGACATAAGGCCAGATTCTCTGTTACGGGACCGCTCTCCTCTGTCTGGGTGCCGGGGCCTAAATGTGTGACAGTGGCCTGTTCCAGTGGTGGGTGACGTGAAGCCTGATTCTCTGCTATGGCATGAAGAGACTGATTCTGTGCTGACATGAAGCCAGATTCTTTGCTATGGCATGAAGAGACTGATTCTCTGCTGACGTGAAGCCAGATTCTCTGCTATGGGACCTCTGTCCAATTGATATTGGGTCATTTTTATTTTTTTAATTTTTATTTTAATTCATTTCCCTATCCACATTTGTTTGCAGGGGATTTACCTACATGTTGCTGCCTTTTGCAGCCCTCTAGCTCTTTCCTGGGCTGTTTTACAGTTCGGGTCCCCATTGACTTCAATGGGGTTCGGGACGAACTTCTCGAACCCGAACATCCAGGTGTTCGCTCAACTCTACACTCAATCACTAAGATGTGTGCCCATACATGGTGTAGAGGGGCCTCTGGATCCACATGGAGATTACCGCTATCTGATGGGCTGTGCCTGTAATCGTTATTGTTTCAAGTAGCAGGTACAGGTGCAGCCTAGTGATTAGTGGTGATCTACATGTGGATCCCATGGCTGGCCTGCACCATGGACCTGCACCCTACCCAACCAGGATGAACCATACAAATGGATTCTCTAAGAGTGAAATCACATGATGCAGCTGAATGCACATGGCAAAACCAGTCCTGCATGAGGTGGTGAATTTTGACAGTTTGCAGGTAAATTATATGTCTATTACACTACTTTCTGTGGCAGTTGTCTGTGTGCATTCAGCCACACCATGTGGCCTCACCCTTGCTGGATGTTTTTATTGCCTGCAGCATTAAAATGCCCCTCCGGCCAGAAATAATGACTGTGAAATAGCTGTGAGTAGTTTTCTCTTATAAGTTTGCCTCGTCATGCTCCAGACTTCTAATGCCTTTAGTTACTGACACATGAAGAAGCTGTCTGACCAGTGCCACTGACAACCATGTTAGCGTTCATCTAAGGTCCCATGCACACAACCATATGTGTTTTGTAGTCAGTAAACACGGATATCGGCGGCGTGCATGCCGCCATTTGTTTTCATGTCTATAGAACTGTTCTATTCTTGTTCGCAAAATGAGCAAGAATAGGACATGTTCTTTTTTAAAGGGTGGTTTCATAAACTTACCTGTACGAGCTCCAGCAGTGCGATCCTCAGCCTTGGCACGGCCGTGCCGGGAGAAATGCGCTGCTGAGCCATGCCCCCTGGTTACGTGACAGCATCTCTAGCAACAGAATGCAATGTCTGTTTCTCACTGCAGCGGGCATTTGCTGGAGAAGATTAGCAGTGGGTTGATTGCTCAGCCGCACCAATAGAGCACCAAGTTATGACCTATCAGGTTCAGCTCCAGGAACTTGGTGCTTTATTTAAACCCCTTCTTGGCCATACTCCAGTAACAGGGAAAGTTTTCATTGGGCTAACTAGCTAGCTAACTTCCTGTGCTGATTTGGATTGCTCATGTTTTT
The DNA here is from genome assembly GCF_905171765.1 of Bufo bufo. Taxonomy (NCBI): domain Eukaryota; kingdom Metazoa; phylum Chordata; class Amphibia; order Anura; family Bufonidae; genus Bufo; species Bufo bufo. Next base: position 330,054,888 of record NC_053394.1, on the reverse strand, counting down.
GACCTTGGCTCGTTTTTTGACCAATCTCTGTCTCTCGTTTTTGTCCTCCTGGTTCTGATCCATGAATGTATGTTTCTGTCTTTGTGTCGTTTGTCTCCAGGTGTTTGTCTGTCTCTGCACCTTAGTAACGTAGAGGCTGTCAACCAGGGCTACCTAGAGCTTGCACTGCAAGCAGGTAGGGGAAGCAGGCTGGGTTCTAGGTTAGGGCTCACTGTCCATGTTTGTCCCTACCTACAAGAGTAACAGCCGTCAGATCCGACATACCGATGTGAACTGCACACAGTGTGCTGTCTGCATATTTTGTGGCTCCATTGAAATGAATGTGTCCGCATCAGAATGGAAAAATATGCAGATCTGATGCGGAACAAAAATTCAATCCGGTGGAGTGGAATCTAACTATTCTGTCACCTGGTCGTTGTAATGAGCCTCATTCAAGTTTGACCATTGGTCATGATGAGCCATATTTACCTAAAAATAAAGGAGAGACATAGTAAACATGAAGAAATAATGAAATAATGAAACTGCAAACTTTTGTTTTTAGGTAAGTATTAGAGATGAGAGATTCTCTTTAACCACCTCCGGACCGCCTAACGCAGGATTGCGTTCCGGAGGTGGCAGCGCTGCGCAGAGTCACGCATATACGCGTCATCTCGCGAGACGCGAGATTTCGCTCAAAGCCGGCCCGCACATGCGCATCGCGGGCCGGCAAAATTAAAAGAAGTATTTCGTCACCAGCCTGCCAGCAACGATCATTGGCTGGCAGGCTGGCGATTTTCAAAAAATCCAATCCAAAGTCATATAACAGATCATATTAGTAAATATGATCTGTTATATGGCTTGTCTGCTCCTGTGCTGGTCCTTTTCGTCGGTTGGATCCAGCACAGGAGCAGACTGAACTGTGAGTAGCACCAACACTACACCTTAGCCCCAGATCACCCACCTGCACCCCAATTAACCCTTTGATCACCCCTTTGATCGCCCCTGTCAATCACTAGTGAAAGGAAAAAAAGTGATCAGTGTAAACTGTCACTTTTTTTTTTTCACTGGTATTGGCTGTTAGGTTTTAGGGATAGTTTAGGCCCCTTGGTTAGGTAGTTCGCGTCAGTTAGCGCCCACCCCACCGCACCGCAGTCACTTTTATTCGCTGTTTAGCGTATCGCTAATCAGCATTTGTACTTTTATAGTATCTGTAAGTGATCAAAACTGATCACGGTCAGATCTATAATAGTATTAGTGTCACTTTAGTTCGCCCTCCACCCAAAACGCAGTGTTTGCCCGATCAGGCCTGATCGGTCGCACACACGTGCGTTCACCCACGCCCGCCCCACCGCAGTGACAAAAAATATATATTTTTTGATCACTGCACATTCATTTTACACGCACTGCGGCGATCAAAAAATTAGTTTTGATATTTTTTATCAACCGCAGCGGCCTCCGGTACTTCGCTAGCCTCCCCTTTGTAAGACAGGTTTGCTTTTTTTCTTGGGTAGTCTCAGGGAATACCCCTAAATTTAGTAGTCCAAAATGTCAAACAGGGGGTATTCTTCTGAAGAGGCCTACAGGATTCTGACCCAGTCGGATGAGGAGTGGGAACCCTCATCTGACGAATCTAGCGGGTCAGAATATGAACCTGTGGAAAGCAGTGGCTCTCTGACCCAAAGTTCGGACGAGGAGGTAGAGGTCCCTGGCAGCACCAGGCGTACCCGGCCCCATGTCGCTAGACCACAGGTTACGCAGGATCCGCTTCAAGAGCAGCAGAGTGGGGCTGTCGCTGCCGGATCACGTGGTGAGGCATACACCAGCAGCGCAGCCCTTCCTGGACCTAGTACCAGCACTGCCGTACAACCTGGTGAAGTAGCGAGCACCAGAAGGGCAGTTGAAGCTGGTACGGTGGCACGTGCAATAGTTACCCCGTCGCAGCCACCGCACAGACAGGCCCGTAGAGCCCCTAGAGTCCCTGAGGTGCTGGCAAATCCTGATTGGCAGTCACCAACTTCAGCCGCACCAGTAGTTCCCCCTTTCACCGCCCAGTCTGGAGTTCGGGTTGAGACGGCTCAAATCGGTTCGGCCCTGGGATTTTTTGAGCTGTTCTTGACTGCGGAGCTCTTGGACTTAGTCGTGGCAGAGACCAACCAGTATGCCACACAATTTATAACCGCTAACCCGGGAAGCTATTATGCCCAGCCTTTCCGGTGGAAACCAGTCCAAGTTTCCGAACTTAAAATTTTTTTGGGCCTTCTCCTCAACATGGGCCTGACAAAAAAGCATGAATTGCGGTCATATTGGTCAACGCACCCAATTCATCACATGCCCATGTTCTCTGCTGCTATGTCCAGGACACGATTTGAGACCATCCTGCGTTTCCTGCACTTTAGCGACAACACCACCTCCCGTCCCAGAGGCCACCCTGCTTTTGACCGGCTCCACAAAATTCGGCCCCTCATAGACCATTTCAACCTGAAATTTGCAGATTTGTATACCCCTGAGCAAAACATCTGCGTAGACGAGTCCCTAATACATTTTACCGGGCGCCTTGGCTTCAAACAATACATCCCAAGCAAGCGTGCCCGGTATGGGGTCAAATTGTATAAGCTCTGTGAAAGGGCCACAGGCTATACCCACAAATTTCGGATCTATGAGGGAAAAGATCAGACCCTGGAGCCGGTCGGTTGCCCTGACTACCTGGGGAGCAGTGGGAAGACAGTCTGGGACTTGGTGTCACCCTTATTCGGCAAGGGGTACCATCTTTATGTGGACAATTTCTACACAAGTGTGGCCCTCTTTAGGCATTTGTTTCTAGAACGGATTTGCGCCTGTGGCACCGCGCGAACTAGTCGCGTGGGCTTCCCCCAACGGCTTGTAACCACCCGTCTTGCAAGGGGGAAGAGGGCTGCCTTGTGTAACGAAGAACTGCTCGCGGTGAAATGGAGAGACAAGCGTGACGTTTACATGCTCTCCTCCATTCACGCAGACACGACAATCCAAATTGAGCGAGCAACCCGTGTCATTGAAAAGCCCCTCTGTGTCCACGACTATAATGCGCTCATGGGAGGGGTGGACTTCAATGACCAGATGTTGTCTCCGTATTTAGTTTCCCGCAGAACCAGACGCTGGTATAAGAAGGTGTCTGTATATTTAATTCAATTGGCGCTCTACAATAGTTTTGTTCTCTACAGTAAGGCTGGGAGAACAGGATCCTTCCTCAAATTCCAGGAAGAGATCATCGAGAACCTCCTTTACCCAGGAGGTTCCGTGGCCCCATCCACCAGTGTAGTTAGCCGTCTACACGAGCGACATTTCCCCAGTGTCGTTCCTGGTACCTCAACCCAACCGTCACCCCGAAAAAGATGTCGTGTCTGTAGCAGGAGTGGAATAAGGCGTGACACCCGCTATTTCTGTCCTGACTGTGCTGACCACCCTGCCCTATGCTATGGAGAGTGTTTCCGGAAGTACCACACACAGGTACACCTAGCATAGGGATCACATCTCACCAGGACAGGCACACAGGGCTATTAGGGCCCATTCACTCACAGCTGCTGCAAACCTCTCCTTTCACCTGGGATAAAGTGCATAACGTACTTCGCCACATCTTTGGGCGATTTGCGCTTTGCAAATTGTCCCATGGGGAAGGAGAGGTTTGTTCTATAAAGGTAAAAAAAACTAAACAAAAAAAAAATACCGGTAAGTAAAAAAGTTAAACGTTCAGTTAAAAAAGTTTAAAAAAAGTTTCTATGTTCTGTTCAACAGTTAATAAAGTTATTGCTTTGCGGCCTGGTTTTTTCTTTTCTTTTTTGTTTTGTTTTTTTTACCTTTCAGGTGGACCAACCGATCGACCAGCTGCAGCACTGATGTGCATTCGGACAGAAGCATTGCGCTGCTGTCAGATTACACGCAAGTCGGTGTATGCGGCGCTGCAAGACGAGATTTCTCCTCTGCAGTAAAAGATACGTTTGCCGAGGCATATGAGCTGAGGAGGCGGCGGTGTTCATATACTTTGGCAAACACTTTGTATATAAAAAATAATAATAATTCCCGGCAATGATTTATTCATCCACATCGATTGATGTGAATGGAGAAATCTGGTTTGCCAGGGCATACGAGCTGAAGTGGGTATGGATGTTGGGCGGAGCTCCTATGTCCTGGCAGACGCCTTTCCCCTCCTTTTTCTTTTTTTGGCAGAGATTTTTTCATCCACATTGATCGATGCGAATGAAGAAATCTGTGCCGTTCATTTTTTTCTTTCAGCCCAGAGGCTGAACGGAAAAAAAAAATCTCATTACCCGTATGCTCAATATAAGGAGAATAGCAGAAACTCCTAATGCTGGGCATACATGTAATGATTGCGGAGACCCTCAAATGCCAGGGCAGTACAAACACCCCACAAATAACACCATTTTGGAAAGAAGACACCCCAAGGTATTCGCTGAGGGGCTTATTGAGTCCATGAAAGTTTGAAATTTTTGTCCCAAGTTAGCGGAAAGGGAGACTTTGTGAGAACAAAATCAAAAAAATCAATTTCCGCTAACTTGTGCCAAAAATTTTTTTTTTCAATGAACTCGCCATGCCCCTCATTGAATACCTTGGGGTGTCTTCTTTCCAAAATGGGGTCACATGTGGGGTATTTATACTGCCCTGGCATTTTAGGGGCCCCAAAGCGTGAGAAGAAGTCTGGTATCCAAATGTCTAAAAATGCCCTCCTAAAAGGAATTTGGGCACCTTTGCCCACCTAGGCTGCAAAAAAGTGTCACACATGTGGTATCTCCGTATTCAGCAGAAGTTGGGGAATATGTTTTGGGGTGTCATTTTACATATACCCATGCTGGGTGAGATAAATATCTTGGTCAAATGCCAACTTAGTATAAAAAAAATGGGAAAAGTTGTCTTTTGCCAAGATATTTCTCTCACCCAGCATGGGTATATGTAAAATGACACCACAAAACACATTCCCCACCTTCTCCTGAGTACGGAGATACCAGATGTGTGACACTTTTTTGCAGCCTAGGTGGGCAAAGGGGCCCACATTCCAAAGAGCACCTTTCGGATTTCACAGGTCATTTACCTACTTACCAGACATTAGGGCCCCTGGAAAATGCCAGGGCAGTATAACTACCCCACAAGTGACCCCATTTTGGAAAGAAGACACCCCAAGGTATTCCGTGAGGGGCATGGCGAGTTCCTCGAATTTTTTATTTTTTGTCACAAGTTAGTGGAAAATGATGATTTTTTTTTTTTTTTTTTTTCATACAAAGTCTCATATTCCACTAACTTGTGACAAAAAATAAAAATTTCCATGAACTCACTATGCCCATCAGCGAATACCTTGGGGTCTCTTCTTTCCAAAATGGGGTCACTTGTGGGGTAGTTATACTGCCCTGGCATTCTAGGGGCCCAAATGTGTGGTAAGGAGTTTGAAATCAAATTCTGTAAAAAATGACCTGTGAAATCCGAAAGGTGCTCTTTGGAATATGGGCCCCTTTGCCCACCTAGGCTGCAAAAAAGTGTCACACATCTGGTATCTCCGTACTGAGGAGAAGGTGGGGAATGTGTTTTGGGGTGTCATTTTACATATACCCATGCTGGGTGAGAGAAATATCTTGGCAAAAGACAACTTTTCCAATTTTTTTATACAAAGTTGGCATTTGACCAAGATATTTCTCTCACCCAGCATGGGTATATGTAAAAAGACACCCCAAAACACATTCCTCAACTTCTCCTGAGTACGGGGATACCAGATGTGTGACACTTTTTTGCAGCCTAGGTGGGCAAAGGGGCCCACATTCCAAAGAGCACCTTTCGGATTTCACAGGTCATTTTTTACTGAATTTGATTTCAAACTCCTTACCACACATTTGGGCCCCTAGAATGCCAGGGCAGTATAACTACCCCACAAGTGACCCCATTTTGGAAAGAAGAGACCCCAAGGTATTCGCTGATGGGCATAGTGAGTTCATGGAAGTTTTTATTTTTTGTCACAAGTTAGTGGAATATGAGACTTTGTATGAAAAAAAAACAAAAAAAAAAAACATCATTTTCCACTAACTTGTGACAAAAAATAAAAAATTCTAGGAACTCGCCATGCCCCTCACGGAATACCTTGGGGTGTCTTCTTTCCAAAATGGGGTCACTTGTGGGGTAGTTATACTGCCCTGGCATTCTAGGGGCCCAAATGTGTGGTAAGGAGTTTGAAATCAAATTCTGTAAAAAATGACCTGTGAAATCCGAAAGGTGCTCTTTGGAATATGGGCCCCTTTGCCCACCTAGGCTGCAAAAAAGTGTCACACATCTGGTATCTCCGTACTCAAGAGAAGGTGGGGAATGTGTTTTGGGGTGTCATTTTATATATACCCATACTGGGTGAGAGAAATATCTTGGCAAAAGACAACTTTTCCAATTTTTTTATACAAAGTTGGCATTTGACCAAGATATTTCTCTCACCCAGCATGGGTATATGTAAAAAGACACCCCAAAACACATTCCTCAACTTCTCCTGAGTACGGGGATACCAGATGTGTGACACTTTTTTGCAGCCTAGGTGGGCAAAGGGGCCCACATTCCAAAGAGCACCTTTCGGATTTCACAGGTCATTTTTTACTGAATTTGATTTCAAACTCCTTACCACACATTTGGGCCCCTAGAATGCCAGGGCAGTATAACTACCCCACAAGTGACCCCATTTTGGAAAGAAGAGACCCCAAGGTATTCGCTGATGGGCATAGTGAGTTCATGGAAGTTTTTATTTTTTGTCACAAGTTAGTGGAATATGAGACTTTGTATGAAAAAAAAAACAAAAAAAAAAAAACATCATTTTCCACTAACTTGTGACAAAAAATAAAAAATTCTAGGAACTCGCCATGCCCCTCACGGAATACCTTGGGGTGTCTTCTTTCCAAAATGGGGTCACTTGTGGGGTAGTTATACTGCCCTGGCATTCTAGGGGCCCAAATGTGTGGTAAGGAGTTTGAAATCAAATTCTGTAAAAAATGACCTATGAAATCCGAAAGGTGCTCTTTGGAATATGGGCCCCTTTGCCCACCTAGGCTGCAAAAAAGTGTCACACATCTGGTATCTCCGTACTCAAGAGAAGGTGGGGAATGTGTTTTGGGGTGTCATTTTATATATACCCATACTGGGTGAGAGAAATATCTTGGCAAAAGACAACTTTTCCCATTTTTTTATACAAAGTTGGCATTTGACCAAGATATTTATCTCACCCAGCATGGGTATATGTAAAAAGACACCCCAAAACACATTCCTCAACTTCTCCTGAGTACGGGGATACCAGATGTGTGACACTTTTTTGCAGCCTAGGTGGGCAAAGGGGCCCACATTCCAAAGAGCACCTTTCGGATTTCACAGGTCATTTTTTACTGAATTTGATTTCAAACTCCTTACCACACATTTGGGCCCCTAGAATGCCAGGGCAGTATAACTACCCCACAAGTGACCCCATTTTGGAAAGAAGAGACCCCAAGGTATTCGCTGATGGGCATAGTGAGTTCATGGAAGTTTTTATTTTTTGTCACAAGTTAGTGGAAGATGAGACTTTGTATGAAAAAAAAAAAAAAAAAAAAAAATCATCATTTTCCACTAACTTGTGACAAAAAATAAAAAATTCTAGGAACTCGCCATGCCCCTCACGGAATACCTTGGGGTGTCTTCTTTCCAAAATGGGGTCACTTGTGGGGTAGTTATACTGCCCTGGCATTCTAGGGGCCCAAATGTGTGGTAAGGAGTTTGAAATCAAATTCTGTAAAAAATGACCTGTGAAATCCGAAAGGTGCTCTTTGGAATATGGGCCCCTTTGCCCACCTAGGCTGCAAAAAAGTGTCACACATCTGGTATCTCCGTACTCAGGAGAAGGTGGGGAATGTGTTTTGGGGTGTCATTTTATATATACCCATACTGGGTGAGAGAAATATCTTGGCAAAAGACAACTTTTCCCATTTTTTTATACAAAGTTGGCATTTGACCAAGATATTTCTCTCACCCAGCATGGGTATATGTAAAAAGACACCCCAAAACACATTCCTCAACTTCTCCTGAGTACGGGGATACCAGATGTGTGACACTTTTTTGCAGCCTAGGTGGGCAAAGGGGCCCACATTCCAAAGAGCACCTTTCGGATTTCACAGGTCATTTTTTACTGAATTTGATTTCAAACTCCTTACCACACATTTGGGCCCCTAGAATGCCAGGGCAGTATAACTACCCCACAAGTGACCCCATTTTGGAAAGAAGAGACACCAAGGTATTCGCTGATGGGCATAGTGAGTTCATGGAAGTTTTTATTTTTTGTCACAAGTTAGTGGAATATGAGACTTTGTAATAAAAATAAAAAAAATCATAATTTTCCGCTAACTTGTGACAAAAAATAAAAAGTTCTATGAACTCACTATGCCCATCAGTGAATACCTTAGGGTGTCTACTTTCCGAAATGGGGTCATTTGTGGGGTGTTTGTACTGTCTGGGCATTGTAGAACCTCAGGAAACATGACAGGTGCTCAGAAAGTCAGAGCTGCTTCAAAAAGCGGAAATTCACATTTTTGTACCATAGTTTGTAAACGCTATAACTTTTACCCAAACCATTTTTTTTTACCCAAACATTTTTTTTTTATCAAAGACATGTAGAACAATAAATTTAGAGCAAAATTTATATATGGATGTAGTTTTTTTTGCAAAATTTGACAACTGAAAGTGAAAAATGTCATTTTTTTGCAAAAAAAATCGTTAAATTTCGATTAATAACAAAAAAAGTAAAAATGTCAGCAGCAAAGAAATACCACCAAATGAAAGCTCTATTAGTGAGAAGAAAAGGAGGTAAAATTCATTTTGGTGGTAAGTTGCATGACCGAGCAATAAATGGTGAAAGTAGTGTAGGTCAGAAGTGTAAAAAGTGGCCTGGTCTTTCAGGGTGTTTAAGCACTGGGGGCTGAAGTGGTTAAATTAGTTTTGTGTCTGATTTGTCAAATTTTTTAAAAAGTTTTATGAGTGTCCGAATCAATTCTACATGAATTAAATACGGTGTATGCTACAATTGGCCGGAAAATTGGTATATGACATTTTGAGGTCTCTTACGTCTTTTTTATATCTGTTCGTTCTTTGTTTTTTTGGGGGGTGTCACGGCCATGGCTATGACCGTGACTCCTCAACTGCATGCGGTTGTCAGCGGTTTAGTTTGATTGTCAATCACAGGTGAGGGCTGTGGTATTTGCCTCACCTGTGGTTGCCGCTGGCAACGGTATGTATGTGGCAGCATAGCACTCTGAGCTGTATTGTGGCAGCTTGCTATGTTGTGCATGCGGTTGCACCTAGCATTCTTTCTGTTAGGTGTGTGTGTATGTATGTCTGTGTACACTCTGTGTTATGTGTGGTGTGCACTTACATCTTCCCCTCACTGTGGTTGCCTGTGGCAACGTTTGGTCATTGTGTGTACATGTGGTGGCAGTGTCCCGGCCTTCGGGCTGACTCCCAGGACATGTGTGCCAACCATGTCGTTGCCTGCGGCAAACAGCCACAGTGTGTGTGTTGTTTGGACACTTCTCCTTTTAAGTGTGTGTTTCCCTTCTTTGGTGCTGGAAGGGTTAACTCCCTTCCCAGTGTGTGTGTGTCTCACTGGGTGTGTCCGACTGTGGGGTGTGGCTTCTTGGCCTATATAGCCTCACTGTTTTCCCAGGGCTGCAGGTTGCTTCAGCCATGCTTAGCTGTAGCAGCCTCCTGTGTTTTATACCTGCCAGTGAGAGCCACCCCTGTGGTCATAACCATAATGTCACATTTAAGTTTATGTCTAGTTATGTGTGATGTCTATTTGATGTTTCCTTGTGATTTTGTGCAGCTATGGATCTGGGTCCCTGTGTGGGGATGCGTTGTGTTCTGCACCCTGCCAGCACAGGGATCCAGTCAGCAAGGCTGTGGCAGGTAGGTGGAACTCCTTGTTCACCTGCCATATCCATAGAGCTGTTTATGTCCCCCCTTTTCCAGCAGCTTGGCCATTGAGACTCCTGCTCCTCCGTGCCTAGGAGGAGTGGGTTGTCTTACCCTGCTCCTTAGCCCAGGGACCGGACGGAGGGTAAGTCAGGGCTCCTAGGTTCCTGCGCATGGGTCCTCCTACCTTTAAGGTCGGCCCATGCAGATTGGAGTTAGGGTCAGGTTAGGGACGCTGTAGTAGGTGACCTGCTCCCTAATCCTGTTGTCCTGGCCGAGCAGCCATAACATCATCTGGCATCGCACGGCTGAGGATTTCCCCCATCCTCAGCCGTGACAGGGGGTTTTCACAAATTTTGTTCTTTCCTCTCCCCATTTGTGTTTAAATGTCCACATCTTATTTTACTCCAGCAGATCTTGCACATGGCTATGCTGTTGTCCTCTGGCACTGTGGAGAAAAACTGTCAGATGGGAGACAGTGGGACATAGTGGCAGCTGAGCTTGGGCTAGTTCTGGCATGTTTTGAACCTGCGTCCCCACAGTATCAGCAGCATCACTAGTTCTGTATCACTTGTTCTGAACAAGCCTGGAAAAATTCTCCCTTTTAATCGAAAGCAATAGTAGTACAGTGTGTATGTGGAAAGGGTAGGATAATAGTGGCATATGGCCCTAATAGTAGCAGCAACAGTAACAACACAGCATTTCACAGACAAGACAGTAGATGCGTGTGCATCTGTTTAGGGGTAGTAATAGTAGTGACAGCTGTGTAGTGGTAATGGTAGTGGCAGTAGGGGTAATGGAAGTAGCAGAAGAGGATTAGCAGCAAGAAGTAGCAGTGGTGGTGGCGCTGCACCACCATGATAGTAGGCAGGCAAACAGCAGCACAGGCATGATGGAGGCAGCAGAAGCTATACAGTACGGAACATGATGGTAGGTGGGCAGAAAGCTGGTTTGATGGCAGCAGTCATATGGTACAGAACATTATGGTAGGCAGGCAGACAGTGACAAGCTGCATCAGGCTGCGTACACAGTGTATCATGGTAATAAAGTGACTTGGCCTCCCTTTCAGAAAAAGGAAAACATTCCACCATTTTGATATTAAGGGTTTAAAAGCATGGCTATCCAGTAGTCATCAGATTGCTTGATGGTAAGGATATGCCTGTCATTACGTAAGCAAGCAAGAGTACAGATTTCCATTTTTGCTAGTGTGCCCAAGGATCCAGTTCTTTCCGGCTCTGCCTCCCATTGATATGCTTGGTCATCATGGCCAGTGTTGTTGTCAGCTTCATTAACATCCTCGTCCTCCAGCACAAGCGACTACTCCTCCTCCTCCTCCAGTGGTAGATCCTCATCATCCACTTCCTCCTCCATGGGACATTCTCCTTATGGGTTCCCAATAGCTACAGGATGGTCAGCAAGATGTATAGGCTGTTCTTTTTCCACCATCCCTTGTTGCATCAGCTTGAGCATTTTCTCTAAGATAAATATCGGGGGAATGCATCGTTGATGCCACAGTTATCAATAATGACATTTCTGGTGGCCTGTTTGAATGGCCTGCATGCACGACAGCCATTTCTGATGAGCTGCACCTGCCTAACCTTGAAATAACACATGCTCCCTGCCAAGGTGGTTTGGTGGATGTGCAGTACACCACAATAGGGTACTTCCAAATAGTTTCTTGATGTATACTATTATCTGATACGTTGTATAACCAGTATAACTTTGTATGGATCAGTCAGGGTTAACAATCCTGACTCTGCCCCTGTATGAAGCTGGGTGGTGGATTTAGGTCTGACCCAAGTTCAAAGTAGTAGTGGGTTAGCTTAGGATGTGAGAGGAACTACATATGCTCACTTCTTGGTGCTTTGCATCAAGAAAGCCATCCCAACTTTACAGTGCTCCCGGAAAAAAGAGGAAGAAAGAACTAGAAGGTCCATAATCTGTATGGCTGAGCATTGGAGTCAGTCAGTAAGGTATTCGCTGTTTAAGACTGAAAGAGACTTTACTGCTGTAAGAGGGACATTGCTTATACATCCTTCCACACTTTGACATGGTTCTGGAAAGACTTACACTGAATTGTTTGGAACTATGTGTTACCGTTGGATGGCTCCCATTCTGTGCTTTAGTAAAAATAGACTTACCGTATCTATTTTCTACAACTGGCCTGGTTACTGATTCCATCACTATTCTCCCGCTACAGCACCTACATCTCCTGCCTTGCACTTGTAAAATACCTATAACACCAAGGCACCCCAATAATCATTAAGGTACACCCTCCTGTCACTGCCCAGCCCTAGGGAGCATTGGTGTAAGGATTGCCACTTTGAATAACTGTTGCAGCCAGAGCCACTACCCCTCCCATCCTTTGCTCCACTCCTTCGGGGCCACGGCACATGACTAAATCATTGACCACTGTACATTGCTCATATAGATGCTCTAGAGCAGTGTTTCCCAACCAGTGTGCCTCCAGCTGTTGCAAAACTACAACTCCCAGCATACCTGCACAGCCAAAGGCTGTCCGGGCATGCTGGGAGTTGTAGTTTTGCAACAGCTGGAGGCACACTGGTTGGGAAACACTGCTCTAGAGTATGCAAGGTGGAATTCCAGCGAGTTGGAATGTCAAGGATCAAGCGGTGCAAATCCAGGAGGGTGTTCCTTGCCAAATAAGATGCAGGGAGCATGTGTTATTTTTTTTTAAATGCAGCATGACCACAATGTTCCTGTCATTGTCGCTGACCACCTTGCCCATTTGGAGTTGGTAGGGAGACAGCTAGTGGAATATTTTCTTTTTGATGCATTTTAGCATGTGATCAGCTGTGTGGCTACCCTCACCCAGGCTGATCAGCTGTAACATGGAATGGCAACACTTCACTTTACACATTTGATAAGAGGGAGAGTGGGTACAACACTCTGCTCTGCTTCTGTTGGCAGGAGGATAGGAGGTTTTCCATGGAGGAGTAAGGGAAGTGGAAGGAAAGTGGAGTAAGTGAAGTGGCAGGAGGAAGTGGAGGAGGCAGATACGTGTCTGGTGTGAGAACCAGGTGAACACAAACGTGGAGCTATCAAAAGGACCTTGCATTGTTGCTGTGGTGCTGCCTCACGATTAGTGTTGATCACGAATATTCGAATTGCGAATTTTAATCGCGAATATCGGCACTTCGAGAATTCGCGAATATTTAGAATATCGCTAAATATATTCGTAATCGCGAATATTAGATTTTTTTAAAAATACTAGTTCATGCAATCAAGAAAATAATGCCTGGAGATCATGAATTCGCGAATTTTCGAATATATGGCAAATATTCGCCCAAATATTCGCGAAATATTGCGAATTCGAATATTGCCCCTGCCGCTCATCACTACTCACGATTACCGTGAAAAGCATTGACCCAGTGGGCTGTAAAAGACATGTACTATCCCTGCCTATAACAGCTGCTACAGGTGTCCATGGTGGTGTGCACGTTGCCGCATGGCAACAATTACAAGGCGCAGCATACATTCTCTGCCACATAACAGTAAAAGGCTCTTCAATGTATCTTCAAGCTAGGCAGCATAATCCACTATGTAGTATGGTAACGACTGCACCACCAGCAACTTGGCCAGTTGTGAGTCAAGCTTGCGCACCAACGGATTGCTTTGTGTGCAGAGTTATTTCCTGGCCACACACTCCATTATTGATGGCTGATGGTAGAGCTGAGGAGGAGTGTGAACGGGAGAAGCTGTAACGATGATGACGATGACAAGAACCCTGTACTCTACATAGTTGCACCATGGCTGCCACAATGGAGACTGAGAGAAGGAAGATACTCTTGTTGCACAGTAACTGGTGATGACGCTTCGTGTGCTGCAATAGAACCATGGTGCTTACATTTGTGTTTGCCCACAGCTTATTTTACTCCAGGAGATCTTGCACATGGCAATGCTTTTGTTTTCTTGCATTGTGGAGAAAAACTGCCAAGGCAGTGGCAGCTGAGCTTGGCCTAGTGTGTCAGATTTTGAACCTGCATCCACAGTGGCATCACAATTTCCCAAGTTGACCATAATAGAAACAGATCTAGCCCTGGTAGTTTTTTTGAAGTTTCAGGCTGTACGCTGTCTCTGATCTTTACTGCTGTCGGCATGGCCACCATCCTCTTTCTCTAATGTTACCTCCTCCTCAGCACCCTGATTCGGCACCCAGGTCCTGTCTAACACACAATCATCATCATCCTCACCTTCCACACCACTTGTACGAGACTGTGATATGTCACTGTGGGCTCCTTTGTCCCCTTCCAGATTCCCTGCTACCACTCCCCCTACTGACACTACCATGGCTACAAGTGCCACTACTGCCACCACCAATATCAACACATATATGAATGGGGTCCCCTGACTCCGCCTGAACATCTTCCTCAAGGCAGTCCAAACACTGACTGTTCTCACCAAGTCGTCAGGGAGACTATCTTGAATATCTTCCATAACACATGGAGTTTTGTTGCCTCTTCTTGGAAAAATTATGCACCCCACTAGGAAGAGGCAATGAAGACAGAGAGGATGCAACTAAAAGGCTTCTCTGGGGTTGAAAGGATGAGGAACAGGAGGAATGCTGTGACCCCTGGCTCCAAGCACATCCACATCTTTTTGTTGTGACTGAGAGGAGGAGTGAGCCATCCAGTCCATAATATTATCTACTTTGTCCTCAATAATAATGTGACACCTATTTGTAGCCAGGAAGAACTGTGGCCTATTAGTACTACTGCTACTATAGCTGGTGCTGCTACTGCTGCTTCTAACCACAAACCTGGATTACAAGGCCTGAATCTTTCATTTTCCACTCGTCAGTTTTCCAGACATTTTATTATGAGGCCTATAAATAAAAAGAAGCAAAATTAAATGTCCCTCCTCTTCTACAAACACACTGCACACCGGTATTGACAATTTACTTTGGCAATAATGCACTACCTGTGGTAGAAGTTTACATGTTGGGAGTGGAGCATAGCGATACCAGTGGTGGACCAAACGAGCCAGAACTGAGTGGCTGGTTGCAGATTACTGTGCTTAACTCCACAGGTCCATTGGGGAAGGTAGATAATTTAAAAACGTATAAAAAGCTAGAAAACCCTGATGGACTTGACCCAACCACATATAATACAGTTATCTATCAGTTTGTACTATGTACTGTATGCCAGAATGAGAAAGGATTTTTCTTCACAAGACAATCCCATTAAGTAAAGATAGTAGCAAGAAGGATCAGAAAAAGCAGCATCAGGGCTGAATACATTCAGAAAAAGTGGAGTCCAAAAAAGATTTAAAATCCATAACCTTTATTTAGTATTCAGTGCATAAAAACTGGTGAAATCAAGGCCACTTTTTGTGAAAATATAACACCAATAAGTGATCTGTGCAGATTTATTTTTTCCGCCACTTTGCAAAAGTGGCGTGAGCAGGTAGAGTCACAGATTTTGTCGCAAAACACCTTTACAACAAAATCTGCAACCTAAATAAGTCAAAAAGTGACATACAACAAATAATAAATGACCACAAAAATGTATTAATGTAAAATAAAACAATAATAAAAAATATAAAGGCATAGTAAAGCTACAGCAGGTTCAGAGGTGGGAAAGTAAAGTAATAAATGGAAAGGTAGACTACAGCACCCATAGTAATTATCAATATAATATAATCTTATAACGCAGAAGAGGATTCTTTACTGAAACTCTCTGCCTGAGGAGATGGTGATGGTGAACTCACTAAAAGAGTTCAAGAGGTGTAGTTCTTGAATATAATAATAATTTGCACAATATTTGCTGGATTTATGGAGATTGTTCATTGGTAGAGATGTCCCGAACAGTTCCCGGCGAACACCGCTTGTTTACGTTCGCCGTGGCGGGCGAACAGATGCGAGGTTCGGTCCGCCCCCTATACGTCATCATTGAGCAAACTTTGACCCTGTACCTCGCAGTCAGCAGACACATTCCAGCCAATCAGCATACCCTTCCTCCCAGACCCTCCCACCTCCTATCAAAAAGCAAGGACAGCATCCATCTTAGATTCATTCTGAAGCTGCAGTGTTAGTTAGAGCAGGGAGAATGCTGCTGCTTAATAGGGACATCATTAGCTAGGCTAGTGTTCTGTGTCCACTCCAGTCCTCAAAGACTCATCTGCTGTAAGGACAGCATCCTGACAGCACCCCAAAAAGCCCTTTTTTTTTTAAATATATATATATTGCAGTTGCCTGCCCGTGAGTGACAGGCCCACAGACTGTCCTGTGCCCACTGCCCACCACTCATATCGGGTGGCACAGCACCTTGCAGATAAAAAATAATTTAATTTTTTCTCTGTAATATAATTGCAGTTGCCTGCCAGTGTGTGTCAGGCCCACTGACTGTACTGTGCCCACTGCCAGTGCCCACCACTCATATCGGGTGGCACAGTACCTTGCAGATAAAAAAGTAATTAAATTTTTTCTCTGTAATATAATTGCAGTTGCCTGCCAGTGAGTGTCAGGACCACAGACTGTACTGTGCCCACTGCCCACCACTCATATCAGGTGGCACAGTACCTTGCAGATAAAAAAGTAATTACATTTTTTCTCTGTAATATAATTGCAGTTGCCTGCCAGTGTGTGTCCGGCCCACAGACTGTACTGTGCCCACTGCCAGTGCCCACCACTCATATCGGGTGGCACAGTACCTTGCAGATAAAAAAGTCATTAATTTTTTCTCTGTAATATAATTGCAGTTGCCTGCCAGTGAGTGTCAGGCCCACAGACTGTACTGTGCCCACTGCCCACCACTCATATCGGGTGGCACAGTACCTTGCAGATAAGAAAGTAATTACATTTTATCTCTGTAATATAATTGCAGTTGCCTGCCAGTGTGTGTCAGGTCCACAGACTGTACTGTGCCCACTGCCAGGGCCCACGACTCATATCGGGTGGCACAGTACCTTGCAGATAAAAAAGTCATAAAAATGTTTCTCTGTAATATAATTGCAGTTGCCTGCCAGTGTGTGTCAGGCCCACAGACTGTACTGTGCCCACTGCCCACCACTCATATCGGGTGGCACAGTACCTTGCAGATAAAAAAGTATTTTAATTTTTTCTCTGTAGTATAATTGCAGTTGCCTGCCAGTGAGTGTCAGGCCCACAGACTGTACTGTGCCCACTGCCAGTGCCCACCACTCATATCGGGTGGCACAGTACCTTGCAGATAAAAAAGTAATTAAATTTTTCCCTGTAATATAATTGCAGTTGCCTGCCAGTGAGTGTCAGGCCCACTGATTGTACTGTGCCCACTGCCAGTGCCCACTACTCATATCTGGTGGCACAGTACCTTGCAGATAAAAAAGTATTTTAATTTTTTCTCTGTAATATAATTGCAGTTGCCTGCCAGTAAGTGTCAGGCCCGCAGACTATACTGTGCCCACTGCCCACCACTCATATCGGGTGGTACAGTACCTTGCAGATAAAAAAGTAATTTCATTTTTTCTCTGTAATATAATTGCAGTTGCCTGCCAGTGAGTGTCAGGACCACAGACTGTACTGTGCCCACTGCCCACCACTCATATCAGGTGGCACAGTACCTTGCAGATAAAAAAGTAATTACATTTTTTCTCTGTAATATAATTGCAGTTGCCTGCCAGTGTGTGTCCGGCCCACAGACTGTACTGTGCCCACTGCCAGTGCCCACCACTCATATCAGGTGGCACAGTACCTTGCAGGTAAAAAAGTCATTTAATTTTTACCCTTTAATATAATTGCAGTTGCCTGCCAGTGTGTGTCAGGCCCACAGACTATACTGTGCCCACTGCCAGTGCCCACCACACATATCGGGTGGCACAGTATCTTGCAGATAAAAAAGTAATTGAATTTTTCCCTGTAATATAATTGCAGTTGCCTGCCAGTGTGTGTCAGTCCCACTGACTGTACTGTGCCCACTGCCCACCACTCATATCGGGTGGCACAGTACCTTGCAGATAAAAAAGTCATTTAATTTTTACCCTTTAATATAATTGCAGTTGCCTGCCAGTGTGTGTCAGGCCCACAGACTGTACTGTGCCCACTGCCAGTGCCCACCACACATATCGGGTGGCACAGTATCTTGCAGATAAAAAAGTAATTGAATTTTTCCCTGTAATATAATTGCAGTTGCCTGCCAGTGTGTGTCAGTCCCACTGACTGTACTGTGCCCACTGCCCACCACTCATATCGGGTGGCACAGTACCTTGCAGATAAAAAAAGTCATTACATTTTTACCCTTTAATATAATTGCAGTTGCCTGCCAGTGTGTGTCAGGCCCACAGACTGTACTGTGCCCACTGCCAGTGCCCACCACTCATATCGGGTGGCACAGTACCTTGCAGATAAAAAAGTATTTTAATTTTTTCTCTGTAGTATAATTGCAGTTGCCTGCCAGTGAGTGTCAGGCCCACAGACTGTACTGTGCCCACTGCCAGTGCCCACCACTCATATCGGGTGGCACAGTACCTTGCAGATAAAAAAGTAATTAAATTTTTCCCTGTAATATAATTGCAGTTGCCTGCCAGTGAGTGTCAGGCCCACTGATTGTACTGTGCCCACTGCCAGTGCCCACTACTCATATCTGGTGGCACAGTACCTTGCAGATAAAAAAGTATTTTAATTTTTTCTCTGTAATATAATTGCAGTTGCCTGCCAGTAAGTGTCAGGCCCGCAGACTATACTGTGCCCACTGCCCACCACTCATATCGGGTGGTACAGTACCTTGCAGATAAAAAAGTAATTTCATTTTTTCTCTGTAATATAATTGCAGTTGCCTGCCAGTGAGTGTCAGGACCACAGACTGTACTGTGCCCACTGCCCACCACTCATATCAGGTGGCACAGTACCTTGCAGATAAAAAAGTAATTACATTTTTTCTCTGTAATATAATTGCAGTTGCCTGCCAGTGTGTGTCCGGCCCACAGACTGTACTGTGCCCACTGCCAGTGCCCACCACTCATATCAGGTGGCACAGTACCTTGCAGGTAAAAAAGTCATTTAATTTTTACCCTTTAATATAATTGCAGTTGCCTGCCAGTGTGTGTCAGGCCCACAGACTATACTGTGCCCACTGCCAGTGCCCACCACACATATCGGGTGGCACAGTATCTTGCAGATAAAAAAGTAATTGAATTTTTCCCTGTAATATAATTGCAGTTGCCTGCCAGTGTGTGTCAGTCCCACTGACTGTACTGTGCCCACTGCCCACCACTCATATCGGGTGGCACAGTACCTTGCAGATAAAAAAGTCATTTAATTTTTACCCTTTAATATAATTGCAGTTGCCTGCCAGTGTGTGTCAGGCCCACAGACTGTACTGTGCCCACTGCCAGTGCCCACCACACATATCGGGTGGCACAGTATCTTGCAGATAAAAAAGTAATTGAATTTTTCCCTGTAATATAATTGCAGTTGCCTGCCAGTGTGTGTCAGTCCCACTGACTGTACTGTGCCCACTGCCCACCACTCATATCGGGTGGCACAGTACCTTGCAGATAAAAAAAGTCATTAAATTTTTACCCTTTAATATAATTGCAGTTGCCTGCCAGTGTGTGTCAGGCCCACAGACTGTACTGTGCCCACTGCCAGTGCCCACCACTCATATCGGGTGGCACAGTACCTTGCAGATAAAAAAAGTCATTAAATTTTTACCCTTTAATATAATTGCAGTTGCCTGCCAGTGTGTGTCAGGCCCACAGACTGTACTGTGCCCACTGCCAGTGCCCACCACTCATATCGGGTGGCACAGTACCTTGCAGATAAAAAAGTCATTAATTTTTTCTCTGTAATATAATTGCAGTTACCTGCCAGTGAGTGTCAGGCCCACAGACTGTACTGTGCCCACTGCCCACCACTCATATCGGGTGGCACAGTACCTTGCAGATAAGAAAGTAATTACATTTTTTCTCTGTAATATAATTGCAGTTGCCTGCCAGTGTGTGTCAGGTCCACAGACTGTACTGTGCCCACTGCCAGTGCCCACCACTCATATCGGGTCGCACAGTACCTTGCAGATAAAAAAGTAATTAAATTTTTCCCTGTAATATAATTGCAGTTGCCTGCCAGTAAGTGTCAGGGCCGCAGACTATTCTGTGCCCACTGCCCACCACTCATATCGGGTGGTACAGTACCTTGCAGATAAAAAAGTAATTTCATTTTTTCTCTGTAATATAATTGCAGTTGCCTGCCAGTGAGTGTCAGGACCACAGACTGTACTGTGCCCAGTGCCCACCACTCATATCGGGTGGCACAGTACCTTGCAGATAAAAAAGTAATTAAAAATTTTCTCTGTAATATAATTGCAGTTGCCTGCCAGTGAGTGTCAGGCCCGCAGACTGTACTGTGCCCACTGCCCACCACTCATATCGGGTGGCACAGTACCTTGCAGATAAAAAAGTAATTTAATTTTTACCCTTTAATATAATTGCAGTTGCCTGCCAGTGTGTGTCAGGCCCACAAACTGTACTGTGCCCACTGCCAGTGCACACCACTCATATCGGGTGGCACAGTACCTTGCAGATAAAAAAGTCATTTCATTTTTTCCCTGTAATATAATTGCAGTTGCCTGCCATTGAGTGTCAGGCCCACAGACTGTACTGTGCCCACTGCCCACCACTCATATCGGGTGGCACAGTACCTTGCACGCATAGTACCACTAATCTAGAAAAAAAAGACAGGCAGAGGCAGGCCACCCCGCAGGGGCCGTTGTGGTCATGGTGCTGTGATTTCCTTTGGCCCTATAATAATGCCCAGTGTTCAGAGACCACGTACCCTGAACTCGAAAAGTTCTGAGGACATAGTTGACTGGCTTACACAGGACACCCAATCTTCTTCAGCTTCCGCTCGGAACCTTGACGCACCATCCTCCTCCAGCTCAGCTTCGGGCACCTCTCAAGTTACCACTCGCCCGCCCGCCGCCACCACCAACACTAGCACCACAGTCGCTTCGCTTGATCTGTCAGAGGAGTTATTTACACATCAGTTGGAAGAAATGAGTGATGCGCAACCATTATTGCCAGAGGATGTAGATAACAGGGATATGTCTCAGTCAGGCAGCATTACACACATGGACGTACGGTGTGATGATGTTGATGTTGTACCTGCTGCTGCTTCCTTTGCTGAGTTGTCAGATACAAGTGAAGCAGTTGATGATGACGATGTGTCCGTGGATGTCACGTGGGTGCCTGCTCGAAGAGAAGAAGAACAGGGGGATAGTTCAGATGGGGAGACAGAGAGGAGGAGGAAACTAGTTGGAAGCAGGGGGAGGTTGTCGCAAGGAGCTAGTGGCACAGTCAGACAGCATGTATCGGCACCCGTGGTCAGACAGACAGCACGGCAATCATTGCATGCTGTTGCCACCACCAGAATGCCGTCATTGCAAAGCTCAGCAGTGTGACATTTATTTTTTGTGTCTGCCTCTGATAACAGCGATGCCATTTGCAACCTGTGCCAAAAGAAACTGAGTCGTGGGAAGTCCAACACCCACCTAGGTACAACTGCTTTGCGAAGGCACATGATCTCACATCACAAATGCCTATGGGATCAACACATAATGAGTACAAGCAGCACAGAAACTCAAAGCCACTATCCTCCTCCTTGTCCAGCATCTTCAGCCACGTCAACCACTTCTGTCCTCCTTGCCCCCTCTCAACCACCCGCCACTCCGCCTCTCACCTTCAGCAGTTCCTGCTCATCTGCCCACAGTCAGGTGTCTGTCAAGGAAATGTTTGAGCGTAAGAAGCCAATGTCACAGAGTCACCCCCTTGCCCGGCGTCTGACAGCTGGCTTGTCTGAACTCTTAGCCCGCCAGCTTTTACCATACAAGCTGGTGGAATCTGAGGCCTTCAAAAAATTTGTAGCTATTGGGACACCGCAGTGGAAGGTACCCGGCCAAATTTCTTTGGCTTGCCTGAAAGCAGACTGGAGATCGGAAAAGTGGTGTGTGACAACGGAAGCAATTTGTCGGCGGCATTGAATTTGGGCAAGTTGACACATGTGCCGTGCATGGCACATGTGTTGAATCAGATCGTACAGCGCTTTCTGTATAAGTACCCAGGCTTACAGGATGTCCTCAAGCAGGCCAGGAAGGTGTGTGGCCATTTCAGGCGTTCCTACACGGCCATGGCGCACTTTTCCGATATTCAGCGGCGAAACAACATGCCAGTGAGGCGCTTGATTTTCGACAGCCCGACATGTTGGAATTCAACACTCCTAATGTTCGACCACCTGCTCCAACAAGAAAAAACCGTCAACGAGTATTTGTATGACCGGGGTGCTAGGACAGCCTCTGCAGAGCTGGGTATTTTTTTGCCACGTTACTGGACGCTCATGCGCAATGCCTGTAGGCTCATACGTCCTTTTGAGGAGATGACAAACCTATTCAGTCGCACCGAAGGCACCATCAGCGACATCATCCCATTTGTTTTCTTCCTGGAGCGTGCCCTGCGAAGAGTGCTGGATCAGGCCGTAGATGAGCGTGAAGAGCAAGAGGAAGAGTTGTGGTCACCATCACCACCAGAAACAGCCTTATCATCATCGCTTGCTGGACCTGCGGCAACGCTGGAAGAGGAGTCTGAGGAAGAGGAGTCAGAGGAGGAATGTGACTTTGAGGAGGAGGAAGACCAACCACAGCAGGCATCCCAGGGTGCTCGTTGTCACCTATCACAGACCTTCAATGAGATCAGTGAGGATGAGGAACAGGACATGAGTAGCTCGGCATCCAACCTTGATGGGGGACATGCAGAGCTTTTTAAGTCCTACGCATCGCCACAGCCCTTCGGGGTCCACCCTCAGAGAACGACTCGACCGACAGGTAGCAGTCTACCTCGCCTTAACTGCAGATATCGACACTCTGAGGAGCGATGAACCCCTTGACTACTGGGTGTGCAGGCTTGACCTGTGGCCTGAGCTATCCCAATTTGCGATAGAACTTCTGGCCTGCCCTGCTTTAAGTGTCCTGTCAGAAAGGACCTTCAGCGCAGCAGGAGGTATTGTCACTGAGAAGGGAAGTCGCCTAGGTCAAAAAAGCGGCTGCAACAATACCTACTTTTTCAGGCATGTGTACATGCCTAATTTTTCTGGCCTCTGGTGCTGCACTGTGGCTGCAAAAACAAAACAAAAAAAAGGCACATACATGTGTCAATTCCCCTTCGTGATCGTTACCTTGTTGTGGTGAAGGGGCTTGCGTATCACAATGAAGCGATCACCTCTATGAGTGTGTTGGCAATGTTGGCACACCCCAGATGATAAGGTCGTTGCTTCATTGTGAACAGACCAAAAGCGATCGGCTGGATAATTTTGCATAGAAAAAACATAAATTTTCTTTGTGATCATCTAAGGTGATCATTAAAGCCTACAAGGTCAACAATGGGCCCACACTGCAGAATCATTGTTTTCTGGGTCACTTAACTGTCACTGAACTACCTCAGCACGACCATAGGCTTTGAAAAACCGCCATCGCCTGCAATCTCCCAAACGTGCGCACGAGCACAGTCATCACTACACCAAGATTGACGCATAGAGGAATAAAATTTATGTTATGAGTGTGTCAACTATTGACAACTCTTTGCGGTTGTCTAAAATCTATTCGATACACGTCCCCTGATAGGGGACGTAACAGGGATTAAACTGATAAGAATAGTACTACTTAACACACCACTCATATAGGGTGGCACAGCACATTGCACGGCGCACGCGCAGTGCCCCAAATTGGAAGTAAGAGGACCGACCAACCATCTTTTTCTATCTCCAGGTTCACAAAAAAAATCTATTCCATACACCGGCCCCTGATAGGGGACAAAACAGAGATTAAACTGGTAAGAACAGATTTTTTTTATAAAAAAAAAAAGAGGACAGCCTCTGCGGAGCTGGGTATTTTTTGGCTGCGTTACTGAACGCTCATGCACAATGGCTGTAGGCTCATGCGTCCTTTTGCGGAGGTGACAAACCTGGTCAGTCAAACCCAAGGCAACATCATCGACCTCATCCCATATGTGTTTTTTCTGGAGCGTGCCCTGCGAAGAGTGCTGGATCAGGCCGTAGATGAGCATGAAGAGGAAGAGTTGTGGTCACCATCACCACCAGAAGCAGCCTTGTCGTCGTCGATTGCTGGACCTGCGGCAACGCAGAGAGAGGAGTCTGAAGAAGAGGAGTCAGAGGAGGAAGGTGGCTTTGAGGAGGTGGAAGACCAACCACAGCAGGCGTCCCAGGGGGATTGTTGTCACCTTTCGGGGACCCTTGGTGTTGTACGTGGCTGGGTGGAGGAAGAGACCTTAAATGACATCAGTGAGGACAAGGAACGGGACATGGCTAGCTTGGTAGCCAACCTTGTGCAAATGGGGAGTTTGCGGTTGTGCAAATGGACTGTTTGCGGTGCGTTAAACGGGGAGTTTGGTCTGTCAGAGTTTGGTCTGTCACTGTGAATCAGGCGTAACCCTTACACTACCTGATCGATACAACATCATACCTGATCGTATACACACACTGGATGTTTTAAAGCACGTTATTCCAAACAATTTAGGAATGTTAGGTGATTTATGCCCTTATGGATTAAAACCCGACTCTGCGTCAACTACGTAATTTTCCATGGGAGTTTTGCCATGGATCCCCCTCCGGCATGCCACAGTCCAGGTGTTAGTCCCCTTGAAACAACTTTTCCATCACTATTGTGGCCAGAAAGAGTCCCTGTGGGTTTTTAAAATTCGCCTGCATATTGAAGTCTATGGCGGTTCGCCCGGTTCGCCCGTTCGCGAACATTTGCGGAAATTCGCGTTCGCCGTTTGCGAGCGGAAAATTTTATGTTCGCGACATCTCTATTCATTGATCCAGGGACTTATTCTGATTGCCTGATTGGAGTCTGGAAGGATTTTTTTTTTACCCAAAAGAATCTCCTGCTACCTCATGGGGTTCTTGCCTTCCTCTAAATCAACGTTGCAGGATAATAAGCTGAACTGGATGGACAGATGTATTTTTAAAGAGTAAATAAACTTTTATACCCACTCCACTCAGCTGAGCAAAAATGTTTTATTTGGAAATAAAATTTCATAAAAGTTTAGATATTCTTCAAGCCTTACAATCTGTTACTGTGTATCTAAATAAAAGAAACTCTACAAAACTCAACAAAACATTTTTTTCTGACAACTATGAAAATACCTGCAATATAAACAATAGTTTACTTGCTAATAAAAATTCTTAAGTGGTCCAACTTTTGTCAAAATTATATTCAGTGGGAGACCAAGAATATAGCTTTACAGCTTCCACTGGGGTGGCCGCAAAGCTTGTTCCTTAGACTCTAAAACAGGAAATATAACAATCCAGAAAAACCCAATTTAGGCCACAAAGTCGTATTTGTTGTCATCCAGCACTTCTGGTTTCCTTACCATGTCCTCATAAATGTTGCAAATTGTGGCTATGATCAGACAGTACAGATTATTTGCAGCATCCTAAATACAAAACTAGCTATGTTTGACATTTAAGACACACAAACGAAAAGCCCAAATTTAAGTAGTTGTATGTGTTTATAGATCACTTTATCCAGCATTTATTGAGTTAAGTATGAAACCAAAAGGCACCCAGGTTTGGAGTAATCGGCTTTATTGAAGACACAGCCTATTAGCCACTGGCCTTTAGCACAAAACTCACGCAGTGTAGACGGTATTGTATTTCCTCTTAGTTCTCTTAATCATCCATAAAAGAGTTATTGACAATCTCCTTAAATAAAAGCAAACATTTTAGCAACTCCTAGGAGAAGCAGATCAGCTTCTAGCCAAGTGATTTCCCGATTACTTTCACTTTCTATGAATTTCCATTGCGTCCTAACTGAGCATTTTAAAGAGAAAATTAGGTCACAAACATTGTGCTCATTTTAAAGGAGCTTTTTTCTAGAATATTTATAATTTCATTAGGTAAATAATTGGGGTTGAAGGGAGATGATTTTATAGGAGCACCTACCTTGTCCCGAATAAATGCAATCTTCCTATAGTTGCAATATAAGATCAAACAGTCATAGATATAGGCATTATAGAGGCAGAAGATAACACCTGGTGCCTAAGGAAGCCCAAAAGCCTGTCCGCCACACTACAAGACATCAGTATTAGGAATAGCATATGGTAGTGTCACCGCCAGTTCTGCGAGAAGCTCTGGCAGACGTTCTTCTCTACCTCTTATATGATGTTCTTTGTTTTGGTTTCACTTTCTCATCTCCTTTCCTTCTGCCAGGTGTCACTTATTTAGACATAATCGTCTTTCTTTATATTCCCTCCCATACTGCCTCACTTTGCGGTTTATACTACTTCCTGGATGAAGTGTTCACTGCTGGAGGCTGCGTCTGCTGTTTGCTCAGATAAGTCCTTTTACTTTATTGTGTTTGCTTGCTGGCTTGATTCTAGGTGACCCTGACTCCCTCCGGGTTAAGTGCAGGGAGCCGGTGGTCGTGTCCCCTTACTATTATAGGTTTTTCATATGTCACACAGGCTTAGGTACGTGGGCATGCAATCATCTACCATCGAGACCCTTGTATGTGCATAGCAGTCAGGGAGAGCTCTTATGGTTTTATAGGGCTCACCTACAAGCTCCTTAGTTTGGGATCAAGCCAGTCGCTCGTTTATTTATAGGTTCCAGCTATCTGAAAATCTCATCCATGACAGGTAGGCGGGAGTCCTGTTACAGATTTTGCATTGAGACCCAACATTTCCATCATTATGTTTGCAGTTTTACAAGAATTTGTTTAGCTGGCAATTTACCCTAAAAGAGAGGAGAGTCATAAAAGTTTTACTTATACTCTCTACAGGTTCCAGTCCTGATAAAAAAAAAAGGCACCAGAGCTGCAATGTATAAATAAAGCCTTTATTAGATGGGCAGATTTTCTGCCATATGATCACTAACAAGCATTTGTAGTAATGCTCGTTAGCGATCTTCTGGCAATGTAATACTGCCGTCCATCGTGTTATTCAAATCTTTTGACATGTTTAAAAATTATTGTTTGCAGACTGCAGATTCAGTATAGGGAAGAACGATGGCATAACGATTGCTCCACCCTATACTGAGGAGGAGATTGCTGCAGTCTCCTCTGCTAGCAAACAGGCAATTGCCCGGAAGGAAAGCTTTCTTCCCGACAATCGCCAGCAGAATCGGGCTGTCTAATACACCCTTAAGACCATAGGGACTTCTCCTGAG
Source organism: Bufo bufo (assembly GCF_905171765.1). NCBI lineage: Eukaryota > Metazoa > Chordata > Amphibia > Anura > Bufonidae > Bufo > Bufo bufo. The sequence continues at coordinate 330,027,794 of NC_053394.1, read as the reverse complement.
GGTGATTGCTGTAGACCTGATCTACATACAAAGCAAGTTATAGCTGAGATAATATGAATTGTAAATTATTTAAAAGAGTTTTCTTTGTGAATTAAAGGGGATATTCACAAAAGCATAGTGGGAAATGTATCATGACTGTAATACTTGAAGTCAGTTTTGCTTTTTGAGTCTGGGTTGGAGAACTTTTTTTAAAATTTTGCTCATTTTTAAACCTAACACTTTTATTTAGAAATGCACTGCCACTTTTTATGCAATTTTTTAAAATCTGGAGTGAAACTAATTAAGAGAGCTAACCAGACCTTCTTTCCCACTGACTTTGCAAAACTGGATTGAGTGGTGTAAAAATATAAAAAGTCCCATAAATGTTCTGCAGGTAAGCCCAAAAAGTCACAGAGCCTAATTTATATACATACATAACAGTCAAAAAGTAAATTGCATATAAATGCTTCCTATCAGATAACCCCCTCTAATATACAGGGAGTGCAGAATTATTAGGCAAGTTGTATTTTTGAGGATTAATTTTATTATTGAACAACAACCATGTTCTCAATGAACCCAAAAAACTCATTAATATCAAAGCTGAATATTTTTGGAAGTAGTTTTTAGTTTGTTTTTAGTTTTAGCTATTTTAGGGGGATATCTGTGTGTGCAGGTGACTATTACTGTGCATAATTATTAGGCAACTTAACAAAAAACAAATATATACCCATTTCAATTATTTATTTTTACCAGTGAAACCAATATAACATCTCAACATTCACAAATATACATTTCTGACATTCAAAAACAAAACAAAAACAAATCAGTGACCAATATAGCCACCTTTCTTTGCAAGGACACTCAAAAGCCTGCCATCCATGGATTCTGTCAGTGTTTTGATCTGTTCACCATCAACATTGCATGCAGCAGCAACCACAGCCTCCCAGACACTGTTCAGAGAGGTGTACTGTTTTCCCTCCTTGTAAATCTCACATTTGATGATGGACCACAGGTTCTCAATGGGGTTCAGATCAGGTGAACAAGGAGGCCATGTCATTAGATTTTCTTCTTTTATACCCTTTCTTGCAAGCCACGCTGTGGAGTACTTGGACGCGTGTGATGGAGCATTGTCCTGCATGAAAATCATGTTTTTCTTGAAGGATGCAGACTTCTTCCTGTACCACTGCTTGAAGAAGGTGTCTTCCAGAAACTGGCAGTAGGACTGGGAGTTGAGCTTGACTCCATCCTCAACCCGAAAAGGCCCCACAAGCTCATCTTTGATGATACCAGCCCAAACCAGTACTCCACCTCCACCTTGCTGGCATCTGAGTCGGACTGGAGCTCTCTGCCCTTTACCAATCCAGCCACGGGCCCATCCATCTGGCCCATCAAGACTCACTCTCATTTCATCAGTCCATAAAACCTTAGAAAAATCAGTCTTGAGATATTTCTTGGCCCAGTCTTGACGTTTCAGCTCGTGTGTCTTGTTCAGTGGTGGTCGTCTTTCAGCCTTTCTTACTTGGCCATGTCTCTGAGTATTGCACACCTTGTGCTTTTGGGCACTCCAGTGATGTTGCAGCTCTGAAATATGGCCAAACTGGTGGCAAGTGGCATCTTGGCAGCTGCACGCTTGACTTTTCTCAGTTCATGGGCAGTTATTTTGCGCCTTGGTTTTTCCACACGCTTCTTGCGACCCTGTTGACTATTTTGAATGAAACGCTTGATTGTTCGATGATCACGCTTCAGAAGCTTTGCAATTTTAAGAGTGCTGCATCCCTCTGCAAGATATCTCACTATTTTTGACTTTTCTGAGCCTGTCAAGTCCTTCTTTTGACCCATTTTGCCAAAGGAAAGGAAGTTGCCTAATAATTATGCACACCTAATATAGGGTGTTGATGTCATTAGACCACACCCCTTCTCATTACAGAGATGCACATCACCTAATATGCTTAATTGGTAGTAGGCTTTCGAGCCTATACAGCTTGGAGTAAGACAACATGCATAAAGAGGATGATGTGGTCAAAATACTCATTTGCCTAATAATTCTGCACGCAGTGTAGAGCTGCCACACACATTATTTTGGCATAACTTCACAATGCTCTTGGCTACTCATGTGCAGATCCTTTGTGAAGCCTAGTCGTTCCAAATCTCAGCCATCAGGGCTACAGACATCTTCTTCTTTCTAATGCATGAACAGAAAGTTATCATTATTTGCCATGTTAAAGGTACAGTGGAGCTGTAGACCGGACATGGTCACTGTATCTACAAACCCATATTACCCATTTCTTATGGAGTTATGCAGAGGTTTTTTTTTTTCTGTCACAGTCATATGACATTGTGTAATGTTCCATCAGATGCCATATTGCAGTGATATTCTCTTTAGCAGTCTTATAGGAGAAACAAATGTAATAAGGTGTAGTACGATGGCTCCATACACTGGCACATGGACTTCCAAAGGAACTCTTTGTGTCATTCACTGTTTTCAACTGAGTGTATGTCCTCTACAGAAAGGCACTACTATGCAGTCAATGAGCGCATGCACTTCTGTAATACAGTGCCTGCTGAGTCCAATTACCTGCAATGTGATGCTCTGATTGGCAGTTCACTGTGACCTATCACAGCATATTACCAGTGAAATGTTCATGTTGATTAATGGATCTTCCAGCAAACCGCATGCACTGCAGATTGATACTGACTTTCACATTTAGGTTGCTTGTGTTTGTACTTCACTGTGGCTCAGAAATGGGAAATAAGATTTAAAATCTGAAGCTACTGTATCCTGACAGGCCATTATATTCAGCGATAGTTGTAATCAGGGGCAAACTGGGAACAAAATACAACAGTGCAGTAGAAAATACTGCTCACCCCCACCGCTGTATTCAGCTGTCCAGAGGAAGGTGATATAGTTGAATTCAGAAGGACACCTGCAGCTACTGGTCAGGTGCATTAATTAATTCTGAGACCATCGGCTTGTCATGTACCCGGCGGGTGGCCATGAAGAGGGCTTGGGTGGCCCCCTGTTTACAATAGTTGGCATACAATATACTAATAGATAAGGATATTTTTATATAGTAGGCACATACCTGACAGTTTAATGTTGAGTCCCACCTCAGCAACAAAACCTGACAGGAGCTAAGGTGTGTGTGTGTGTGTGATCTAATTTGCTGCCAAACTGCAACAGCACCTCAGCAAAATGAGGGATATACACATGTAATACATTCATAAGTAATGAAACAATGAGACGTATAATCAGAGCAACCAGTTTATACAGGGACCCGAATTATCCTGCTTACAGTCTCCCCGATCCCAGACTACAGTCACAAATTCAATGTAATTGTTGCAATGTTTGAATCTGTTCAGACAGACCAATGCATTTCTATCTCTCTGAGCCCTGGCCTCCCACGGTTAAGATCAATATCTCATTTAAAAAACCTTTATTAGCTTGTAGAAAGACATCTTTTCAGCATTTCCCCATCTTTCGCTTAACCCCTGCTCTGCCTCAGGCTACAGCTGATGTTCTGAATGGTAGCTCTGTGGTGAGGTCAACTCTGTGTGTTAGTGTTCACATACATCAGTTATTAATCATGTTTTTTACCCAGCAGCTCAATATTTTTTTTTAACTCCCCCTGATGAAAATCTAAAACCCCACCATATATAATACACAAACAAATACAGTCATTCTATAATTGATTTAAAAAACAATGGTACTGGAATTTTATGTAAAGAGGTTCTCCACTTTAATAGAATCACAACATGTTGGAAAGGTGCCTTGACAAGGAGATGACCACAAAGTGTCCCTCCAAAAATCTACTGTAAAGTGTGGGGAAACCTGGCAGTAAGCTTTCAATTTCTATGTAGTGCCCCCACAGAGGGAATTAAGTCTTACACAATGCCCGTTCATATCCATGGTTTGTCTGTGTAATACAGGACAGGTCCTCCAGAACAAGAAATGCTGTTTGTAGTGACTCTATGATTTGGCCAAGAGATAAGGATCCTGAACAGATGACCCTTCTCTCCTAATAACTCAGAATTCACTAAGGTATATGGAATTGGGTCTTCTAAACTAGACAACCCCTTTAATAATAAATTGTTTAGTAATGTTCTGTCCTTGTGCAATGACCCCCCGTCCTTGTGACTGTAGTCTTATTGAGTAGGAGCCATTTAAACCATCCTCCTACAGATTATATTGACCTTGATAAAATGCTGTTAAGACTTTCTTGACTTAACAGCATCAACAGTGAAGAAGAAAGGTTCAAAAGACTCCATGTCTCACTGCCACCAGTTCTAACTACAGAGGATCGTCAAACTTTTGGACATCAAGTTCAAGAGATCTGTTCTCCTGTACAGATGTAACAATCATTAACTTGATACTTAAAATTTTGATATACCGTAGTAGCAAACTTTAAATTGACACTTAAAGGGGTGGTCCAGATTTTTGGACATTTTTAACCATCCATGTCATTATCTATCCACTGGCCTCAGTGGTGCTTTGTCCCTAAGTGGCATATGATCCAGCAGTGATGTTCTACTTGGTGAAACATCACCACTGAGGCCAATCATTGGCTGCAGCAGTGCACATGACAACATCTGTCCAGAAGTTTACAAGATGGGGACCAGAAGACCAGTGAAAGAAGTCAAGATCACAGCGAGATGGCATTGAGCTGTGGGGAGCAGGTGAGTATGAGGTAGTGCGCTCTGTTTTCGCTGTTAAAATGTCCAAAAAGCTAGACAAAGTTCATAAGCCATTGAACTTCAAGTAAAAGGTTGCTGCAACTGTGTGGCGTGTTATGAGTATCCCAAGTTAAAGATTGTTACACCTACACTCACCTAAAGAATTATTAGGAACACCATACTAATACGGTGTTGGACCCCCTTTTGCCTTCAGAACTGCCTTAATTCTACGTGGCATTGATTCAACAAGGTGCTGATAGCATTCTTTAGAAATGTTGGCCCATATTGATAGCATCTTGCAGTTGATGGAGATTTGAGGGATGCACATCCAGGGCACGAAGCTCCCATTCCAGCACATCCCAAAGATGCTCTATTGGGTTGAGATCTGGTGACTGTGGGGGCCATTTTAGTACAGTGAACTCATTGTCATGTTCAAGAAACCAATTTAAAATGATTCGAGCTTTGTGACATTATCCTGCTGGAAGTAGCCATCAGAGGATGGATACATGTTCTCGTTCTGTTTACGCCAAATTCGGACTTTACCATTTGAATGTCTCAACAGAAATCGAGACTCATCAGACCAGGCAACATTTTTCCAGTCTTCAACAGTCCAATTTTGGTGAGCTCGTGCAAATTGTAGCCTCTTTTTCCTATTTGTAGTGGAGATGAGTGGTACCCGGTGGGGTCTTCTGCTGTTGTGGCCTATCCACCTCAAGGTTGTGCATGTTGTGGTTTCACAAATGCTTTGCTGCATACCTCGGTTGTAACGAGTGGTTATTTCAGTTAACGTTGCTCTTTTATCAGCTTGAATCAGTCGGCCCATTCTCCTCTGATCTCTAGCATCCACAAGGCATTTTTGCCCACAGGACTGCCGCATACTGGATGTTTTTCCCTTTTCACACCATTCTTTGTAAACCTTAGAAATGGTTGTACGTGAAAATCCCAGTAACTGAGCAGATTGTGAAATACTCAGACCGGCCCGTCTGGCACCAACAACCATGCCACGCTCAAAATTGCTTAAATCACCTTTCTTTCCCAATCTGACATTCAGTTTGGAGTTCAGGAGATTGTCTTGACCAGGACCACCCCCCTAAATGCATTGAAGCAACTGCCATGTGATTGGTTGACTAAATAATTGCATTAATGAGAAATAGATCAGGTGTTCCTAATAATTCTTTAGGTGAGTGTAAATGTCTTTTGTATCAAAAGGAATTTTTCTCAAAATTTTTCTCAAAAATAACACATGAGATAGAGTATCTATTAACTGTACTGTGAATGAGACTTTCTACAGTCAAGGTCTATGATTCTCCCTTACTCATTGGAACATGAGTTGCTACTCTATATTGTCCAGATTCTAATATCAGTGTAATCTTGACATAGAAATGAGCACATATTGCACTGGGATCATTTTTCTCTTTCTCTATATAGTTTGATTCTGCTGGGGTATACAATTTGACTTCAAGGTTTTCTTGTGAGCAACAATCTAGTAGCGTCTATGGGGGAGATATAGCAATTTCACTTCACGTGGAAATTGTCTTGATTTGAGCCACAATTGGAGGCGAATGCTTGCTGTGTCAAATATAATGTATACTGTATGCCACAATTTGGTTTCATTTACGACTTCCTAGTTACAACTTTTTATAGACAACTTTTCCACCTACTTTTTGCCTAGTCCTAGCTTGTCGCAATTTTAGATAGTTGTTGGTGCATCTTGTGGCAAATTCTGATATGGCGCATCGCTTTAGAAGCATTTTACAATCCAAAAACATAAGTCACATATTTGATACTGAATAAAAATGTGCCTTAAACCAAGAAACTCTGAGGGTGTTGCCACATTAGAATTTGTAGTGCCTTTTTTGGCTTGTAAAAAATGCCATGAAATACATTAAATTTTTTACAAGCGTTTTTGGGGTGGTGTCTTTTAGTCACACAATGTCACATTTATTATGACCTTCTATGCTTGCAGTTTACAGCTTTTTGAACAGCACAATGCCTAAATTTATCTGTACAGGGGAAGAAAAAAACGGAACCTTTGTGATGGCGCTGTCAGCAGGATTCGGAACCAGGTAAGTATTGATAAAACAATACTATTTATTTATAGTCGACGCGTCTCAGGGGCGGAGAGCCCCCTTCATCAGGACAATATACAACATGTTGTATATTGTCCTGATGAAGGGGGTTCTCCGCCCTTGAAACGCGTCGACTGTAAATAAATAGTATTGTTTTATCAATACTTACCTGCTTCCGACTCCTGCTGACAGCGCCATCACAAAGGTTCAGTTTTTTTCTTCTCCTGTACGGAATATCTCATCCCGACGAATGCTCTCATAGCACGAGCTGGAACCTAGGCCGCAGCACAGGCACCCCGCACGCTGATTGGGAAAATCAGCATAGGCTACATATAGATGTTGTGACTTCTCACAACATTGTCCGGTAAGAGTAACTTACTATTATTTTATTATCTTATGATACAACACCACACATGAGGCGCTGCCTCCTGTCCTTCATTTATCTTTAAATGCCTAAATTTAGGCACATGTAGTGTTTCTATGCCAACTTTGCCACTGGGTAGTGGCAGGGGCAAGGTGGGTGGGTGGCTGGGGGTGCCATAGGCCCCTGCATATTCACTGGTGTTAATGACGATTGGTCGATTGGAATCTACTCTAGCTAGGGGCTATGCCTAATTTATGATGAGGCTTGCATCTTAAGAATATGCTCCTGCTGAATGGGATACGAAAGACAGACATAAAATGCAGATGTTTGATAAATGGCCCCCAATGTTTTCATTGTGTTTTTTTCCAGGCAATTTTTCCCCATAGAGAAATCTGGGAGGTTTAATTCCTATTGGCCAAAATGCCAAAAGATAATAAAAAATACAGTGGTTTGGGATAAAAACATAGATTGAAACTACCCTAATACAATGAATATAGATTCCTCAGAGAGAAAACAGTCTGTGAAGATTTACATTTGCTGCTGGGATGCTAGAAAATCAGGTGGCTCTATGTAAAAAAAAAAAAAAAAAACAGCTCACAAAAAGTTAAAGAGACATGACAGAGAGATTTATAGTGAAAAGTCATAGGTTGATAAAAAGAAAACATAGGTCTTCATAGGTCTAAAAAATTAATATAGATTCATTAGAGAGTAAACATGTAATCTGTAAAGATTTATATGTCTGGTGGGTCTATGTAAAAAAAAAAACAGCTAACAAAACATTAAAGGGTTTGTCCGACAAAAAATATTCTACAGTTTTTAAACCAGCACCTGGATCTGATTACTTTTATAATTTAGCATAGCCACTGAGTTATTCAATAAAATGTATCTGTATAGCGCCACATACTGTTTTTTTTATTTATTTTTTATTTCTTGTTCCGGCTCACTGAGAAGACCTCAGATGCTAAGTTTCACCCTTCAACTGCCTCCTGAGCTGTGATAGGGAGATCATAGACACGCCCCCTCAGCTGCAGCAGAAAAGACACTCCCCTTAGGCTGTCAGCTTGATATAAATCTAGCAGAGCAATGAATGGGGAGATCTCTGGATCCATGTGAGGTACAAGGCTGGTTCTAGCTTTGTTATGAAGAGATTGCCATGTGCTATATGATGTCCGATTTCATTTTTTACCGTACTCATTGGATAGCCCCTTTAATGAGACATGAGGGATGTCAGATTTATAATCAGAAAATCAGAAGTCATAGGTAGAGTTGAGCGGACATCTAGATGTTCGGGTTCGACGGGTTCGGCCGAACTTCAGAAAAAGTTCGAGTTCGGGACCCGAACTTGACCCCGAACCCCATTGAAGTCAAAGGGGACCCGAACTTTTGAGCACTAAAATGGCTGTAAAAATGTCATGGAAAGGGCTAGAGGGCTGCAAATGGCATCAAAATGTGGTTAAGAGCATGGCAAGTGCTCTGCAAACAAAAGTGGATAGGAGGACGAGGTCCATATGGAGTAGGAGGTTGAGGAGGCGGTGGATGTGGCGGTAGTAGGTGGAAGCGGTTGTGGAGGAGGTGGGGGTAGCCTACACAGTTTTTTTGGTTTTAAATTTATTTTTATTTTTTTTAATTAGGGTACACCCCAAAACATTGGGAAGTATAACCTGTGATAACCCCCTCCAGTCGTGCTAAACACACATGTTGTACAAATTTGTAAATCGCAAATGTTGTACAAATTAGTAAAGCGCAAATGTGGGACAAATTATTGAAGCGCAAATGTGGGACAAATTAGTAAAGCACAAATGTGGGACGAATTATTGAAGCGCAAATGTGGTACAAATTATTGAAGCGCAAATGTGGGACAAATTATTGAAGCGCAAATGTGGGACAACTTGTTAAAGTTTAAGCATTGAATGAAAGGAGGTGGCGTGCATCAATTAAAGAAGAATTTCTGAAATTTTATTCCCTGTCTCCTATGCAGAGCAGGGGTTTATTCATGTCCAAAATTGTAAAATGTCAACCCAAGAATGTAACAGAAAAATTACTGAAATTTATTAACCTGTCTACTTGGTAGAGCAGGGGTCTATGACAGAAAAAAATTGTTTATTGTCTTCCGAAAATGTTAAAGAAAAATTATTGAAATTTATTAAGCTGTCAACTAGGTAGAGGAGGGGTATATTACACCCAAAAATTGGTGAATTTCACCTAAAAATGTAACAGACAAATTTGTTATTTTTTTTACCTGTGTACTAGGTATAGCAGTGGTACATCACACGCAAAAATTGTTGAATTTCACCCGAAAATGTAAGAGACAAATTAGTGAAATGTTTTTACATGTCTACTAAGTACAGGCGGGGTATATCGCACCCAAAAATTGGTGAATTTCACCCGAAAATGTTAATGACAAATTTGTGAATTTTTTTAACATGTCTACTAGGTATAGCAGTGAAACAAAAAATAACCCAAGGTGTCCCAAAAGAGGGGCGGGGGGACGATATCCACCCAATGTAAACCCCAGGGAGGGGACACACAAAGATAGGACTCGGTAAAAAGCTCCCGAGTTAAATAGCAGAAAAAAAGGAAAAGGAGCTCATGATACCAAAATATATTGTTTATTAAAGCATGATTAAAAATGACATGAGTAAAGCCAATAAATAAATGGTGCCATAGACATGATGAAAAATAGGAGCGGAGGACAGAAAAAGAAACGCCACCCTGGGAGAACAAGCACACGGATCAAAAAAGCATGGTACAATGTATAAAGAAGAGACATGGGAAACAATGCAGAGTCAATGCTCTAAACCAGGGGTGCACAACGTTTCCAGGTTGGGGGCCACATTGCCAGACTGAACCAATGACGAGGCCCGAAATTAAAATTTAAAGGTGCATTAACAACTGAAATATTGTACTTATGGCATATTGAACACACATTTATATACCATTATTGTCTAGTTACACTTCCAGGACTCCCATCTAATGGGAGAAATACATGAAAAATGAATGTGAGCAGCCACAAGACATAGGCATACATGTCTGTTACCAGATGGTTGGGGGCCGCACAGAATAGTATCAAGGGCCGCATGTGGCCCCTGGGCCGCAGGTTGTGCACCCCTGCTCTAAACCATGTACTGGGTATTACTAAAATAAAGTACCAGGTGAGACACATGTCAACCGCATGAACACCTCTGTATATAAATCATTGGTATGCAAACAGACAGTAGACAATAAAGTGATGCTGTAGACCAATGAGCAATGAAAAGTAAGAATAATAATGATGATGGTAAAACAGAGGGGAACAACAGGAGACAGGGACTCACCAAACAAAGAGCCGTGTGCGAGGAAAAACCAGGGTGGCGCTACCCCAACGCGCGATTCGGCGTACCTTCGTCAGGGGGTAGCGCCATCAATGTGAATTGAGCATAAAAAGGCTCCCACAGCCAATAGGAGAGCCGGTACTCACTCATCCCCCGGTGTGTATGGGTAAGGGCGCGCGAAAATCCAGAAGAGCACCGAGTCCAGCCACCCCACAGCCGGCGTCCCGCCGGCATGCCCACACCATGTGATGAAAAATCACATGATCGGGCGGCTCCGACGTCAGGACGCGCGGACGTGAGGCGCCGGAGGCGGCTCTGGATGACGCGCGCACACGTCACACAGGGGGAGGAGAGTCGGGAGGCCACCACAAAACCGTAATCAAAACGGGACGAATACTGCAGCATGAGGGATCGCATCTATATACGTCAATGTAACACAACTTATGTTGGACATGAATATACATGTATAAAGTAGAAGGAAAGGATCATAAATACAATCATGTATATAAACATATATGCATCACACATCAATGGATCCAATATACAAACCGTTTATCTTTTCAGTATCATTATTATTTTCTCTATTATTATTTTTTTTCCTCCCCATCTACTCACATTTATTTCTCTTTACTTTTTCATTTCTATTTTCATTATTATTTTTCATCCCAGCACTCTTGAGGGACTTGCCATCCCCCATCTCTCCCCCTTTTTTTCTACCAATTTACACTATATTTACATACCACTCACCTTATCATCAGTTTACGTGGACATGTTGTGTACACTCTGCGTTTTTTCAGCATTATTATCCATTCACTGTCTTTTATGACTAGGTGTGTATATATTTATTAATTTCATATTTATTAGATATATTTATTTACTCATATTGCTGTTTTATATATCTATCTATACTATGTCTCAATCATGTCCTTAATTATTATCATGATCTTAACTAGTGTCTTAATTTCCATTATGCCTGTTTTAATCATGCCCATTCATTTGTATATTGGATCCATTGATGTGTGATGCATATATGTTTATATACATGATTGTATTTATGATCCTTTCCTTCTACTTTATACATGTATATTCATGTCCAACATAAGTTGTGTTACATTGACGTATATAGATGCGATCCCTCATGCTGCAGTATTCATCCCGTTTTGATTACGGTTTTGTGGTGGCCTCCCGACTCTCCTCCCCCTGTGTGACGTGTGCGCGCGTCATCCAGAGCCGCCTCCGGCGCCTCACGTCCGTGCGTCCTGACGTAGGAGCCGCCCGATCATGTGATTTCATCACATGGTGTGGGCATGCCGGCGGGACGCCGGCCGTGGGGTGGCTGGACTCGGTGCTCTTCTGGATTTTTGCGCGCCCTTACCCATACACACCGGGGGATGAGTGAGTACCGGCTCTCCTATTGGCTGTGGGAGCCTTTTTATGCTCAATTCACAGTGATGGCGCTACCCCCTGACGAAGGTACGCCGAAACGCGCGTTGGGGTAGCGCCACCCTGGTTTTTCCTCGCACACGGCTCTTTGTTTGGTGAGTCCCTGTCTCCTGTTGTTCCCCTCTGTTTTACCATCATCATTATTATTCTTACTTTTCATTGCTCATTGGTCTACAGCATCACTTCATTGTCTACTGTCTGTTTGCATACCAATGATTTATATACAGAGGTGTTCATGCGGTTGACATGTATCTCACCTGGTACTTTATTTTAGTAATACCCAGTACATGGTTTAGAGCATTGACTCTGCATTGTTTCCCATGTCTCTTCTTTATACATTGTACCATGCTTTTTTGATCCGTGTGCTTGTTCTCCCAGGGTGGCGTTTCTTTTTCTGTCCTCCGCTCCTATTTTTCATCATGTCTATGGCACCATTTATTTATTGGCTTTACTCATGTCATTTTTAATCATGCTTTAATAAACAATATATTTTGGTATCATGAGCTCCTTTTCCTTTTTTTCTGCTAGGTATAGCAGTGGTACATCACGTCCAAAAATTTGTGAATCTCACCCAAAAATGTAACAGATAAAGTAGTGAAATTACATAAAATAAAATAAAATACGTACAAATAAAAAAAAATTGATTTATGAGGTGGAGTTCCATATGGAGTAGGAGTTTCAGGAGGCGGTGGATGTAGCGGTGTAGGTGGAAGCAGCGGTGGAGGAGGACGACGTAGCCAACACTGGTTTTTGGTTTAATTTTTATATATTTTTTTTATTAGGGTACACTCCAAAAGAGTGTGAAATATCCAAAATGCAATTGCGCTGTAGTATAACAATGGCTGGTTAAGGCGATATACATGTCTATTCTGCATAAGGTACGGACAAGTCCTGTGGTATCCATGCCTGGTTCATTTTAATGAACGTGAGCTTGTCCACATTGGCTGTGGACAGGCGGCTGCGGTTGTCTATGGTGACGCCCCCTGTCGTGCTAAACACACGTTCAGATAATACACTGGCTGCAGGGCAGGTCAGCACCTCCAAGGCGTAAAGGGCAAGCTCAGGCCATGTGCCCAATTTGGAGACCCAGAAGTTGAAGGGGGCAGACCAGTCATTCAGTACGTGTAGGCGTGTGCACACATACTGCTCCACCATGTTGCTGAAATGCTGCCTCCTGCTAAGACGTTCCATATCAGCTGGTGGTGCTGGTTGTTGTGGCGTGCTGACAAAGCTTTCCACATGTCGGCCATGCTAACCCTGCCTTCTGAGGTGCTGGCGGTGCCCCAGCTGCGTTGGCGACCTCTTCCTCGTCCTCTGCCTTCAACTTGTGCTTCCACTGTGCCCCCGCTCTCAGGTGGGAATGCCACTAGCAGCGCGTCTACTAGCGTGCGCTTCTAGTCGCGCATCTTACGACGACGCTCCAGTGACGGAATTAACAACGATACGTTGTTCTTGTAACGGGGATCCAGCAGCGTGGCCACCCAGTAATCATCACAAGTTAGAATGTGGGCAAATCAGGGGTCGTTGAGGAGACACTGCAGCATGTAATCGCTCATGTGTGCCAGGCTGCCCAGAGGCAAGGAAAAACTGTCCTCTGTGGGAGGTGTATTGTCTGTGTCCTCTGTATCCCCCCAGCCACGCACCAGTGTTGGCCATAAGCTGGTCTGGGTGCCATCCTGCTGTGAATAAGGTTCCTCCTCCTCCTCCATCTCCTCCTCCTCATCCTTCACCTCGTCATTCTCCAGAACTGTGGCCTGGCAGGACAATTGTGTACCTGGCATTTGTGGGTGCAGGAACCCACCCTTGGAGCCACTTGTGAATGACTGACCAGAAACCATACGAAATGATCCCTCTTCCTCCTCCTGTGCCACATCCTCTTCCATCATCGCCAGCAGCGTTTTTTCAAGGATGCATAGAAGTGGGATTGTAACGCTGAGAACGGTGTTATCGGCACTGGCCATGTTGGTGGAGTACTCGAAACAGCGCAACAAGGAACACAGGTCTCACATGGAGGCCCAGTCATTGGTGGTGAAGTGGTGCTGTTCCGCAGAGCGACTCACCCGTGCGTGCTGCAGCTGAAACTCCACTGCTGCTGCTCGCACAGTCTGGCCAGCATGTGCAAGGTGGAGTTCCACCTTGTGGGCACGTCGCATATGAGGTGGTGAGTGGGAAGGCCGAAATTACGCTGCAGCGCTGACGGGCGAGCAGCAGCAGGGTGAGAACGCTGAAAGCGCTCACAGACTGCCCGCACTTTATGCAGCAGCTCTGATATATCAGTGTAATTTTTAAGGAACCTCTGCACCACCAAATTCAGCACATGCGCCAGGCAAGGGATGTGCGTCAAACCGGCTAGTCCCAGAGCTGCTACGAGATTTCGCCCATTATTGCACACCACCAGGCCGGGCTTGAGGCTCACTGGCACCAACCACTCATCGGTCTGTTGTTCAAGGCCCGTCCACAGCTCCTGTGCGGTGTGGGGTTTGTCCCCCAAACAGATACGTTTTAAAACTGCCTGCTGTCATTTACCCCTGGCTGTGCTGAAGTTGGTGGTGAAGGTGTTACGCTGACCGGATGAGGAGCCAGTAGAGGATGAGGAAGCGGAGTAGGAAGAGGAAGCAACAGGAGGCAAACTGAAGCGTCCTGCAATCCTTGGTGATGGAAGGACATGCGCCAAACTGCTATCCACCTCAGGCACAGCCGCCACTGCATTTACCCAGTGTGCTGTTATGGAGCTATAACGTCCCTGACCGTGCTTACTGGTCCACATATCCATAGTGAGGTGCACCTTGCCACAGATGGCAGTGCACACCTGATTTTGTCCCCCACTTGGTTGTGCAGGGAAGGGATGGCTCTCCTGGAAAAGTAGCCATAAGGCTTTTTAAACTCTCTGTCTCCACCAGACAGAATGACAGCATTTCAAAGGCCAGTAATTTAGAAATGCTGGCATTCAGGGCTAGGGATCGCCGGTGGGTAGGGGGGTACTTCTTCTTCCTCTCCAGCGTTTGGGAGATGGAGAGTTGAACGCTTCTGTGGGACATTGTGGAGATGCTTGGTGACCCAGGTGGTGGTGTTGCTGGCAGATCCTCTGTTTACGGGGTGGTAGGTGGCACTGTCACTCCAGAGGTGGATGAAGAGGCCGAGACTGCAGCAGAAGAGGAAGCAGGCGGAGCCAGAGACCTTTCTTTGTTTTTGAGGTGTCTACTCCACTGCAGCTCGTGCTTAGCACTTAAATGCCTGGTCATGCAGGTTGTGCTCAGGTTGAGAACGTTTATGCCTCGCTTCAGGCTCTGATAGCACAGCTTGCAAACCACTCGTGTCTCGTCATCAGCACATTGTCTGAAGAACTACCACGCCAGGGAACTCCTTGGAGCTGGCTTTGGTGTGCTCAGTCCCTTGCTGCGGTGGGCAGTAGCAGGCGTACTGTCTAGGGGATGGCCGCTCCGCTTTTGCACCCTGCTCCCTCTTCTGCTGTGCTGGTGGCTCTGTGCGACCACCGCCTCTTCCTCCGAACTACATAGGTCACTTGACCTTGATTCCATGTGGGGTCGAGGACCTCATCGTCCTCCACATCATCTTCCACCCAGTCTTCACCCCTGCCCTCCTTGTCGGTCTGCACACTTTCAAAAGCCCTAGCAGTTGGCACCTGTGTCATCATCATCCGAGACGTGCTGCGATGGTCCTCCCATGTACTCATCTTGAAACATAAGTGGTTGGGCATCGGTGCACTCAATCTCTTCCACTTCTGGGGCAAGGATAGGTGGATGGCCCTGGGAAACCCTGCTAACAGAGTCATCAAAAAGCAGAAGAGACTGCTGCATGACTTGGGGCTCAGACTGCAAGGGGGTGAGGTGAAACCACTCGTGTCTTGTCATCAGCACATTGTCTGAAGAACTACCACGCCAGGGAACTCCTTGGAGCTGGCTTTGGTGTGCTCAGTCCCTTGCTGCGGTGGGCAGTAGCAGGCGTACTGTCTAGGGGACGGCCGCTCCGCTTTTGCACCCTGCTCCCTCTTCTGCTGTGCTGGTGGCTCTGTGCGACCACCGCCTCTTCCTCCGAACTACATAGGTCACTTGACCTTGATTCCATGTGGGGTCGAGGACCTCATCGTCCTCCACATCATCTTCCACCCAGTCTTCACCCCTGCCCTCCTTGTCGGTCTGCACACTTTCAAAAGCCCTAGCAGTTGGCACCTGTGTCATCATCATCCGAGACGTGCTGCGATGGTCCTCCCATGTACTCATCTTGAAACATAAGTGGTTGGGCATCGGTGCACTCAATCTCTTCCACTTCTGGGGCAAGGATAGGTGGATGGCCCTGGGAAACCCTGCTAACAGAGTCATCAAAAAGCAGAAGAGACTGCTGCATGACTTGGGGCTCAGACTGCAAGGGGGTGAGGTGAAAGACTGATGGACATGGGCTGCAGGTGCCAACTCTGATCTTTCAGCAGGAGACTGGGTGGGAGACAATGTGAAGGAACTGGAGGCACCGTCAGCAACCCAATCTACTATCGCCTGTACTTGTTCTGGCCTCAGCATCTGTAGAGCCGCATTAGGCCCGACCAAATACCGCTGCAGGTTCTGTTGCCTACTTGCACCTGAGGAAGGGGGTTTCACTTGTGCGTTGTCACGACTGTGACTGATCCAGACAGGTCTGGGAGGAGAAGGTCGCAGCGACTTGCTACTCGCGATAGCTTGTGAGTTTGCTCCGTGGTTCAGGGTATGTTATCTGGGTTTTGCCTTGTGAACCTTTTTGTCCTGACTGGGAGTTTGTAGGCATCCTTCTCAGGTGAGTCCTGTCTGCCACTCCCAGCTACTATATTAGTTTCACTTTCACTTGCAGTCATTGCCAGATATAGTCCTTACTTCCAGTTCTATTCTGACCTTTGAAGGAGATCGTTTGATGGTGTTGCTGTGGAGCTCTTGTCCGGCGTTGACTGTCGTGATTGGGATCGCCTTCTCTGCTCGTGACTGGATAAGTCTATCTCTAATATAGTTTGTTTGTTGCTGTCTTCCCCTGCTGTTCTCCTAGACATGAGTGATGGTGACTAGTGCTCCCATCGGCCTTTCCCCACTCTAGGCTTTAGGGTGACTGAGGGTTTAGGCATCCTGCTCGCCGCACGGGTTCACACCCCGTCTAGGGTATCAGGGCAGACAGGTGCCAGCTTAGGGTTAGTCAGGGGTGGCCATACTATTCCCATCCGTAGATAAGGGTCCCCCTTCCCCTCCGTCGACACGACTGCTGCTGGGGTAGCGGTCGTGACAGTATATCTGGCCTTTTAAAAAAAATAATATTAAAAAAAAAATGTGACATTTATTTTTTATTTTTATTTTTTTTGCTTGCTGTTTTGCTTTTTCTGTTTCACTATGGATCCGGTTACGGTTTTGGCGAAACAATTTCAGGGATTATCCCTTGAAGTGGCAGGATTAAAACCAACAGTGCTGCAGCAGCAGCAGCCATCCTTGGGTTCCACCGTTGCTACGGGAAACCAAGGTACTCCTGAGCCAAAAGTGGCTTTACCTGATAGGTTCTCAGGAGGGAGAGACCAATTTGTAACCTTCAGAGAAGCTTGCAAATTGTTCTTCAGGTTACGCCCTAGATCCTCCGGTGGTGAGGAACAACGGGTGGGTATTGTAATTTCTCTCCTGCAAGGAGATCCGCAGGCTTGGGCTTTCTCCCTACCATCAGACTCTCTGGCCTTACGATCAGTGGAGGAGTTTTTTGAAGCCCTGGGTCTCGTATATGATGACCCGGACAGGGTCTCACTGGCTGAGTCTAAGCTACGTAGACTTCGGCAAGAGAACCGGTCTGCTGAACTATATTGTTCCGAATTCCGTAGGTGGGCTACTGATACGTTATGGAACGACTCGGCCATTAGGAGTCAGTTCTGCCAGGGGTTGTCTGAAAAATTAAAAGATGCGCTGGCGGTATACGAGGTCCCTGGGTCTCTGGAGGCTGCTATGTCTCTGTCCATAAGAATCGACAGACGACTCAGGGAGAGACTATTAAATTTTACGGAGGCCTCTATAGGGCAGGGATCGGTTTGTTATGATCCAGTCGAACCAATGCAAATAGGGGGGCGCCACTAGATGCGTGAATCCTCCTAAGTTCCGCTGTAGGTCAGAGGTTTGTTTTCATTGTGGGGGGAAAAGTCATTTTGTAAAGGTTTGTCCCTCAGAACCCAAGAGACCACAAACAAAGTAGCCGCCGGGAAAACTAGAGTCCCCAGATTGTGCGGAGGATAACAGTCTGGGCGTATTCGTTTCCTCCATACGCATGTCTCAGTTTTTGTTGTCCGCTACCGTTGAGGCGGGCAATAAGACTGAGATCTGTTCCGTCTTTTTGGACAGTGGGGCGGGGATCAACTTGGTGGATTCATGGTTTGCTCAGGCTCTGGGTTTTACTCCAGAACCGATACGCAGAACTATTCCTGTTTTTGCCATCGACTCCTCCCCTCTTACTCAGAAAGAGTTAACTCAGATCATTCATAATATCCATCTGCAGGTAGGGGACCTCCATAAAGAGCATATCTCGTGTTATGTCCTGGACGGTCTTCCGGCTCCTATGGTATTGGGGCTTCCCTGGCTGGTGACTCACAATCCAGTGGTGGATTGGCAGGCCGGGGAGATTGTGGAGTGGAGTGAACATTGTAAGGACAACTGCTTGAGTAGTAGGTGCTCTACACTCTCTGTAACATCTTTACCTGCCTTTCTGTCGGATTTTATGGATGTGTTCTCTGAGAAGGGTTGTCCATATGATTGCCCGATTAATCTACTACCTGGGGCCAAACTACCTAAAACCCGGTTATACAATCTTTCCGGCCCGGAGAGGAAGGCTATGAAAGATTATATTTCGGACAGTTTGGCTAAGGGACACATCAGACCCTCTTCTTCACCTGTGGCTGCAGGGTTCTTTTTCGTTAAAAAGAAAGATGGGGGCCTACGTCCTTGCCTGGATTTCCGGGAATTAAACCGGATAACTATCCGAGATCCCTATCCTCTTCCTCTCATTCCCGACCTCTTTAATCAGGTTGCTGGTGCTAAATGGTTCTCCAAAATGGATCTCAGAGGTATTCCAACATTTTGTCAACGATATTTTTAGTCACCTTATCGGGAGATTTGTTGTGATATATCTTGATGACATCCTGGTCTATTCCCCGGATCTGGATACACATAAGATCCATGTGAGACAAGTGCTGCAGATATTAAGGGCCAACAAATTGTTTGCTAAGTTAGAAAAATGTGTGTTCGCCGTAAAAGAACTGCCATTTCTGGGGTATGTGTTGTCAGATTCAGGTTTCCGCATGGATCCAGAGAAAGTCTGGGATCTGCCTGAGAACCTGAAGGCATTGCAACGCTTCCTGGGGTTTGCCAATTTTTATAGAAAGTTTATAAAGAACTATTCCTTGGTGGTCAAACCACTGACGGACATGACCCGTAAGGGATCCGATTTTTCCAAATGGTCACATGCAGCCAAAACTGCCTTTGCATCTCTGAAGGAGAGATTCACCTCGGCCCCTATTCTCGTACAGCCAGATGTCTCGCTTACTTTTATTGTAGAGGTTGACGCATCAGAGGTGGGGGTGGGAGCGGTACTATCTCAGGGCCCGTCCCCTGGTGAATGGCGTCCGTGTGCTTTCTTTTCGAAGAAATTGTCTACTGCAGAAAGGAACTATGATATTGGCAACAGGGAACTTTTGGCTATTAAGTTGGCTTTTGAGGAGTGGCGTCATTTTTTGGAGGGGGGCGGTTCATCCCGTCACGGTGATTACTGATCACAAAAACTTATTATATCTGGAGTCTGCTAAACGTCTCACCCCTAGACAGGCTCGGTGGTCGTTATTTTTTACTAGGTTTAATTTTGTAATAACCTATCGCCCGGGGGCAAAAAATACTAAGGCGGATGCATTGTCTCGAAGTTTTCCTGGAGGGGGTGATGTTGAGGTACCAGAGCCCATTTTTCAAAAGGGGGTGGTGGTCTCTGCATTATACTCAGGTTTGGAGGGGAGGGTGTTGGAAGCTCAGGGGGACGCCCCGGCCTTCTGCCCCTCGGGTAAACTGTTTGTGCCAGAAAATTTACGACTGGAGATACTAAAAGAACACCATAACTCCACACTGGCAGGACACCCAGGTAGTAGGGCAACCTCTGAGTTAGTGTCTCGTCGGTTCTGGTGGCCTAAATGGAGCCAGGAGGTGTTGAATTTTGTGTCTGCATGTGCTACTTGTGCTCGTTCTAAGGTAGATCATACTCGTCCGGCAGGGCGTCTTTTACCTCTGGCCATCCCCAACAGGCCTTGGACGCACCTGTCAATGGATTTCATTACGGATCTACCAGTATCAGCGGGGAAGACTGTTATTCTTGTAGTTGTTGACAGATTCAGTAAAATGGTGCACTTTATTGCTCTTGCCGCATTGCCTAATGCTAACACACTGGCTCAGGTTTTTATTGACCACATCGTGAAGCTTCACGGGGTCCCTTCCGATATTGTTTCGGATCGTGGTACCCAATTCGTTTCTAAATTTTGGAAAGCTTTTTGTTCTCGTTTAGGGGTTCATCTGTCGTTTTCTTCATCTTTCCATCCACATTCCAACGGTCAGACTGAACGTACTAATCAAAACCTAGAGACATATTTGAGATGCTTTGTTTCCGAAAATCAGGAGGAATGGTCATCTTATTTACCGTTAGCCGAGTTTGCCATTAATAATCGTCGTCAAGAATCCACCGATAAGTCACCATTTTTTGGTGCGTATGGTTTCCAACCTCAGTTTTGTACGTTTAGTGAGGGGGGGCCGTCTGGGATTCCCGAGGAGGAACGATTTGCGTCTTGACTTTCTTCAGTGTGGCAGAGTGTGCAAGAAAGTTTGAAGAGAATTGGTGGTAGATACAAACGTGCGGCTGATAGCGCTCTGAAGGTCCGGACCTTGGGGTGAATGACTTGGTGTGGTTGTCTACCAGAAATATCAAGTTGAAGGTTCCCTCGTGGAAATTAGGTCCGAGATTTATTGGTCCTTATAGGGTAATTAAGGTCATTAACCCGGTGGCTTTTCATCTGGAGCTACCTCAGACTCTAAGGATCCATAATGTCTTCCACAGATCTCTGCTTAAGAGATATGTAGAACCTCCTGAACCATTGCCACTACCGCCTCCTCCGGTGGTTGTTGATGGCAGTCTTGAGTTTCAGGTAGAAAAGATTGTTAATTCACGATATGTTCGCCGCTATCTTCAGTACCTGGTGCACTGGAAGGGTTATGGTTCCGAAGAGAGAATGTGGGTTCCAGCATCAGAGATAAAAGCGGACAGACTCATTCGGGCTTTTCATAGCTCCCATCCGGAGAGGCCTGGTCTTGAGGGTCCAGGGGCCCCTCGTAGAAAGGGGGGTACTGTCACAGGAGCAACAGGAGCTCCACCAGCAGCACCACGACCTGGGCCACGTCCCTTATTTGACGCTCTCATATTTCTCAAATTTAGGATCTTGCCCTAATTCGGTGTTTAATTAATAGCAGAATAGAACGACAGTATATAAAGGTTGTATCTCACACGTACAGATGCAGACTAGGCCGCAATTAAAGTGTTTTGCCCGCAATGTGTTTTATTCAAATAACTGAATATAACCACAGTATCTAAAGGGTGTATCTCACACGCCCTGATACAGACTAGGCCGCAATTAAAGTTTTTTGCCAAAAATTGCTGTTTTTCAAATTATCGAATACAACAAAAGTATCTAAAGTGAGTCTCACACGTACTGATCCAGAGTAGGCCGGAATTTAAGTTGTGTGCACAAAATGGCTGTTTTCAAAATAACTGAATATAACCACAGTATCTAGAGTGTGTATCTCACAATGACATATGCAGCACAGGCTGCAAAATTTACTTTTTTGCCCAAAACTGTTTTTTGTTTAACTCCTTAAAGAGGACCTTTCACCGATTATTACACTATGAACTAACTATACAGACATGGAGAGCGGCGCCCGGGGATCTCCCTGCACTTACTATAATCCCTGGGCGGCGCTCCATTCTCCTGCTATGCTCTCCGGTATCTCCGTTCACTAACTTATGGTAGGCGGAGTCTGCCCTTGTTCTGCTGTAGCGCTGGCCAATCGCATTGCAGAGCTCACAGCCTGGGAGAAAATAACCTCCCAGGCTGTGAGCTCTGCGCTGGTTTATTTACACCATGTCCCATTTGAAGCCCCCCTGATGCACCCCTAGAGTAAAAAATCCATAAAAGTGACCCCATCTAAGAAACTACACCCCTCAAGGTATTCAAAACTGATTTTACAAACTTTGTTAACCCTTTAGGTGTTGCACAAGAGTTATTAGCAAATGGAGATGGAAAATTTGCCCAAAAATTTAAATTCTCAAATTTCATTTTAATCCATTTTTTCCAGTAACAAAGCAAGGGTTAACAGACAAACAAAATGCTATATTTATTGCCCCTATTCTGTAGTTAGCATAAACACCCAATATGTGGCGTAAACTACTGTACGGGCACACAGTAGGGTGTAGAGAGAAAGGTGCGCCGTATGGTTTTTGGAAGGCAGACTTTGCTAGACTGGTTTATTTACACCATGTCCCATTTGAAGCCCCCCTGATGCACCCCTAGAGTAGAAACTCCATAAAATGACCCCATTTTGGAAACTATGGGATAAGGTGTCAGTTTTGTTGGGACTATTTTTAGGGTAAATATGATTTTTGGTTTATCTATAGGCAAGGTTACCTAAAATAGAAATTCTGAAATTTCATCTCCAATGGCCAATAACTCTTGTGCAACATCTAAAGGGTTAACAAAGTTTGTAAAATTAGTTTTGAATATCTTGAGGGATGTAGTTTCTTAGATGGGGTCGCTTTTATGGAGTTTTTACTCTAGGGGTGCATCAGGGGGGCTTCAAATGGGCCATGGTGGCAAATAAAAAAGGCCATCAAAATCTGCCTTCCAGAAACCATACGGTGTTCCTTTCCTTCTACGCCCTGCCGTTTGGTCATACAGCAGTTTATGACCACATATGGGGTGTTTCTGTAAAAAGCAGTATGAGGGTAATAAATATTAAGTTTTGTTTGGCTGTTAACCCTTGCTTTGTTATTGAAAAAAATGGGTTAAAATGGAAAATTTGCCAAAAAATTGCTTTTTTAATCACCGTTTTTTAAATAATTTTTTTACAGTGTTCATCTGAGGGGTTAAGGAGGGTATTTTTATTGAGCAGATTCTTACAGAAGCGGCGATACCTAATATGTCTACTTTTTTTTATTTATTTATGTTTTACACTATATTATCTTTTTATAAACAAAAATATATATATTTTAGTATCTCCATAGTCTAAGAGTAATTTTTTTTTTAGTTTTTAGCCGATTATCTTAAGTAGGGGCTAATTTTTTGTGGGATGAGAGGATGGTTTTATTGGCACTATTTTGGGGGGGCATATGACTTTTTGATCGCTTGCTATTACAATTTTTGTGATGTAAGGTGACAAAAAAATACCTTTTTTTTGCACCGTTTTTTTTTTTTTTTTTACTGTGTTCACCTGAGGAGTTAGGGGGGGTATTTTTATAGAGCAGATTCTTACGGACGCGCGATACCTAATATGTCTACTTTTTTTATTTATTTTACTTTTACTAAATAATATTTTTAAAAAAATATCTTTTTCGTTTTAGTGTCTCAAGTCTGAGAACCAGTTTTTTTATCCGATTGTCAGTGGCTAAATTGGGATATTAATTTAGTACTCCATGGAAGTGTGGTACTCCCTGAAGCAACCAATAATGCAGAGGCCCGGATGATCGGGGCACGTGTCACACTGAGTAGTGGTGTCCTTCCGTATCCCCCTCCTGTGACACACTCTGCACCTTTTTTGGGTCCGTCCATTCTTTCCAGTATGGGGGACCACACCTGGAAAGTGTTGGCCATGGACGATCAGGGCGCCTCCAGTTCTTGAGGTACTCCGGCCTGCTCTTTCCAGGTCCGAAAAGATCAGGGCCTTGAGGACTGCCTCATAGAACTTAAGGAATGTCCCTGTGTTGCCAGCGCTCCGGGACAGCACAAAAGAGTTGTACAAGGCAACCTACACCAAGTAGACCGCAACTTTTTTGTACCATGTACAGGTTTTGCGCATGGCGTTATCAGATAGATCAACTCCTCCCATATACCGATTGTAGTCGACGATGCAATCAGGCTTGAGGACCGTTGCCGCGGTACCTCACACAGGGACAGGGGTGATGCCGTTGCTATGAATTGTGGACAGTACAAGGACATCCCTCTTGTCCTTATATCTGACCAGCAACAGGTTTCCACTGGTAAGGGCACGGGTCTCACTCCTTGGAATAAGTACCTGAGGGAGTGGGTAGGGAGGCCGAGTTGATTTTTCCGCACGGTCCCACAAGCGGACGTGGATCTGGCGGCGAGGGACTGGAACAAGGGGATACTAGTATAAAAGTTATCCACATACAGGTGGTAACCCTTATCTAGCAGTGGGTGCATAAGGTCCCACACAAGTTTCCCGCTAACACTCAGAGTGGGGGGACATTCTGGGGGTTGAATACGGGAATCTCGCCCCTTGTACACACGAAACTTGTAAGTGTACCCTGAGGTACTCTGACAAAGTTTGTACAGCTTCACGCCATACCTCGCCCGCTTAGAGGGAACATACTGGCGGAAAAGGAATCTCCCCTTGAAAGCAATGAGAGACTCATCAACCGCGACCTCCCTTCCAGGTACATAGGCCTGTACAAATTTGGCCCGAAAGTGATCGATGACCGGCCTGATTTTGTACAGGCAGTCATAGGCAGGATCACCTTGGGGGGGGCATGCTGTATTATCTGCATAATGCAGGCATTTCCGGATGGCCTCAAACCGGGAGCGTGTCATGGCCGTACTTTAAAGTGGGGTCTGGTAGAGGACATCCCCACTCCAGTAATGCCTGACACTAGGTTTCTTGACTAGGCCCATGTGCAGCACGAGGCCCCAAAATGTCCTCATCTCGGCTGCACTGACCGGAGTCCAGCCACTGGGAGCCCGGATGTTGAGCAATAAACTGTTGGGCGCACAGATTCGTCTGCTCCACTATCAGATTTACAATGTGGTCACTGAAAAAAAGACTAAAATTGTCGTATTCAGTGAAGCCCACTGTGGAAATCTGGATTCCTGGTTGGCCTACAAAATCAAGAATCACGGGCTCATAACGCTCTGGGGTATACCAGACAAGTTCACCGGCAGGGGGCTCCGGTGGATTTAACTGGTGGGCCGGAAAACTAGTACGAGCCCCAGAGCTGCTTATACTAGGGTGGGCCACAGGGTCCCTAGCATGGCGGTCCCCTTGCTCCGCCTGGTGGCGTCTCCGTCGCCTTAGGGGCTCATCATCATCGTTAGATGATGAGGAGGACGCGGATGACAAAAGGAAAGTGGGGTCATCCTCGTCCTCACTGGGACTCTCGGACTCGGAGGCAAGCTGGGCGCATGCCTCCTCGGCCGAAAACATCCGGCGGGCCATAGGGGTGTGTGTGCGTGTGTGTGTGCGTGCGTGAAAAACTTTATTTGGTGTGCGTGTGTGTGGGGGCACGGGTGTTCGCGAACTCACCGTAAACCTAACAGACAAAACAAAAAAAAAATAGCTAAAAAAAGGGCAAAAAATTTGAAAAAAAATTACAATTAAAAATTAAAATCGCTGATCAACCGTCTGAAGTTGATCAGCGGTGGGGTGTGCGATGCGCTAACAGTGGCTGGACGCTAAGAGTGCCTGCCAGAGTCAGCGTACGCACAAAAAAACTGCTTGCACCCAAGCTGCAGCCCCTTTTCGGGGTTTAGGGTCACACAGCTGTGCTGTGGACCCCAGATACCCGATTTTTTTTCTTCTCACTAACTTTCCCTAAAATATCCCTGCCTAATCTAACCTGTCCCTAGCCTTTCCCTAATTACCTGGGTGCTGGGGCACAGATGGGGGTGCTGGGGCACAGATGGGGGTGCTGGGGTGCTGGCTGGAGATCCGTGCAGCGATCTGACGTGCACCGCTCAACTCTCCTCGGCTCCCCGGACACAAAAGGAGGAGGACAGGAGCGCTGCGGTAATTTGAACCTCCCGCCCCTGCAGCCGACCAATGAGAGCGAACCTGAGAGGTGGTGTCACCATCACCTCTCAGGATCACAGGATGGTGATTGGTGGAGACCCGAATAACCCAGAGACCCGAATAACCCTGAAACGCAGCAAACCGCAGGTCTGAATTGACCTGCTGTTTGCTGCGATCGCCGACATGGGGGGGGGGGGGCACAGGACCCCCCGGTGCATTGAGCCAAGGTGCCTGCTCAATGATTTGAGCAGGCACCGGATTCCAATCACCGCCCGCCCGATATATGCAGAAAAGGCTGCAAAATAACGTTTTTGGCCCAAAATGGGTGTTTGTTTAATAACAGAATATGACAGCAGTATATAACGCTTGAATTTCCCACGTTCGGATGCAGCAAGGGCTGTAAAATTGTGTATTTTGCCCAAAAAGGGTGTTAATAAAGCGCTTCTGTGTGGTGCTCTGTGCAGAAACACAGCTGATTGCAGGATCAGCTGTGTTTCTGCCTAGCAGGTCGGGGGCTGCAAACCATGGCTCTGGGGGCCGCATGCAGCCCGCGGGTCGCAGGTTGTGCATTCCTGATGTAAAGGGTGTATCTCACAATGACATGCAGCAAAGGTTGCAAAATGAAGTTTTTGGCCCCAAATGGGTGTTTGTTTAATAACAGAATATGACAGCAGTATATAACCCTTGAATTTCACACATTCAGATGCAGCAAGGGCTGTAAAATTGTGTATTTTGCCCAAAAAAGGGTGTTTTATTAATAGAAGAATATAACCACAGTATCTAAAGGGTGTATATCACACGTACAAATGCAGACTAGGCCACAATTAAAGATTTTTGCCCAAAATTATTTTTTTTCAAATAACTGAATATAACCACAGTATCAAAAGCGTGTATCTCACACGCCCTGATCCAGACTAGGCCGGAATTTAAATTTTTTTGCCCAAAATGGCTGTTTTTCAAATAACTGAATAGAACCACAGTACGTAAAGGGTGTATCTCACACGTACTGAGCCAGACTAGGCTGCAATAATTTTTTTGGGCCCAAAATGGGTGTTTATTTAATAACAGTATATATCAGCAGTATATAAACCTTGAATTTCACACGTTTGGATGCAGCAAGTGCTGTAAAATTGTGGATTTGGCCCAAAAAGAGTGTTTGATTAATAGAAGAATATAACCACAGTATGTAAAGGGTATATCTCACACTTACAGATGCAGACTAGGCTGCAATTAAAGTTTTTTACCCAAAATGGGTGTTTGTTTAATAACTGAATATGACAGCAGTATATAACCCTTGAATTTCACATGTGCTGATGCAGCATGGGCTGAAAAATTGTGTATTTTGCCCAAAAAGGGTGTTTTATTAATAAAAGAATATAACCACAGTATCTAAAGTGTGTATCTCACACGTACAGATCCAGACTAGGCCGCAATTTAAGTTTTTTGCCCAAAATGGCTGTTTTTTAAATTATTGAATAGAACCACAGTATCTAAAGTGTGTATCTCACACGTACTGATCCAGACTAGGCCGGAATTTAAGCTTCTTGCACAAAATGGCTGTTTTCAAAATAACTGAATATAACCACAGTATCTAAAGTGTGCAGCTAGGACTGTAAAATTGTGTATTTTGCCCAAAAAGGGTGTTTTATTAATAGAAGAAAATAACCACAGTATCTAAAGGGTGTATTTTACACGGACTGATCCAGACTAGGCCGCAATTTAAGTTTTTTGCACAAAATGGCTGTTTTGCAAATATCTGTATAGAACCACAGTATCTAAAGGGTGTATCTCACAATGAAATATGCAGCAAAGGCTGCAAAATTAAGTTTTTGGCCCAAAATGGTGGTTATTCAAATAACTGAATATAACCACAGTATCTAAAGGGTGTATGTCACACGTTCCTGATACAGACTAGGCCAAAATTTAAGATTTTTGCACTAAATGGCTGTTTTTTAAATAACTGTGACATATGCAGCAAAGGCTGCAAAATTAACTTTTTTGGCCAAAACGGGTGTTCGTTTAATAACTGAATATGACAGCAGTATATAACCCTTAAATTTTAAAAACCCAGAAAATTATGGCTGTATTTCTAGCTTAAATTGCACACTGACTAATCCAGATGTTGGATATTGCCAAAAAAGTGTGTTTTTTTAGTAACAGAATATGAAAGCTGTATATAATGCTTGAATTTTACACGTGCAGATCTGTAAAATAGTGTATTTTGCAAAAAAAAAGGGTGTTTGTAAAAACTCTGAAAATTATGGCTGTATTTCTAGCTTAAATTGCACACTGACTAATCCTGCAAATGCACCAGATGTTGTATATTGCCAAAAAAGGGTGTTTTTTTAAAACCAGATTATTAGTGCAGTATTTCAAGCTTGGATTTGAATGTCACAAAAGCTCAGATGCAGTGCTGGTGCACTGAGCTTGCATAAAATAGCCCCCGCCGCCGCCCACCTAACAAGCAGTTAACAATAAGAATACATTTCTATGAAGTATTTTTAAAGGCATTGCTGTAGCGGGTGGACAGATAGATGAGCATTTAGTGCAGACTGAAGGGGGGGAGAGTTTATTGAGGGGAAGACAGATTAGTAATGAGTTACACAGTAGTCAAGACAAGAATGAATCTAGGCAACAACAAGAGTTTTGGGGAGCGCCATCTTCCTTTGCCCCTCAGTCATTCTGGATGCAGGAAGAGAGGGTGGAGACTGTGGGGAGGAGTCTTCACTCCCTTGGCTCACGTTGCAAATTTCTTGGTGGGCAGGATTTAGGTTTTTCTCTTCTAGAAGGGCATAGTCAACATCTCTCTTCTAGAAGGGCATAGTCAACAGCTTCTGCTCTCTTCATCAAAAAGAGCTGAAGGTGCTCTAACTGGGATATATATGGACATGTCTCAGCCAAGACTATTTCCTTGTTGTCCTCCCTAAGAGGTTCTCCTGAACACTATCACACAGCCTTCTCCACTAACATTCCCACTAACTTCCTTCTCCACCCATACTGCAGGATGTGGGTCCAGCCCACCTCTCCACAGAGGGGGAGCTAAGCTGGAATAATCCATTCCAGCTTAGATACACTAAACTGTAACTGCCAATGAGTTGCTGCCACCTGCTGGTAACCAGGCTAATTACATGAACAATTGCATTTAACATAGATTTATATGCGCATTTGTGGAAGACATGAGCAAAATCATATCTGATGACAGTATAAAGGCTCTTAGAAGATAGTAGCGGGGTAGAGGGGGGTGTAGTAACACAACTCTGGGGTGTTACATGTGCAGAAAGGTAGCTTATTAGGTGAGAGTAGACCAGACGTGGAGTTTAGAGATGAGGTGGAAGTTAGAGACAGGTCTGTAGTTAGCGGCACGGATTGTTTTTTTAGCATTGGGTTTATACTAAAATGTTTAAAAGAGGGCGGAAAGATGCCAGAAGAGAGAGAGAGAGTTTGTCCCTGGCAGTCAGAGAACTGTGCCTCATTATTCCCAATCATATCTAATACAGGTCACAGTGGTAGAAGTTCTTCTAGATCAAAGTTACAGCTCTCCAGCCTTTGTCGTCAACCAGTATAAAGCTGTATAAGTACTATCCCGAATTCTACCGAAAGTCATTATTTAATATTATAGCTTCTACAGCCATCTAGAAATCTAAGAACATAAAAGTGAAGTTATTCCAAAGATACAAATCAGATTTCTGTTTCTTGATGCAGTATCTTTTTCTGTTCCTGGAATTTACTTAGTAATATGTTTGCATATCTGGCAGGAAGGCAATGTGCAATATACAATATAGAGCAGACCTCAGAATAATGAGTTCTTTATGTGATGAAATACATAAACAAATCAGATTGTAACATGCAGGTTCAATTTGGTTTAGAAAGTGAATTTACATAGAAATGAAATCTGGAGGAATGTATATCCTCCATGTGACCTATTTAGCATTAAGAACATTGCACTGTTTCCAAACCTTGCAGCAGTTTTATGTCTGCTATTTGTGTAGGGGTTGTACTGTATTTTCACGATTTTACATCTATGGATGAAGTTGTACATTGATCAAAGCAGGAGGCTGCAACAAAAGGTTTAGAAAATGGCAATCCATTTAGATACTTCAATGTATATCATTACTTGGCTATACATAAATGTAAATATAATGCAGCGATAGAAAAATAGGTAGAGGTAGATAGATAGATAGATAGATAGATAGATAGATAGATAGATAGATAGATAGATAGATAGATAGATATGAGATAGATAGATATGAGATACAGTGCTGCCCATAATTATTCATACCTCTGGCAAATTTTGACTTATTTACATTTATTCAACCAGCAAGTAATTTTTTGACGGGAAATGACATAGGTGTCTCCCAAAAGATAATAAGACGATGTACAAGAGGCATTATTGTGGGAAAAAAATAAACTTTCTCAGCTTTTATTTCCATTTAAGCAAAAAGTGTCCAATACAAAATTATTCATACCCTTCTTAATAATCAATAGAAAAGCCTTTATTGGCTATTACAGCAATCAAACGCTTCCTATAATTGCAGACCAGCTTTTTGCATGTCTCCACAGGTATTTTTGCCCATTCATCTTTAGCAATGAGCTCCAAATCTTTCAGGTTGGAGGGTCTTCTTGCCATCACCCTGATCTTTAGCGCCCTCCACAGATTCTCAATTGGATTCAAGTCTGGACTCTGGCTGGGCCACTCCAAAACGTTAATGTTGTTGTCTGCTAACCATTTCTTCACCACTTTTGCTGTGTGCTTTGGGTCATTGTCATGCTACAATGTCCACTGGTGCCCAAGGCCAAGTTTCTCTGCAGACTGCTTGATGTTCTCGTTGAGAATCCTCATGTATTTCTCTTTTTTCATGGTGCCATTTACTGTGATTAGGTTCCCTGGTCCAAAGCATTAGGTTCCCTCCACCATGTTTGACAGTGGGGATGGTGTTCTTTGGGTTGAAGGCTTCTCCTTTTTTACGCCAAATGAAGGAAACATCATTGAGACCAAACAATTAAATTTTCGTTTCATCTGACCATAACACAGGAGACCAGAAGTCTTCTTCTTTGTCCAGATGAGCTTTTACAAAGGCCAAGCAAGCTTTTGTGTGCCTTATCTGGAGAAGTGGCGTCCTCCTTGGTCTGCATCCGTTGAACCCAGCAGTGTGCAGTATCCGTTGGATTGTCTGCCTTGAGACATTGCCACCAGCAGAGCCCAGATTCACCAGAATGGCCTTGGTGGTGATCCTTGGATTCTTTTTCACCTCTCTAACTATCCTCCTGGCCAGCACAGGTGTCACTTTTGGCTTCCGACCACCTCCTCTGAGATTTTCCACAGTGCGGAACATCTTGCATTTTTTTTTATAATACTTTGCACTGTAGCCACTGGAACTTGAAAACACTTAGAAATGGCCTTGTAGCCCTTTCCTGACTTGTGAGCAGCCACAATGCGCAGCCGCAGGTCCTCACTGAGCTCCTTTGTCTTAGCCATTGTAGTGTCCCACTAGGTAAATGTGGGCACTACAAAAGGGTCAATTGGGCCACGTTGTACTCCACCTCCTGTGGAACAGGGCCATTGTGTTTAATATGCATAATGTCATTTTATTCATGTTATTTATGTTCATTTTCCCTGTTTATCTGAGTATCAGGCCTGTTAGGGTGTAGTTCTACCTCCTAGACAGTAGAGGGAGCTAGGGAACCCCTAATATAAATAGTCAGATCCTGTTCAGGGAAAGTAGTGTGGAGTCAGAAGTAGTGAGGACTTTAGCTAGGCAACAGCTAAAGGGACCTTCTGACATGCAACTAGACAGCCCAGGGAGAGTGGACCAGCCAGCCTGAGGATATTGAGCCAGAGTTAGCTCAGAAGATTTGTCACCAGGGGAAGAGTTGCCTCCTGAGAAACCAAGTCCCCATAACCAAGCAGAGCAGAGCCAGTATTCCAGCTAGACAAGAGAGCTGAAGGGCAGAAGGATTTTACCTAAGGCAAGGATATATACCTGAGGAAGTTTGCTACCAAGGATAAAGCCAGCATTAGGGCATACGGGCCTTGGGATAAAGACAGCCAGGAGTTCTGAGGAATAGTGCACAGGATTTCTCAGGAAAAGTGCAGCCTGGTCTGTGATTGTGTTTTACCCTCTGTGTAACTTGCAAGAACATTGTGCCTGCCATATACATATATAAAGCCTGCTTATTACTGCTGCTGTACCTGGAACTTACAAAAGACTGTATAAAGTTAAATGCTTCCAGTAAAGAAAGTTTTGGTTCATCACAACAACGTGTTCCTCACTTATTACCACTACCAATCGGTGTGCCACCGTTACAGGCACTGGCGTCACGAACCTTAAAGGGACCTTGCCCCCGGCACATTAAACATCTGCAACATCCAGGGCACCTCACCCACTATCAGGCCTGGTCCCTATATACAGAGAGTGCCCCAGAGGACCCCTGTGCCAGCCTCTCTATCACTGCTGTACGCCTGCCCAGGGTCCCCCTACAAACTGTGAGTAACCCAGAGCAACCCTCATTTGCCTAAGTAACCGTGACCTCACATCGCAATACCCTGCAGGGCTGCGTACTGCACCATGACTGTCCATAAACCAACTGCAGAGAGCTGCTGTTTTTCACCTGCTGAGTTGATTAAAACAGCTGTTCCCAATTAATCAGGGTAATTAGGATGCTTTAGAACAGCTTGGACTATTTGGAATAGTATAGAACTTTTGATTTTCCCACAGACTGTGACAGTTTGTGAAGGGTATGAATAATTTTGGACTGGACACTTTTTGTTCAAATGTAAATAAAAGCTGAGAAAGTTTTTTTTTTTCCCACAATAATGCCTCTTGTACATTGTCTTATTATCTTTACGGGAGAAACCTATGTCATTTCCCGTCAAAAAATTACTTGCTAGTTGAATAAAAGTAACTTTAAGTCAAAATTTGACAGGGGTATGAAAAATTATGGGCAGCACTGTAGATAGATAGATAGATAGATAGATAGATAGATAGATAGATAGATAGATAATAGCAAACACAATGCAACAGCAATCTCCAAACAGAACATGTGAACTAATGCTATATTCACTATATCAATGAACATGAGGTATTCAGCAAATACATTTTGATCAAAATCATTTGTGCCAATTAGTGTTGAGCAAATCAAAGTGAACTTTGATCCGAATTTCAGGGAAAATTAAATTCGCGTCAAAGACGAGTTTCCTCTTGCTTCATGGTGACGAATTAATTTTCTCTGAATGGCGGTAAAAAAAACTTTTAAAAAAGTCATACTTACCTCATCAGTTTGAGCATGAAGAGCTGTCCGCAGCCATCATGATTGAAGATTCCACGCAAAATCCAGTGCGCGGTGACATATGACATCACCATGCTGGCTGACGTGAAGATGTCATCACAGGCCGCACGAGATTTCACACTAGATCTTCAATGAAGATGTATGAGGGTAAGTATGATATTATTATTATTTATTTATTTTTTGTATTTTACACTGTAATATTGACGCCAGATGCCGCAATAAGGTATGAACGCGGTATCTGAGGGGTGCAATGGCGGGGGGGGGGGGGGGCGCAGCGCAATCGCCGCACCCTGTCATTGCACCCACTACTTACAAGGAACTTAGGCTTCAGCTATGTACACTGTATTAATTAAAATCAGCCCGTGGAAAATATAGGGTTGTTAGGAGTGTACGACCAACATGAAGGCAGCCACACCTCCATATGCATACTGCAAAAATTGTAGACACAGTTGGCATATGCTGTAATATGAAATGAATGTGCAGGTGCGTGTTGCCATGACTGAAAATACAAAAGAAAAAGCAAACACAATACAACAGCATAGATAGATAGATAGATAGATAGATAGATAGATAGATAGATATGATAGATAAATAAATAGATACAGTACTGTGTAAAAGTTTTAGGCATGTGTGGGAAAAAAAATCAAATTAGGAATGCTTTCAAAAATAGTAGTGTTAAAGGAGTGGTGGAGGAGGTGGTGCTCCATGTGAGCGCTGCTTCCTCTTCATTATATTGCCCCTCGTCTCCCTTGCAGCAGTGGCATAGTGCAGTTACAAGTTCTCAATCTATTCAAGTGAATGGAGTAAGTACTTATTATACCGAGCTTCCAAGGTGACGGGCAGTGTAATGAAGAGGCAGTGGATAGCTGCCTCCTCTTCAAACAGCTGATCACCGGGGGTGCCGGGAGTCAGACCCCGCCGATCTGACAACTCCTTTAATTTACAAAATGCAAAAGTGATAGAACCAAAGAGAAACCTAAATCCAATCAATATTTGGTGTGACCACCCATCAGTTCTTTTGTACAAAGTCATGGATTTTGTAGAATTATAGTCAAGGGTATAATTAACCGGTTATACCAAACAGGTTATAATGATCTTCATTTTCATATGTAGGGTGAAACACAGTTTATTATTGTATTTAATACGTATAAGTGGAGAACCATTTAGCAGTCTCGTCCTGCATGAAGTAAACTGTACACCAGTTGGAAGGAGTCAGGGGTGACTGTGCAGCCCTGCTTCCCGCTGCCTATTAGATTACGTCTAAAGGGGTTGTCATCCTGTACTCTAGACTTCAACCTGTGATGTATTGTTTTAGTTGCAGTGGTGACGTACTGTACACTGCTGCAGCCAATCACTGGCTTCAGCAGTCTCATACCGTATCACCCTGGGAGCAGTGATTTCACGGTCCCTCCTGTGAGAGAGGTGAGAAGATCAGATAGACTTGCTGCACGTGAGGCTATCTGACAGGTTTCTCTGTTTTCCTCTATGTATGTTGTTGTTTGGCAGGATCTCACCTCTCCTCAGGTGCCGCTCGTTATCAGTGATGAGGCTCTATTTAGATCCGCCTCACACTGCTGACCATGCGGTTGATAGTTTCTACTTAGAGTTGCTAGTGCTGGTTTGTCTTGGATCTCCTGCTTCTCCATACATCTCTAAGCTAAGTACTTGTTGCCTTCGCTGTTTCTTATTATCTGGTGTGTGTTGTTTCTAAGCCTCAGGGAGACGCAGTTTCCTTCATTCTGGAAGGAACTAGCTGTCTCATCCCCTGCTACCTTTCCTAGGGCTCATCAGTTTTAGCAGGGCTTTAGGTATCCGGTGTATGAGTATTTCCACCATCAGGATCTGCTCAAACTGGCAGAAGTTAGGGAAAGGACTAGAGATTACTAGGAGGTCACTATCCCTCTTCCTTAGCTTTTGAGGCCTAGATTGTTGCCTATTCGTTGTGGTGTGTATTTGGTGTTTTCCCTTCCCCTGTATTCGTTGTGGTGTGTATTTGATGTTTTCCCTTCCCCTGTTCCTGTGACAAATGACTGGCTGCAGCAGCATATGGGATGTCACTGGCAACAGAAGAAAGAGCGGCAGCAGTGGATCAGAGGAGGCTGGGAAGGTAAGTTTATAGAGATTATTCAGTCTTAATATATTGATGAGCTATTCTCAGGATCAATTATCAGTACTGGATCAGTGGGGGATGGAACAAGAGCTGAGCTGCAGTAACCTAGCATGTCTACTTCACAGTGGACAGAGGTCTCTGCTTACAGCTCCATCCACTGTGTTGTTTCCAGCATCAGCAGCTGCCAAAAACAGCTGATCGATGGGGTGGCTGGGTTTTGGACCCCTACCAATCTGATTTTGATGACCTATCCTGAAGATAGGTCATCATCTAAAGACCGAAAATACCCTTTTAAATGTATTTATTATTTTATCAGGCTCCCTGGAATCTTCCTACATAGAAAAATAACCTAGAGAACCCCTTTAAGTGACTGTGCTAAAGAATTTTATCGGCTACAATTTCTAGTGGTTTATAAGAGAGACATTAAAGAGTGCTCCATGATGAGCTATCGCAGAGAAAGGGGCCCATGAATGCATGAGAATCAAGAGAATAAATCATCAGTATCACAAAGTAATCAGAAAGTAGGTACTGGAAGACTGGTATAATGAGAAGATTCACTTTTTATTTACATTGCAGATGAATAATTAATGGCCATAATTACATGATAGCATTGCTTTTGCATTTTTTATCAGCTTACGTTTGTGAACTGTGTGGATGGATAAACTCGCTGCCTCTGTGTAATAGACATACAGTAATACAATAGGGGACAGTCATGAATGTCTTTACGCCACTATTGTGGTGTAAAAGTCGCAAATTATTGTGCACGCCATATTTGCGCCACCATAATTTGCAACTTTTAGAGGTTCTTTACACTTTTCTAAAGGGGTGGGGCTTAGTGGGAAGGGAAGGGCTTAATTTAATATAACTTACTCCTAAAACTGGCCAGTCTGTGCCAGCTCCTTGTAAAAAACAAGTGGTAAAATATAAAAACTCGGATATTCTCTTCAATTATAGCGTATGTGTTATTTGGAGTAAGGAACAATAGGAGGAATCATTCACCAGGATTCAACGAGATTTGTAAAAAAATTAACAATGTGATTTATTTTTAGACTATAGGAAAAAGGAGGCAATATGGATAATAATACATTGGTAAGTGGCTTGTATTAACTTTCCCTACATAATAAATGCTATTTGCTGAAGTGAAACAACCCCTTTAAGTTTCTGGTGCACAGACTGCCAGATATGTGCCTAATTTATTAAGAAGCATCTTCCTCTTAATAAATTAGGTGCATCTTACTCCAACGCAGGGAGAGAAAGACTGATACATTTCTTTATAATTCCCCCCCTATTATGTTTAAACTCAATCTATTTGGGCACCATGTCGGGGAGTTGACCTACCTTTGTCATGTGAAATACTACCCTACCTTTACTATATATTCAAACCTGGCATATTGCAAAAGTCATGGGTGTGGACCCAAGGGCTAGGACTTCCCTCATGATTCCCTGGTTTTCACCCTATAACCCGTATACAGGGATCACCTGGCCACTACCTCTTAGAATAGTCCTGGTGTAGTTGGCAACTGATCCAAAGGGGTCAGATACAGCGGCACTAAGCACAGAGGAGTTAGGTGATATTCATAGTCAGGCAGAGTTTGTGCACCTCTGTGAAATTAAACAGAGCAGGCACATAAGGAATACTTTGTTTTAATGCTATATGGAGATCCGTCTCTGTACAGCTTTAAAAATTCTGTGCTCCAGCGAGGCAAATTCGTTATTACTGAAGTCTCGTGGGACTTGAGTGAATAACTTCGGGATTTGATTTTTGAACTTCAAAACCATTTTAAAACTTGGTTCCGAAGTCAGCTTCAGTATCAAGGTACCAATCGGAAGCCGACTTTGGATACCTGTTTTAAAATTGTTTTCAAGTTTAATAATCAAATGGCGAAGTTATTCGAGACTTCTGTGATTACTCACTTTGCCTCGTCGGAGCGCATACATTTTAATGCTGTACAGAAACGGATCTCCGTACAGCATTAAAATGACATTTGGAGTGAAGCGACTTCGGATCTTGGATCCGAAGCTCACATCGCTCACCTCTAGTTACTATGGTAGACAGGGTAAGGTCAGGGCAGACAAAGGAATATCATAGTCGGTTAACAGGAAGAAGTTCTATACATGGGCAGACAATCAGAATAGCGCACCTTCACTAGTTCAACTAGTAAACTAGCGAAATAAGCTCAGGTAAGGACCGAGAGGGCAGATCTGCATTTATAGCAGAAGCTGATTAACAATTAGAAGCAGCTGTGCAACTGCACACAGAGCCAGGAGGGGAAGGTAGTGGTGGTAAAAATGGGAGTAGTAGTAGTTCAATGAATAAAATTCCTAAAATTCCCACATGGTTTATATATTTTATTCTGTGTGAATTTTATTCTGAATGTTTGATTTTGGATATTGCCAATGTCACCATTTTGTAAAAATATATTTATTATTTATTGACTTATTTTATAAACACACGTCTTCTATTTTGAATGTGCTATTGATACCTTGTAATCTTTTGCAAAGATTTTCCCATTGAGTTTTAATTCCTGATTGGTTTATTTTTTTTGCTCTTTAAGGAACTTTATGCAGAAGAGCAAAAAGACTATAGAAAATGATGGGATCCTTGCTCGAGGATCCCCGGTTTATCGATTGACTCTCTTATCTGTGAGAAAGAGTGATGAACTCAGAGCTATAGAACCCAGAGGATAGGTAGTGTTTTCAGCCCTGATACTGTAGATGAAATAGAAATATTCCCACACAAGAGATGGGTAATTGCATCCTACAGAACAGGAGGCTTTCACTTCCCAGCTGCCTGTTTTTCTCCTCACCAAATTAATTTTTGTTTGTCTTACATGGATTCGTTAAACCTGACACCTTTTCTTTCATTCTTCAATTGCTGCATCTGGAGGGAACGGGATCCAAAGTGTTTGCTAGTACAGGGAGCACGCCAACAGTTATATAGAAAGAGGCAGCCTCGATGCAGTGATGTGATAATATTGTGATTGAAATGCAATGCTGTACAAGAGGAGACAGCAATTTGGCCTACATAAAAAAGAGGCTCTTTCATTTCTTGTTGCTATGGCGAACAACGTCTCATAACAGGGTATAGAATGGGAGTTTTTTTTATTCTGAATAGGAAATCAGATGCAAAAACACTTACATTATTAACTCTCTGCTCTGCAGCAGGGAGGGGTAAGGTTTACAAATACTGTACATCACCTCCATGTCATAAACAGGTTAAATGCGTTATACTTGAGAACTATATGTCTATATGGAAAGATTATCTGGGTGTCTAAGGTTATCCACTTATGATATGAACACATTGACAGTGCAATTAATCACCTTTTTTATTCTAAATCTAAAATTATGTGCTGATTAATTTTTTTTATATATCTTTATAGCAGGCAGATTGCTGTTTTTTTACATACAGAGCTCCAAATACTCTGTATCCGTAGATTAAAAGATAACATGCTAGCGAACTAGAGCGATCTTGCGAGCTTACGACATACTGGTATACATTGAATGCAATAATAACACAGTATGCAGTAAACTGTTTAGCTCCCGCTAGTGGTGTCTGCAGCCAACCACATTGTTATATTTTAAATCTTTAACTATGCAGGGGATTTGGAGCCCTGTGTCAATAAAATGGATGTCTGACCACTAAAGCTATATCAAGCTATTAATCAGTACAGATTTTCAGACCTAAAAATGACAGGATTATAAAAAGTGGATATTCACTTTAACACGTCATGTACTTATTTAGTTATTGCTCTAATTGCATTAAATGTATCTGTACTACTGCATTGTTGTCCCACTTTTTGAACAGTTTCTGTCTCTTGGTCTCTCTGTCTCTGTCTCATTGGTGTTACGGGTCAGAGTTTCTGGATCCACTGTGACTTATGGCTAACCTTAAAGGGACACTGACAGGCCCAATAAGCATATTTAGGTATATATATGACAGTACAGGTCTTATAAAGTGTATTAGAATCATCTAAGTATCCCCCCTGTCCACCTTATAAATACAGTAAAATGAAGTTTTATAACCTGCTTGAATCGTCTTCAATCTGCCCAAGGGGTGGCGTTTCATCTCCACTTGCGCCCAGCCAGCCTCGCCCCAATTGCCGTTTTGAAGCGCCGCCCAGCTCATCAATATTCACTTCGCTGGGCGGCTACTCTGAAGCGCTGCTCTGAACTGTGCCCGGCGCATGCGCATAAAGCAGAGGCTGCATCGGCCTCTGAGATGCAGACTGTGCGCAGGCGCGATGTGATCCCAGCCAGTGAGGGTGCCGGGCGCATGCGCTGAAGATGAGCCGGAGGCCGATGCCCATAGGATTGTATTGGGCATGCGCCGGATCTTGAGTCGGGGACAGTAGTAGCCGCCCAGCGAAGTGAATATTGATGAGCTGGGCGGCGCTTCAAAACGGCAGTTGGGGAGGCTGGCTGGGCGCAAGTGGAGATGAAACGCCGCCCCTTGGGCAGATTGAAGACGATTCAAGCAGGTTATAAAACTTCATTTTACTGTATTTATAAGGTGGACAGGGGGGATACTTAGATGATTCTAATAGACTTTATAAGACCTGTACTGTCATATATATACCTAAATATGCTTATTGGGCCTGTCAGTGTCCCTTTAAGGGAGATCTCCTTGCACTTCCCTGGTATTCACCCTTTAACCCCTATACAGGGATTTGGACTTTGCTGTGGGGAAACAACCAGGCTTTTACATCCTGGGATAATCCTGGTGTGGTTGGCAGCTGACCCACTGAGGTCAAGGACTCCAATACAAGCACCAGGAGCTCAGGGAGCAGAAAACTCACCAAATCCACAAGTATGTGTTAACAAGCACTTAGACAGGTCACCTGGAGTCCTGGCTGTAGAGAAACACGAAGACACAGGTAGAGGCTTGCAGGCAGGGTGATAAGCAGACTCAAGCAAGTCAAACAGGCTGATTCTTGGGCAGGAGCATGGACAATACAGGGGAATGGTAGACTAGAGGTACTGGAACACACAGGTGCAACAGACAAATATTGGAAAATTCACAGGAACACAGGTGGGGAATAATGCAGAGATAATGCAGGCAAGATGCAAGAAAATAGCTGTACCACCAAAGGATTAAGCAAGACATAGTATGAACACAGTTCAAAGTCATGGAAGACTGAGTATGTGCATATTTCAAATAGAAAATCCAGGGTCAGGACAGGCAGCAAGTAGCAGAACCAGTAGACAGTACCCGGGTTCTCAGACAAGAAGTCACAACTTCGTGACCTGGTAACTAGATGTCATGCCCTGCTCTGACTATGTGCGGAGGTCGGCCAGAATAGCAGCACGTGTTTAGTTTTGTTTTGTTTTGGAGTCGTGCTGGACCCGCCTCCCATCAGGTGCACTGGGTGGGGTCATTGGTTTAAATATCACTCTAGTCCAGTGTTATGAGCGGGTTATAGAAATCAGTCTGGCCTTGGAAGCAAGGAAGGAAGGTTGTCTGTTCCAGCTCAGAAAAGATAAGTGTGGTTTCAGTTTTTGTTGATTGCTGTCTAGGTTGTGTTTGTGTCATCTTTCCCATCCAGGTTCTGTGCGAGCAGGCTGCTCCTTTTCCCCTTTTCACCATCTCAGGGAATCTAGGGTGTTTTAGCCCAGGCACAAGGACACATCATTCCTACCTTCAAGGTCTGAATGTGGGCTGAGCAGTGCAGGGAAAGAGGTCAGGGTTTAGCTAGGAGGTGACCCTTCCCCTGCTTCTCGCCTAGAGCCTGGTTGTTGGTTTATCTGTGTGTCTGAGTTCCCCGTCCGCCGTGACATTATAACCCGCCATACTGTGACTGCCATTACTTTGCGGTTTTGTGATGGCATCAATTGATGCACTGGTTGACCGCATGCAGGGATTATCCATAGAGGTTGCGGATCTGCGTAGTTCGGTCACACGGTGTCAGAATGCTCTGGCATCAGGTGCAGGTCAAATTTGTGTGGAGCCAAAAGTGGCTCTTCCTGATCGATTTGCAGGGTGTGCGGATGACTTTTTCCGTTTTAGAGAGTCTTGCAAATTGTATTTTCGGCTGCGTCCATCGTCGTCAGGTGATGAGAGTCAGAAGATACAGTAGGTATAATCATTTCTCTGCTTAAAGGGGACGCGCAATTCTGGGCCTTTTCTCTGCCGTCCGGTTCTCGGGCCCTCCGATCGGTGGAGGAATTTTTTAAGGCCCTGGGATTAATCTACGATGACCCAGATCGGGTCTCGATGGTGGAATCGAGATTACGTAATTTATTTCAGGGTGAACATACTGCAGAGGCTTACTGTGTTGAGTTTAGGAGATGGGCTACCGAATCAGAGTGGAATGATCCCGCGTTACGTAGTCAGTTTTGTCAGGGGTTATCTGAGAGATTGAATGATGCCCTTGCTTTTCATGAGTACCCAGATTCTTTGGAGAATTCAATGTCTTTAGCAGTACGGTTAGATAGACGTATTAGAGAAAGGTGTAGGGCTCCCTCCGCGCTAGGGATCCCTTCTGTGAGTGGTTTCGTCTCTACTGCTTCCCAGGGTGATGTTACAGGTAGCTCTGGGGTAGCGGAGGAACCCATGCAGCTGGGTCAGGTTTCTTGCCGTTCTGATAGTAGAGACTTTAGGAAATTGCACAAACTGTGTTACTACTGTGGAAAAAGTGGTCATTTTATTTTTGCTTGTCCTTTTGTTAAACCGCAGGTGGAAGAGAAAAAGAAATAAAAACTTTCCTGACTCTTGGTGGCGTGAATGGTGTGGTGGAGCAGGCAGGTATTCAAGCTCCCTGCAGTTCCCGTTTTCTCCTTCCAGCTGTGGTGGCGCTAGAGTCAAGAAAGATTTTTGTTGAAGTATTCCTTGACTGTGGTGCTGGGGTAAACCTAATTGACTCTCTTTTTCTTCAGAATCTGGGTCTAAGTACTTGCACTTTAGAAAAAGAGATTCGGGTTTTTGCAATTTATTCTTCCCCTCTTTCTCAAAGGAGTCTTACTCACATAGTTCATGGTATTCACTTAAGGTTGGGTGATTCACATGTTGAGATTATGTCTTGTTTTGTCATGAAGGATTTGCCAGCTCCTATAGTTTTGGGGTTACCATGGTTGACTAAACATAACCCAATTATAGATTGGCAAGCGAGACAAATATTAGGTTGGAGTGAGTTTTGTTCGGATAATTGTCTTGGCACATCTATCGCTGGTGTGTCCACTACGGCTTGCTTTACCTCAGTATCTCTCAGATTTTGCGGATGTCTTTTCGGAGGGTGGGGCTCAGGAATTGCCCCCTCATCGTGACTATAATTGTCCAGTTAATCTCATCCCAGAGGCTAAGTTGCCAAAGTCTCGGCTTTACAACCTTTCTCAACCCGAAAGAGAGGTTATGTGAAAGTATATCGCCGAGAGTTTGGCAAAAGGTCATATTAGGCCATCTAAGTCTCCGGTGGCAGTAGGCTTGTTCTTTGTAAAAAAAAAAGGATGGATTGCTGAGACCGTGTTTGGATTTCCGGGAATTGAACCGTATTACGGTACAGGATCCATATCCCCTGCCTTTGATCTCTGACCTTTTTGATCAGATTGTTGGAGCCAAGGTGTTCTCCAAGTTGGATTTGAGAGGGGCCTACAATCTGATCAGAATCAAGGAGGGGGATGAGTGGAAAACGGCCTTCAATACGCATGAGGGTCATTTTGAGAATCTGGTTATGCCTTTTGGGTTGACGAATGCACCAGCAGTATTTCAACGATTCGTCAATGACATTTTTCATCATTTGGTGGGGAGATTCGTGGTGGTTTATTTGGATGACATTTGAATTTACTCTCCTGATCTGAAGACCCATCAGGATCATGTGAGACAGGTCTTGACGATCCTTCGGGAGAATAAATTATATGCTAAATTGGAGAAATGTTTGTTTTCAGTGCAGGAGCTTCCGTTCTTGGGATATCTGCTTTCTGACTCTGGTTTTCGTATGGACCCCGAAAAGGTCCGGGCGGTTCTGGAGTGGGACCGACCAGAGAATCAGAAAGCTTTGATGAGGTTCCTGGGGTTTACTAATTATTATAGAAAATTTATTTCGAACTATTCTACCATTGTAAGACCTCTCACTGATATGACTAAGAAGGGCAACGACGTCTCTGTCTGGTTGGATGAGGCATTGCAGGCCTTTTCGGCTATTAAGGAGCGTTTTGCGTCTGCTCCCATTCTAGTGCAGCCCGATGTGTCTCAGCCATTCGTAGTGGAGGTTGATGCATCTGAAGTGGGGGTTGGAGCGGTGCTGTCGCAGGGTCCATCTCCTGGCAAATGGGTCCCGTGTGCTTTTTTCTCCAAGAAGCTCTCGGTTGCCGAGAGGAATTATGATGTTGGAGATAGAGAGTTGCTGGCTATCAAGTTGGCCTTTGAGGAATGGCGTCACTGGTTGGAGGGGGCGTCTCACCCCGTTACGGTATATACAGACCATAAGAATTTGGCTTACTTGCAATCTGCCAAGCGTCTGAACCCTAGACAGGCCAGATGGTCACTGTTTTTTACCAGGTTCAATTTTGTGGTTACCTTTCGCCCAGGGGTTAAGAACGTCAAGGCGGATGCCTTGTCTCGCAGCTTTCCTGGGGGAGGTGATTCAGAGGATCCTGCTCCGATTTTAGCTGATGGGGTGGTGGTCTCTGCTCTGTACCCCGAATTGGAGATGGAGGTGTTGGGAGCTCAGGAGGGGGCTCCTGGTTCTTGTCCCCCAGAGAGGTTGTTTGTTCCTGAAGGCCTGCGATACAAGGTATTCAAGGAACATCACGATACTGTCCTTGCTGGACATTCTGGTGGTAAGTCCACCTGTGATCTGGTGTCTCAGAGGTTCTGGTG
Organism: Bufo bufo; assembly: GCF_905171765.1. Lineage (NCBI taxonomy): Eukaryota > Metazoa > Chordata > Amphibia > Anura > Bufonidae > Bufo > Bufo bufo. The sequence continues at coordinate 329,983,703 of NC_053394.1, read as the reverse complement.
GCCAGGGTTACGTAAGAGCATTGATGATTACGTGGCAGCTTGTGAGACCTGTGCTTGGTCAAAGGTTGCTCATACTCGACCGGCTGGTTCACTTCTTCCATTGTCAATTCCGTCTCGTCCTTGGACGCATTTGTCTATGGACTTTATTATGGATCTGCCGAGTTCCTCCGGGAGAACAGTAATTTTGGTGGTAGTTGACCGTTTCAGTAAAATGGGTCACTTTATATCTTTAACTAGTCTGCCTAACGCCAAGACTCTTGCGCAGATTTTTGTGGATAATATTGTGAAATTGCATGGTATTCCTTCGGATGTGGTCTCTGATAGGGGCACGCAGTTTGTCTCCAGGTTTTGGAGGGTGTTCTGTTCTCAGCTGGGCATTCAACTTTCGTTCTCTTCGGCTTTTCATCCACAGTCGAATGGACAGACAGAGTGTACTAATCAAAACCTGGAGACCTACTTGAGGTGCTTTGTGGCTGAGAATCAGGAGAACTGGTCCTCATTCTTGTCCCTAGCAGAATTTGCTTTGAATAACCGTAGGCAGGAGTCCACGGGTAAGTCGCCATTTTTTGGTGCCTACGGTTTTCATCCTCAGTTTGGTACCTTTTCTGGGACTGGTTCCTCTGGGATGCCAGAGGAGGAGAGATTTTCTTCTGCCTTGTCCTCTATCTGGCGGAGGATCCAAGGGAATTTGGAGAAGATGGGTGAGAGGTATAAGCGAATGGCTGACAAGAGACGTGTGACTGGTCTGGACGTGTGTGTGGGTGATCTGGTGTGGTTGTCCACTAAAAATATTAAATTGAGAGTGCCATCTTGGAAACTGGGTCCAAGATTTATCGGTCCGTACAAAATATCTGTGGTGATCAATCCAGTAGCGTTTCGGCTGGATCTTCCGCAGACTTGGAGGATCCATGATGTGTTCCACATGTCTTTACCAAAAAAATATGTGAAACCGGTGGAATCATCGCCATTGCCTCCTCCTCCTGTTCTGGTCGATGGAAATTTGGAGTTCGAGATCTCTAGGGTTCTCGACTCTAGAGTTCTTCGGGGTTCCCTTCAGTACCTGGTACACTGGAGGGGATACGGCCCTGAGGAGAGGACGTGGATTCCGGCGCTGGATGTCAGTGCCAGCCGATTGGTAAGGGCTTTTCATAGATCCCATCTGGATAAGGTTGGTCCGGGGTGTCCGGAGGTCACCCGTAGAAGGGGGGGTACTGTCATGCCCTGCTCTGACTATGTGCGGAGGTCGGCCAGAATAGCAGCACGTGTTTAGTTTTGTTTTGTTTTGGAGTCGTGCTGGACCCGCCTCCCATCAGGTGCACTGGGTGGGGTCATTGGTTTAAATATCACTCTAGTCCAGTGTTCTGAGCGGGTTATAGAAATCAGTCTGGCCTTGGAAGCAAGGAAGGAAGGTTGTCTGTTCCAGCTCAGAAAAGATAAGTGTGGATTCAGTTTTTGTTGATTGCTGTCTAGGTTGTGTTTGTGTCATCTTTCCCATCCAGGTTCTGTGCGAGCAGGCTGCTCCTTTTCCCCCTTTCACCATCCCAGGGAATCTAGGGTGTTTTAGCCCAGGCACGAGAACACATCATTCCTACCTTCAAGGTCTGAATGTGGGCTGAGCAGTGCAGGGAAAGAGGTCAGGGTTTAGCTAGGAGGTGACCCTTCCCCTGCTTCTCGCCTAGAGCCTGGTTGTTGGTTTATCTGTGTGTCTGAGTTCCCCGTCCGCCGTGACACTAGACTAGAGAACCTAAAGCTTAGGCAACTTCTCCTTGGTTAGGTTGCCTTATATACCAAAGGAACCTCAGCCATTAGCTAGCAAAGGATTTGCAGATGCACGCCCTGGCCCTTTAAGAGGCCACATGTGAGCATGTGAGCCCTAGGAGAACATACTGTAGACTGGAACAATGTAGATAGCAGCGGTCGCCAGGTGTCATGGAAGGTAGGAGGACCGCTGCCCTGACAACTGGTTACTGATCCTTCTGAAATGTGACATGCTAAACAGAGAAAGGCCTTCTCAGGGCCTTCATGAAAAACTGAATTATCAACATAGGTGTCTCAATGCAAAGCTGCCTTCTTATACTAGTGCCACGAGTCTGAATTCAACCAGGGTAGTATCTTGGTTAAGTCAGCATGTTCTCTCAGTCACTGCAGGTGCTCCGATTTTTTTTATTTTTTTGAGTGTTCCCAGTTTTCTTTCATATCGCAAATATAGAATGAGAAGCTCTGGTGAAACTACCATTCCTATAAGGCCTCTTTCACACGGGTGTCATGTTTTTGGCACGGATAAGATGCGGGTGTTTTGCGGGAAAATGCTTGATTTTTCCGCGCGAGTGCAAAACATTGTAATGCGTTTTGCACGCGCGTGAGAAAAATCGGCATGTTTGGTACTGTCGGGGGGTAATAATTCAATTAAGAATTATTAATTATGGTCATAAAAAAATTAACCATAAAAAAATAAAATTTATAAAATTTGTCATAAATTCTTAAAATCATGACCTGGTGAATTGTAGACAACCTAATTGATACAATTCACATCTGAGTCCGACTATTTCCTCAGATAAATAAGTTCTTTTTGACTTGAGATGACGTTAATGATAAACATGTAGTTCTGCAGTATACAATAATACACAGGTTTTTTGGTTACAAGGTTATAAACATATATAAGTAAAAAAAACACAATGATACATGCAAATGAATATATATAGCGTTAATATAAAGCATTACAAGCTTAACAATACATGTGAGTGGAAATGCCTTGTCACTAGGGATGAGCGAACCCGAACTGTATATTTTCGTAAAAATCCGGGTTCGGGTTCGGTGTTCGGCGCTTTCTTGGCGCTTTTTGAAAGGCTGCAAAGCAGCCAATAAACAAACATCATACTACTTGCCCCAAGAGGCCATCACAGCCATGCCTACTATTGGCATGGCTGTGATTGGCCAGTGCAGCATGTGACCCAGCCTCTATATAAGCTTGGGTCACGTAGCGCTGCACGTCACTCTGCTGATACATCAGGGTCAAGCTGTCATCAAGTGCATTTAACCATCAATAGTGTGGTTATTTTTTTGCCATATACTACATCAGGGGCAAGCTGAGCCTGTCACCCAAGTGCATTTAACCATCAATAGTGTGGTTATTTTTTGGCTATATCCTACATCAGGGTCAAGCTGTCATCAAGTGCATTTAACCATCAATAGTGTGGTTATTTTTTGGCCATATACTACATCAGGGGCAAGCTGAGCCTGTCACCCAAGTGCATTTAACCATCAATAGTGTGGTTATTTTTTGGCTATATCCTACATCAGGGTCAAGCTGTCATCAAGTGCATTTAACCATCAATTGTGTGGTTATTTTTTGGCCATATACTACATCAGGGTCAAGCTGTCATCAAGTGCATTTAACCATCAATAGTGTGGTTATTTTTTGGCCATATACTACATCAGGGGCAAGCTGAGCCTGTCACCAAGTTATTCTCAATAACTTCACACACACGCTACAGTGCAGATCCAAGTCTAATTCTGTGATTAAACGTATACCTGTCACCCAGCGCCTAAAAAATAGGCCTCACATTTATATTCATCCAAATCTGTCATTACTGCTTTAGCTGGTCAAGTTATTTAGTGTCCGTCAAAGCACAGTTTTTGTTCTGGGTTGAAATACAATTCCCAATTTTGCAATTCTCAAAATTAGTGGTTTCTGCTGTATCAGGCCTACTTTAAATCTATCCCTAAAAGGGTATATTAGATTCAAGGTGCTGATAGGGTAGTTCTCAATAACTTCACACACACGCTACAGTGCAGATCCAAGTCTAATTCTGTGATTAAACGTATACCTGTCACCCAGCGCCTAAAAAATAGGCCTCACATTTATATTCATCCAAATCTGTCAATACTGCTTTAGCAGGTCAAGTTATTTAGTGTCCGTCAAAGCACAGTTTTTGTTCTGGGTTGAAATACAATTTCCAATTTTGCAATTCTCAAAATTTGTGGTTTCTGCTGTATCAGGCCTACTTTAAATCTATCCCTAAAAGGGTATATTAGATTCAAGGTGCTGATAGGGTAGTTCTCAATAACTTCACACACACGCTACAGTGCAGATCCAAGTCTAATTCTGTGATTAAACGTATACCTGTCACCCAGCGCCTAAAAAATAGGCCTCACATTTATATTCATCCAAATATGTCATTACTGCTTTAGCTGGTCAAGTTATTTAGTGTCCGTCAAAGCACAGTTTTTGTTCTGGGTTGAAATACAATTCCCAATTTTGCAATTCTCAAAATTAGTGGTTTCTGCTGTATCAGGCCTACTTTAAATCTATCCCTAAAAGGGTATATTAGATTCAAGGTGCTGATAGGGTAATTCTCAATAACTTCACACACACGCTACTGTGCAGATCCAAGTCTAATTCTGTCCGTAAATGTATACCTGTCACCCAGCGCCTAAATAATAGGCCTCAAATTTATATTCAGCTAAATCTGTCATTACTGGTGTGCCTGTATTAGTGTAATACGGTACCTAAATAGATAGCCAGATAGTGTTAGGTGTCTGTAAAAAAATGGCCTTAATTTGAATTCAATACATTGGCCCGAATAATATTTTTCTTATTGTGGTGAACGGTAACAATGAGGAAAACATCTAGTAAGGGACGCGGACATGGTCGTGGTGGTGTTAGTGGACCCTCTGGTGCTGGGAGAGGACGTGGCCGTTCTGCCACAGCCACACATCCTAGTGTACCAACTACCTCAGGTCCCAGTAGCCGCCAGAATTTACAGGGATATTTGGTGGGGCCCAATGCCGTTCTAAGGATGGTAAGGCCTGAGCAGGTACAGGCATTAGTCAATTGGGTGGCCGACAGTGCATCCAGCACGTTCACATTATCTCCCACCCAGTCTTCTGCAGAAAGTGCACAGATGGCGAATGAAAACCAAGCCCATCAGTCTGTCACATCACCCCCATGCATATCAGGGAAACTGTCTGAGTCTCAAGTTATGCAGCAGTCTCTTATGCTGATTGAAGACTCTGCTGGCAGGGTTTCCCAAGGGCATCCACCTAGCCCTTCCCCAGGGGTGGAAGAGATAGAATGCACTAACGCACAACCACTTATGTTTCCTGATGATGAGGACATGGGAATACCACCTCAGCACGTCTCTGATGATGACGAAACACAGGTGCCAACTGCTGCGTCTTTCTGCAGTGTGCAGACTGAACAGGAGGTCAGGGATCAAGACTGGGTGGAAGACGATTCAGGGGACGATGAGGTCCTAGACCCTACATGGTCGTGCCACTGACTTTCACAGTTCGGAGAAAGAGGCAGTGGTGAGACCGAGCCAACAACGTAGCAAAAGACAAAGAGGGAGCAGTGGGCAAAAGCAGAACACCCGCCGCCAAGAGACTCCGCCTGCTACTGACCGCCGCCATCTGGGACCGAGCACCCCAAAGGCAGCTTCAAGGAGTTCCCTGGCATGGCACTTCTTCAAACAATGTGCTGACGACAAGACCCGAGTGGTTTGCACGCTGTGCCATCAGAGCCTGAAGCGATTAACGTTCTGAACCTTAGCACAACCTGCATGACCAGGCACCTGCATGCAAAGCATGAACTGCAGTGGAGTAAACACCTTAAAAACAAGGAAGTCACTCAGGCTCCCCCTGCTACCTCTTCTGCTGCTGCCGCCTCGGCCTCTTCTGCTGCTGCCCCCGGCTCGGCCTCTTCCTCCGCCTCTGGAGGAACGTTGGCACCTGCCGCCCAGCAAACATGGGATGTACCACCAACACCACCACCTGCGTCACCAAGCATCTCAACCATGTCACATGGCAGCGTTCAGCTCTCCATCTCACAAACATTTGAGAGAAAGCGTAAATTCCCACCTAGCCACCCTCGATCCCTGGCCCTGAATGCCAGCATTTCTAAACTACTGGCCTATGAAATGCTGTCCTTTAGGCTGGTGGACACAGACAGCTTCAAACAGCTTATGTCGCTTGCTGTCCCACAGTATGTTGTTCCCAGCCGGCACTACTTCTCCAAGAGAGCCGTGCCTTCCCTGCACAACCAAGTATCGGATAAAATCAAGTGTGCACTGCGCAACGCCATCTGTGGCAAGGTCCACCTAACCACAGATACGTGGACCAGTAAGCACGGCCAGGGACGCTATATCTCCCTAACTGCACACTGGGTAAATGTAGTGGCGGCTGGGCCCCAGGCGGAGAGCTGTTTGGCGCACGTCCTTCCGCCGCCAAGGATCGCAGGGCAACATTCTTTGCCTCCTGTCTCCTCCTCCTCCTACTACTCAGCTTCCTCCTCCTCTTCTTCCACCTGCTCATCCAGTCAGCCACACACCTTCACCACCAACTTCAGCACAGCCCGGGGTAAACGTCAGCAGGCCGTTCTGAAACTCATATGTTTGGGGGACAGGCCCACACCGCACACCGTTATCAGCGTTACAATACCACTTCTATGTCTCCTTGAGAAAACACTTAGGGCGATGATGGAAGAGGAGGTGGCCCAGGAGGAGGAGAAGGAGGAAGAGGGGTCATTTTTAGCACTTTCAGGCCAGTCTCTTCGAAGTGACTCAGAGGGAGGTTTTTTGCAACAGCAGAGGCCAGGTACAAATGTGGCCAGCCAGGGCCCACTACTGGAGGAGGACGAGGATGAGGAGGAGGTGGAGGAGGATGAGGATGAAGCATGTTCACAGCGGGGTGGCACCCAACGCAGCTCGGGCCCATCACTGGTGCGTGGCTGGGGGGAAACGCAGGACGATGACGATACGCCTCCCACAGAGGACAGCTTGTCCTTACCTCTGGGCAGCCTGGCACACATGAGCGACTACATGCTGCAGTGCCTGCGCAACGACAGCACAGTTGCCCACATTTTAAAGTGTGCGGACTACTGGGTTGCCACCCTGCTGGATCCACGGTACAAAGACAATGTGCCCACCTTACTTCCTGCACTGGAGCGTGATAGGAAGATGCGCGAGTACGAGTGCACGTTGGTAGACGCGCTACTGAGAGCATTCCCAAATGTCACAGGGGAACAAGTGGTAGTCCAAGGCGAAGGCAGAGGAGGAGCAAGAGGTCGCCAACGCAGCTGTGTCACGGCCAGCTCCTCTGAGGGCAGGGTTAGCATGGCAGAGATGTGGAAAAGCTTTGTCACCACGCCACAGCTAACTGCACCACCACCTGATACGGAACGTTTTAGCAGGGGGCAACATTTCACTAACATGGTGGAACAGTACCTGTGCACACCCCTCCACGTACTGACTTATGGTTCGGCCCCATTCAACTTCTGGGTCTCCAAATTGTCCACGTGGCCAGAGCTAGCCTTTTATGCCTTGGAGGTGCTGGCCTGCCCGGCGGCCAGCGTTTTGTCTGAACGTGTATTCAGCATGGCAGGGGGCGTCATTACAGAAAAACGCAGCCGCCTATCTACAGCCAATGTGGACAAGCTGACGTTCATAAAAATGAACCAGGCATGGATCCCACAGGACCTGTCCATCCCTTGTGCAGATTAGACATTAACTACCTCCCCTTAACCATATATTATTGTACTCCAGGGCACTTCCTCATTCAATCCTATTTTTATTTTCATTTTACCATTATATTGCGGGGCAACCCAAAGTTGAATGAACCTCTCCTCTGTCTGGGTGCCGGGGCCTAAAAATATCTGACAGTGGCCTGTTCCAGTGGTGGGTGACATGAAGCCTGATTCTCTGCTATGACATGAAGACTGATTCTCTGCTGACATAAAGCCAGATTCTATGTTATGGGACCTCTCTCCTCTGCCTGGGTGCCGGGGCCTAAAAATATCTGACAGTGGCCTGTTCCAGTGGTGGGTGACATGAAGCCTGATTCTCTGCTATGACATGAAGACTGATTCTCTGCTGACATGAAGCAAGATTCTCTGCTATGGGACCTCTCTCCTCTGCTTGGGTGCCTGGGCCTAAATATGTGGCAATGGACTGTTCCAGTGGTGGGTGACGTGAAGCCTGATTCTCTGCTATGACATGAAGACTGATTCTCTGCTGACATGAAGCCTGAATCTCTGTTATGGGACCTCTCTCCTCTTTCTGGGTGCCGGGGCCTAAAAATATCTGACAGTGGCCTGTTCCAGTGGTGGGTGACATGAAGCCTGATTCTCTGCTATGACATGAAGACTGATTCTCTGCTGACATGAAGCCAGATTCTCTGCTATGGGACCTCTCTCCTCTGCCTGGGTGCCTGGGCCTAAATATGTGACAATGGACTGTTCCAGTGGTGGGTGACGTGAAGCCTGATTCTCTGCTATGACATGAAGACTGATTCTCTGCTGACATGAAGCCTGAATCTCTGTTATGGGACCTCTCTCCTCTGTCTGGGTGCCGGGGCCTAAAAATATCTGACAGTGGCCTGTTCCAGTGGTGGGTGACATGAAGCCTGATTCTCTGCTATGACATGAAGACTGATTCTCTGCTGACATGAAGCTAGATTCTATGTTATGGGACCTCTCTCCTCTGCCTGGGTGTCGGGGCCTAAAAATATCTGACAGTGGCCTGTTCCAGTGGTGGGTGACATGAAGCCTGATTCTCTGCTATGACATTAAGACTGATTCTCTGCTGACATGAAGCAAGATTCTCTGCTATGGAACCTCTCTCCTCTGCCTGGGTGCCTGGGCCTAAATATGTGGCAATGGACTGTTCCAGTGGTGGGTGACGTGAAGCCTGATTCTCTGCTATGACATGAAGACTGATTTTCTGCTGACATGAAGCCTGAATCTCTGTTATGGGACCTCTCTCCTCTGTCTGGGTGCCGGGACCTAAAAATATCTGACAGTGGCCTGTTCCAGTGGTGGGTGACATGAAGCCTGATTCTCTGCTATGACATGAAGACTGATTCTCTGCTGACATGAAGCCAGATTCTCTGCTATGGGACCTCTCTCCTCTGCCTGGGTGCCTGGGCCTAAATATGTGACAATGGACTGTTCCAGTGGTGGGTGACGTGAAGCCTGATTCTCTGCTATGACATGAAGACTGATTCTCTGCTGACATGAAGCCTGAATCTCTGTTATGGGACCTCTCTCCTCTGTCTGGGTGCCGGGGCCTAAATTATATGACAATGGACTGTTCCAATGTTGGGTGACGTGAAGCATGATTCTCTGCTATGACATGAAGACTGATTCTCTGCTGACATGAAGCCTGAATCTCTGCTATGGGACCTCTCTCCTCTGCCTGGGTGCCTGGGCCTAAATATCTGACAATCGACTGTTCCAGTGGTGGGTGACGTGAAGCCTGATTCTCTGCTATGACATGAAGACTGATTCTCTGCTGACATGAAGCCAGATTCTCTGCTATAGGACCTCTCTCCTCTGCCTGGGTGCCGGGGCCTAAATATCTGACAATGGACTGTTCCAGTGGTGGGTGACGTAAAGCCTGATTCTCTGCTATGACATGAAGACTGATTCTCTGCTGACATGAAGCCAGATTCTATGTTATGGGACCTCTCTCCTCTGCCTGGGTGCCGGGGCCTAAAAATATCTGACAGTGGCCTGTTCCAGTGGTGGGTGACATGAAGCCTGATTCTCTGCTATGACATGAAGACTGATTCTTTGCTGACATGAAGCAAGATTCTCTGCTATGGGACCTCTCTCCTCTGCTTGGGTGCCTGGGCCTAAATATGTGGCAATGGACTGTTCCAGTGGTGGGTGACGTGAAGCCTGATTCTCTGCTATGACATGAAGACTGATTCTCTGCTGACATGAAGCCTGAATCTCTGTTATGGGACCTCTCTCCTCTTTCTGGGTGCCGGGGCCTAAAAATATCTGACAGTGGCCTGTTCCAGTGGTGGGTGACATGAAGCCTGATTCTCTGCTATGACATGAAGACTGATTCTCTGCTGACATGAAGCCAGATTCTCTGCTATGGGACCTCTCTCCTCTGCCTGGGTGCCTGGGCCTAAATATGTGACAATGGACTGTTCCAGTGGTGGGTGACGTGAAGCCTGATTCTCTGCTATGACATGAAGACTGATTCTCTGCTGACATGAAGCCTGAATCTCTGTTATGGGACCTCTCTCCTCTGTCTGGGTGCCGGGGCCTAAAAATATCTGACAGTGGCCTGTTCCAGTGGTGGGTGACATGAAGCCTGATTCTCTGCTATGACATGAAGACTGATTCTCTGCTGACATGAAGCTAGATTCTATGTTATGGGACCTCTCTCCTCTGCCTGGGTGTCGGGGCCTAAAAATATCTGACAGTGGCCTGTTCCAGTGGTGGGTGACATGAAGCCTGATTCTCTGCTATGACATGAAGACTGATTCTCTGCTGACATGAAGCAAGATTCTCTGCTATGGGACCTCTCTCCTCTGCCTGGGTGCCTGGGCCTAAATATGTGGCAATGGACTGTTCCAGTGGTGGGTGACGTGAAGCCTGATTCTCTGCTATGACATAATGACTGATTTTCTGCTGACATGAAGCCTGAATCTCTGTTATGGGACCTCTCTCCTCTGTCTGGGTGCCGGGGCCTAAAAATATCCTACAGTGGCCTGTTCCAGTGGTGGGTGACATGAAACCTGATTCTCTGCTATGACATGAAGACTGATTCTCTGCTGACATGAAGCCAGATTCTCTGCTATGGGACCTCTCTCCTCTGCCTGGGTGCCTGGGCCTAAATATGTGACAATGGAGTGTTCCAGTGGTGGGTGACGTGAAGCCTGATTCTCTGCTATGACATGAAGACTGATTCTCTGCTGACATGAAGCCTGAATCTCTGTTATGGGACCTCTCTCCTCTGTCTGGGTGCCGGGGCCTAAATTATATGACAATGGACTGTTCCAATGTTGGGTGACGTGAAGCATGATTCTCTGCTATGACATGAAGACTGATTCTCTGCTGACATGAAGCCTGAATCTCTGCTATGGGACCTCTCTCCTCTGCCTGGGTGCCTGGGCCTAAATATCTGACAATCGACTGTTCCAGTGGTGGGTGACGTGAAGCCTGATTCTCTGCTATGACATGAAGACTGATTCTCTGCTGACATGAAGCCAGATTCTCTGCTATGGGACCTCTCTCCTCTGCCTGGGTGCCGGGGCCTAAATATCTGACAATGGACTGTTCCAGTGGTGGGTGACGTGAAGCCTGATTCTCTGCTATGACATGAAGCCTGATTCTCTGCTATGACATGAAGACTGATTCTCTGCTGACATGAAGCCAGATTCTATGTTATGGGACCTCTCTCCTCTGTCTGGGTGCCGGGGCCTAAATATATGACAATGGACTGTTCCAGTGGTGGGTGACGTGAAGCCTGATTCTCTGCTATGACATGAAGACTGATTCTCTGCTGACATGAAGCCTGATTCTCTGCTATGGGACCTCTCTCCAATTGATATTGGTTAATTTTTATTCATTTTATTTTTATTTTTATTCATTTCCCTATCCACATTTGTTTGCAGGGGATTTAACTACATTTTGCTGCCTTTTGCAGCCCTCTAGCCCTTTCCTGGGCTGTTTTACAGCCTTTTTAGTGCCGAAAAGTTCGGGTCCCCATTGACTTCAATGGGGTTCGGGACGAAGTTCGGGTCGGGTTTGGATCCCGAACCCGAACATTTCCGGGAAGTTCGGCCGAACTTCTCGAACCCGAACATCCAGGTGTTCGCTCAACTCTACTTGTCACATTATAACCAAGCTATTATTAGGTTAGGATTAGAGTTGAGCGAACACCTGGATGTTCGGGTTCGAGAAGTTCAGCCGAACTTCCCGGAAATGTTCGGGTTCGGGATCCGAACCCGACCCGAACTTCGTCCCGAACCCCATTGAAGTCAACGGCGACCCGAACTTTTCGGCACTAAAAAGGCTGTAAAACAGCCCAGGAAAGGGCTAGAGTGCTGCAAAAGGCAGCAAAATGTAGTTAAATCCCCTGCAAACAAATGTGGAAAGGGAAATGAATTAAAATAAAAATAAAATAAATAAAAATTAACCAATATCAATTGGAGAGAGGTCCCATAGCAGAGAATCAGGCTTCATGTCATAGCAGAGAATCAGGCTTCATGTCATAGCAGAGAATCATGCTTCATGTCACCCAAAACTGGAACAGGCCACTGTCAGATATTTTTAGGCCCCGGCACCCAGACAGAGGAGAGAGGTCCCATAGCAGAGAATCAGGCTTCATGTCATAGCAGAGAATCATGCTTCATGTCACCCACCACTGGAACAGGCCATTGTCAGATATTTTTAGGCCCCGGCACCCAGACAGAGGAGAGAGGTCCCATAGCAGAGAATCAGGCTTCATGTCATAGCAGAGAATCATGCTTCATGTCACCCAACACTGGAACAGGCCAGTGTCAGATATTTTTAGGCCCCGGCACCCAGACAGAGGAGAGAGGTCCCATAGCAGAGAATCAGGCTTCATGTCATAGCAGAGAATCATGCTTCATGTCACCCACCACTGGAACAGGCCATTGTCAGATATTTTTAGGCCCCGGCACCCAGACAGAGGAGAGAGGTCCCATAGCAGAGAATCAGGCTTCATGTCATAGCAGAGAATCATGCTTCATGTCACCCACCACTGGAACAGGCCATTGTCAGATATTTTTAGGCCCCGGCACCCAGACAGAGGAGAGAGGTCCTATAGCAGAGAATCAGGCTTCATGTCATAGCAGAGAATCAGGCTTCATGTCACCCAACACTGGAACAGGCCACTGTCAGATATTTTTAGGCCCCGGCACCCAGACAGAGGAGAGAGGTCCCATAGCAGAGAATCAGGCTTCATGTCATAGCAGAGAATCAGGCTTCATGTCACCCAAAACTGGAACAGGCCACTGTCAGATATTTTTAGGCCCCGGCACCCAGACAGAGGAGAGAGGTCCCATAGCAGAGAATCAGGCTTCATGTCATAGCAGAGAATCATGCTTCATGTCACCCACCACTGGAACAGGCCATTGTCAGATATTTTTAGGCCCCGGCACCCAGACAGAGGATAGAGGTCCCATAGCAGAGAATCAGGCTTCATGTCATAGCAGAGAATCATGCTTCATGTCACCCAACACTGGAACAGGCCAGTGTCAGATATTTTTAGGCCCCGGCACCCAGACAGAGGAGAGAGGTCCCATAGCAGAGAATCAGGCTTCATGTCATAGCAGAGAATCATGCTTCATGTCACCCACCACTGGAACAGGCCATTGTCAGATATTTTTAGGCCCCGGCACCCAGACAGAGGAGAGAGGTCCTATAGCAGAGAATCAGGCTTCATGTCATAGCAGAGAATCAGGCTTCATGTCACCCAACACTGGAACAGGCCACTGTCAGATATTTTTAGGCCCCGGCACCCAGACAGAGGAGAGAGGTCCCATAGCAGAGAATCAGGCTTCATGTCATTGCAGAGAATCATGCTTCATGTCACCCAACACTGGAACAGGCCACTGTCAGATATTTTTAGGCCCCGGCACCCAGACAGAGGAGAGGTTCATTCAACTTTGGGTTGCCCCGCAATATAATGGTAAAATGAAAATAAAAAAAGGATTGAATGTGGAAGTGCCCAGGAGTACAATAATATATGGTTAAGGGGAGGTAGTTATAAATGTCTAATCTGCACAAGGGATGGACAGGTCCTGTGGGATCCATGCTTGGTTCATTTTTATGAACGTCAGCTTTTCCACATTGGCTGTAGACAGGCGGCTGCGTTTGTCTGTAATGACGCCCCCTGCCGTGCTGAATACACGTTCAGACAAAACGCTGGCCGCCGGACAGGCCAGCACCTCTAAGGCATAAAAGGCTAGCTCTGGCCACATGGACAATTTGGAGACCCAGAAGTTGAATGGGGCCGAACCATCAGTCAGTACATGGAGGGGTGTGCACACGTACTGTTCCACCATGTTAGTGAAATGTTGCCTCCTGCTAACACGTTCCGTATCAGGTGTGGTGCAGTTAGCTGTGGCATGTTGACAAAACTTTTCCACATCTCTGCCATGCTAACCCTGTCCTCAGAGGAGCTGGCCGTGACACAGCTGCGTTGGCGACCTCTTGCTCCTCCTCTGCCTTCGCCTTGGGCTTCCACTTGTTCCCCTGTAACATTTGGGAATCCTCTCAGTAGCGCGTCTACCAACGTGCGCTTGTATCGCGCATCTTCATATCACGCTCCAGTGTAGGATGTAAGGTGGGCACATTGTATTTGTACCGGGGATCCAGCAGGGTGGCAACCCAATAGTCCGCACACGTTAAAATGTGGGCAACTCTGCTGTCGTTGCGCAGGCACTGCAGCATGTAGTCGCTCATGTGTGCCAGGCTGCCCAGAGGTAAGGACAAGCTGTCCTCTGTGGGAGGCGTATCGTCATCGTCCTGCGTTTCCCCCCAGCCACGCACCAGTGATGGGCCCGAGCTGCGTTGGGTGCCACCCCGCTGTGAACATGCTTCATCCTCATCCTCCTCCACCTCCTCCTCATCCTCGTCCTCCTCGTCCTCCAGTAGTGGGCCCTGGCTGGCCACATTTGTACCTGGCCTCTGCTGTTGCAAAAAACCTCCCTCTGAGTCACTTCGAAGAGACTGGCCTGAAAGTGCTAAAAATGACCCCTCTTCCTCCTCCTCCTCCTCCTCCTCCTGGGCCACCTCCTCTTCCATCATCGCCCTAAGTGTTTTCTCAAGGAGACATAGAAGTGGTATTGTAACGCTGATAACGGCGTCATCGCCACTGGCCATGTTGGTGGAGTACTCGAAACAGCGCAACAGGGCACACAGGTCTCGCATGGAGGCCCAGTCATTGGTGGTGAAGTGGTGCTGTTCCACAGTGCGACTGACCCGTGCGTGCTGCAGCTGAAACTCCACTATGGCCTGCTGCTGCTCGCACAGTCTGTCCAGCATGTGCAAGGTGGAGTTCCACCTGGTGGGCACGTCGCATATGAGGCGGTGAGCGGGAAGGCCGAAGTTACGCTGTAGCGCAGACAGGCGAGCGGCGGCAGGATGTGAACGCCGGAAGCGCGCACAGACGGCCCGCACTTTATGCAGCAGCTCTGACATGTCGGGGTAGTTGTGAATGAACTTCTGCACCACCAAATTCAGCACATGCGCCAGGCAAGGGATGTGCATCAAACCGGCTAGTCCCAGAGCTGCAACGAGATTTCGCCCATTATCGCACACCACCAGGCCAGGCTTGAGGCTCACCGGCAGCAACCACTCGTCGGTCTGTTGTTCTATACCCCACCACAACTTCTGTGCGGTGTGGGGCCTGTCCCCCAAACATATGAGTTTCAGAATGGCCTGCTGACGTTTACCCCGGGCTGTGCTGAAGTTGGTAGTGAAGGTGTGTGGCTGACTGGATGAGCAGGTGGAAGAAGAGGAGAAGGAAGCCGAGTAGGAGGAGGAGGCAACAGGAGGCAAAGAATGTTGCCCTGCGATCCTTGGCGGCGGAAGGACGTGCGCCAAACAGCTCTTCGCCTGGGGCCCAGCCGCCACTACATTTACCCAGTGTGCAGTTAGGGAGATATAGCGTCCCTGGCCGTGCTTACTGGTCCACGTATCTGTGGTTAGGTGGACCTTGCCACAGAGGGCGTTGCGCAGTGCACACTTGATTTTATCGAATACTTGGTTGTGCAGGGAAGGCTGTGGGACAGCAAGCGACATGAGCTGTTTGAAGCTGTCTGTGTCCACCAGCCTGAATGACAGCATTTCATAGGCCAGTAGTTTAGAAATGCTGGCATTCAGGGCCAGGGATCGAGGGTGGCTAGGTGGGAATTTACGCTTTCTCTCAAATGTTTGTGAGATGGAGATCTGAACGCTTCCGTGTGACATGGTTGAGATGCTTGGTGACGGAGGTGGTGGTGGTGTTGGTGGTACAACGTTCCTCCAGAGGCGGAGGAAGAGGCCGAGGGCGGCAGCAGCAGAAGAGGTAGCAGGGGGAGCCTGAGTGAGTTCCTTGTTTTTAAGGTGTTTACTCCACTGCAGTTCATGCTTTGCATGCAGGTGCCTGGTCATGCAGGTTGTGCTAAGGTTCAGAACGTTAATGCCTCGCTTCAGGCTCTGATGGCACAGCGTGCAAACCACTCGGGTCTTGTCGTCAGCACATTGTTTGAAGAACTGCCACGCCAGGGAACTCCTTGAAGCTGCCTTTGGGGTGCCCGGTCCCAGATGGCGGTGGCCAGTAGCAGACGGACTCTCTTGGCGGCGGGTGTTCTGCTTTTGCCCACTGCTCCCTCTTTTGCTAGGCTGTTGGCTCGGTCTCACCACTGCCTCTTCCTCCGAATTCTGAAAGTCAGTGGCACGACCTTCATTCCATGTGGGGTCTAGGACCTCATTGTCCCCTGCATCGTCTTCCACCCAGTCTTCCTCCCTGACCTCCTGTTCAGTCTGTACACTTCAGAAAGACGCAGCAGTTGGCACCTGTGTTTCGTCATCATCAGAGACGTGCTGAGGTGGTATTCCCATGTCCTCATCATTAGGAAACATAAGTGGTTGTGTGTTAGTGCATTCTATCTCTTCCACCCCTGGGGAAGGGCTAGGTGGATGCCCTTGGGAAACCCTGCCAGCAGAGTCTTCAAACAGCATAAGAGACTGCTGCATAACTTGAGGCTCAGACAGTTTCCCTGATATGCATGGGGGTGATGTGACAGACTGATGGGCTTGGTTTTCATGCGCCATCTGTGCGCTTTCTGCAGAAGACTGGGTGGGAGATAATGTGAACGTGCTGGATCCACTGTCGGCCACCCAATTGACTAATGCCTGTACCTGCTCAGGCCTTACCATCCTTAGAACGGCATTGGGCCCCACTAAATATTGCTGTAAATTCTGCTGGCTACTGAACAAAAACTGTGCTTTGGCGGACACTAAATAAATTGACCAGCCTCAGCAATAAACATCGATTTTGCTGAATATAAATTTTAGGCCTATTAGTTAGGCGCTGGGTGACAGGTATACGTTTACGGACAGAATTATTTAAACTTGGAAATGCACGGTAGCGTGTGAAGTTATTGAGGATGACACTATCCGCACCTTCAATCTAATATACCTTTTTATGGATCGATTTAAACTTGGCCTGATACAGCAGAAAAAATATATTTAGGGGATTGCTAAGTTGGGAATTGTATTCAACCCAGAACAAAAACTGTGCTTTGGCGGACACTAAATAAATTGACCAGCCTCAGCAATAAACATAAATTTAGCTGAATATAAATTTAAGGCCTATTATTTAGGCGCTGGGTGACAGGTATACGTTTACGGACAGAATTAGACTTGGAAATGCACGGTAGCGTGTGCGTGAAGTTATTGAGAATGACCCTATCTGCACCTTCAATCTAATATACCCTTTTATGGATAGATTTAAAGTAGGCCTGATACAGCAGAAACCACTGATTTAGGGAATTGCTAAGTTGGGAATTGTATTCAACCCAGAACAAAAACTGTGCTTTGGCGGACACTAAATAAATTGACCAGCCTCAGCAATAAACATAGATTTAGCTGAATATAAATTTTAGGCCTATTATTTAGTCGCTGGGTGACAGGTATACGTTTACGGACAGAATTATTTAAACTTGGAAATGCACAGTAGCGTGTAAAGTTATTGAGGATGACACTATCCGCACCTTCAATCTAATATACCCTTTTATGGATAGATTTAACCTTGGCCTGATAGTAATTCCCTAAATTTGTGGTTTCTGCTCTAAGTTGGGAATTGTATTTCAACCCAGAACAAAAACTGTGCTTTGGCAGACACTAAATAGATTGACCAGCCACAGCAGTATCAACAGATTTAGCTGAATATAAATTGTAGGCCTATTATTTAGGCGCTGGGTGACAGGTATACGTTAACGGACAGAATTATTTAAACTTGGAAATGCACGGTAGCGTGTGAAGTTATTGAGGATGACACTATCCGCACCTTCAATCTAATATACCCTTTTATGGATAGATTTAAACTTGGCCTGATACAGCAGAAAAAATATATTTAGGGGATTGCTAAGTTGGGAATTGTATTCAACCCAGAACAAAAACTGTGCTTTGGCGGACACTAAATAAATTGACCAGCCTCAGCAATAAACACAGATTTAGCTGAATATAAATTTTAGGCCTATTATTTAGGCGCTGGGTGACAGGTATACGTTTACGGACAGAATTAGCCTTGGAAATGCACGGTAGCGTGTGAAGTTATTGAGGATGACACTATCCGCACCTTCAATCTGATATACCCTTTTATGGATCAATTTAAACTTGGCCTGATACAGCAGAAAAAAAATATTTAGGGGATTGCTAAGTTGGGAATTGTATTCAACCCAGAACAAAAACTGTGCTTCGGCAGACAGCAGACAGTATTACAATTGGCTAGCCACAGCTGAAACACCAGATTTAGGGTACTGCTATTTTGGCCAATTGTATTTTACCCCTCAATAAAATAGCAAGCACAGCCAAGCCCCTGATGTAGGATATAGCAAAAAAATAACCACACTATTGATGGTTAAATGGACTTGGTGGCAGCTTGTGCTAGCGCACCACAAGACACAAAGTGGCCGCCGATCACCCAAGAAAAAAGTGACATAAAAACGCTCTGGGCAGCCTAAAAACAGTGAGCAATTAAATAGCAGCAGTTCAATGATCCACAGCTGTAGATCGATCACTGAATTAAGTGTTTTTGCTGAGTAAATCCCTGCCTAATCTCTCCCTAACAGCAGCTGCATCCTCTCCCTAAACTGATCATAGCAGAGTGACGTGCGGCGCTACGTGACTCCAGCTTAAATAGAGGCTGGGTCACATGCTGCACTGGCCAATCACAGCCATGCCAATAGTAGGCATGGCTGTGATGGCCTCTTGGGGCAAGTAGTATGACGCTTGTTGATTGGCTGCTTTGCAGCCTTTCAAAAAGTGCCAAGAAAGCGCCGAACACCGAACCCGAACCCGGACTTTTACGAAAATGTTCGGGTCCGTGTCACGGACACCCCAAAATTCGGTACGAACCCGAACTATACAGTTCGGGTTCGCTCATCCCTAGTTAGGATATCAAAATATGAACATAAGTTATATACATCACTTCTGTTCAGAGAAAACCTCATGATATCAAGATGGGCATGTCTAATCCTAGACATCATTATAGAATGCTAAATACATTCTGCCCCCCTCTAACCAACTACACATCACATGACTTCAAGATGGGCAAATCCATTCAAGGATATAACTTAGAAGAGACAACTGTATCCTTCCGCCCCATCCTAGACTATTTTCACATATATAACTTTGGTAAGACTATTAAGACAAATACCGTATTTTTCGCCCTATAAGACGCACTTTTTCCTCCCCAAAAATGGGAGGAAAATGCCCCTGCGTCTTATGGGGCAAATGCTGACAGTTTAACATCGCTAGATGCGATGTACGGAGCGGGGGCCGGGGGAGGGACTGGGAGGAGGAGCTGGGGGCCGGCAATAGCGGCGGGGCGGTGCGGTCACTGTACTAAAGCCCCGTCCCACCGCTCCGGTATTCTAATATAAAATGTATTATTGAATTAAAAGTTATTAAACATGCCCTCCTCACTCCTAATAGTACCGTATATACTATACGGTAGCGTAACTCCCTGATGTCACGTGCCTGCGCCACCTCCTTTATGAATGAAGCAGGTGGCGCAGGCAAGTGACGTCAGTAAGTGATGCGCCGGAGCCCGGCCCGCCTGCCGGCATTATACAGAAGCAATTAGGACATACGGTACTATTAGGAGTGAGGGGGGCATGTTTAATACCTTTTAATTCAATAATACATTTTATATTTGTATACTGGGGGGGCGGCGGCGGGGGGGGGGGCACACGGAATCTGTGGATGGCACAGTTAAGGGGTGGGGGTCTGTGGATGGCACTGTTATGGGCTGGGGGGGTCTGTGGACAGCACATAAATAACAGTGCCATCCACAGATCCCCCCCTGTAACAGTGCCAGCCACAGATCCCCCCCCCTGTAACAGTGTCAGTCATCCACAGATCCCCCAATAAGTGTCCGTCATCCACAGATCCCCCATAAGTGTCCGTCATCCACAGATCCCCCCATAAGTGTCCGTCATCCACAGATCCCCCCATAAGTGTCCGTCATCCACAGATCCCCCCATAAGTGTCCGTCATCCACAGATCCCCCCCATAAGTGTCCGTCATCCACAGATCCCCCCATAACAGTGTCCGTCATCCACAGATCCCCCCATAACAGTGTCCGTCATCCACAGACCACCATTAGTTCCAAACCCACCAAAAGCACACCTTTTGGTTAAAAAATTTTTTTTCTTATTTTCCTCCCCAAAAACCTAGGTGCATCTTATGGGCCGGTGCGTCTTATAGGGCGAAAAATACGGTAACAGGGATCTAGGATCTTAAATGGGAAGGACTTGAAACAAGTCTTTCCCGTGGGAATCCATCACTTAGCTTGGCGAAGAATGTTCTATCAATATATAAATATATATATATATATATATATATATATATATATATATATACAGGGAGTGCAGAATTATTAGGCAAGTTGTATTTTTGAGGATTAATTTTATTATTGAACAACAACCATGTTCTCAATGAACCCAAAAAACTCATTAATATCAAAGCTGAATATTTTTGGAAGTAGTTTTTAGTTTGTTTTTAGTTTTAGCTATTTTAGGGGGATATCTGTGTGTGCAGGTGACTATTACTGTGCATAATTATTAGGCAACTTAACAAAAAACAAATATATACCCATTTCAATTATTTATTTTTACCAGTGAAACCAATATAACATCTCAACATTCACAAATATAAATTTCTGACATTCAAAAACAAAACAAAAACAAATCAGTGACCAATATAGCCACCTTTCTTTGCAAGGACACTCAAAAGCCTGCCATCCATGGATTCTGTCAGTGTTTGGATCTGTTCACCATCAACATTGCGTGCAGCAGCAACCACAGCCTCCCAGACACTGTTCAGAGAGGTGTACTGTTTTCCCTCCTTGTAAATCTCACACGTGTGATGGAGCATTGTCCTGCATGAAAATCATGTTTTTCTTGAAGGATGCAGACTTCTTCCTGTACCACTGCTTGAAGAAGGTGTCTTCCAGAAACTGGCAGTAGGACTGGGAGTTGAGCTTGACTCCATCCTCAACCCGAAAAGGCCCCACAAGCTCATCTTTGATGATACCAGCCCAAACCAGTACTCCACCTCCACCTTGCTGGCGTCTGAGTCGGACTGGAGCTCTCTGCCCTTTACCAATCCTGCCACGGGCCCATCCATCTGGCCCATCAAGACTCACTCTCATTTCATCAGTCCATAAAACCTTAGAAAAATCAGTCTTGAGATATTTCTTGGCCCAGTCTTGACGTTTCAGCTTGTGTGTCTTGTTCAGTGGTGGTCGTCTTTCAGCCTTTCTTACCTTGGCCATGTCTCTGAGTATTGCACACCTTGTGCTTTTGGGCACTCCAGTGATGTTGCAGCTCTGAAATATGGCCAAACTGGTGGCAAGTGGCATCTTGGCAGCTGCACGCTTGACTTTTCTCAGTTCATGGGCAGTTATTTTGCGCCTTGGTTTTTCCACATGCTTCTTGCGACCCTGTTGACTATTTTGAATGAAACGCTTGATTGTTCGATGATCACGCTTCAGAAGCTTTGCAATTTTAAGAGTGCTGCATCCCTCTGCAAGATATCTCACTATTTTTGACTTTTCTGAGCCTGTCAAGTCCTTCTTTTGACCCATTTTGCCAAAGGAAAGGAAGTTGCCTAATAATTATGCACACCTAATATAGGGTGTTGATGTCATTAGACCACACCCCTTCTCATTACAGAGATGCACATCACCTAATATGCTTAATTTGTAGTAGGCTTTCGAGCCTATACAGCTTGGAGTAAGACAACATGCATAAAGAGGATGATGTGGTCAAAATACTCATTTGCCTAATAATTCTGCACGCAGTGTATATATATACGCAATTATTTAATGCTTTGCTAGATTATGAGTCTAGATTCTTCTGCAGGTAGAATGAAGCCTCACAATATCCTAAGACTACATCTCAATATGGAGATGATCAATTAATTTAATTATTTATTTACTCGCCAATCTAGATGGTATAATTTCACCCACACTATCAAATTAGTCTTAATAAAATGAAATATAATTTTCTGTTTTATTTACCAAGTCCTAGTAGGAATCTCACTTCTGCTCCTAGGAAAGCTGGGTGGTCCATCATAGCGCATCTCACCATGGCTTTCATCTTGATAGACCCCTCTAGAGAGCTCCACTTGTTTTCCTCTCTTTTTTTTTCTCCTCTCCACCTTCTACCTTCTGTGTTTGGTTTATGATCACAAACTTATCAGTTAGACACACCTTCCTAGTTTGGAACTTTCCAATCATTGTCGGATGGGCGTGACCATTGATAAAAATGTGACATCATAACCTTACCCAGAATGCACTTTTGTTACTGTTGTAATGTCACCTACTCATAGCTAGGTGGCACTGCTGTGTAAGCTGTTTGCATTATAGTATAAAGGGTTAACTTATGTAAGTCTGAATAAAACGTATTCTAAACATTTGACCTTAGAAGCTTTAATTCAAAGCTATAGGGATTAATTCTGACACTTGTAGCAATTAGAGACAGACCTCTAGGCGTCTCTTTGAATGTTTCTCACACTGTTGATTTATGAACCATGATGAAGTGAATGGCCTTGTTTTCTCACAGAGATATCAGTACCTCCTGTCATGCCAAAGATGTGATTAATTGTTACAAAACACACATCTTTACAGACACTCTTTTAGAGACAGATATTCTCCTAATGAGAAATATATGCAATATACTGGATACATTTTGTCTTCGTAACATATAACAATATAATATAAACAAATATATATATATATATATATATATATATATATATATATATACAGTACAGACCAAAAGTTTGGACACACCTTCTCATTCAAAGAGGTTTCTTTATTTTCATGACTATGAAGGCATCAAAACTATGAATTAACACATGTGGAATTATATACATAACAAACAAGTGTGAAACAACTGAAAATATGTTGTATTGTAGGTTCTTCAAAGTAGCCACCTTTTGCTTTGATTACTGCTTTGCACACTCTTGGCATTCTCTTGATGAGCTTCAAGAGGTAGTCCCCTGAAATGGTCTTCCAACAGTCTTGAAGGAGTTCCCAGAGATGCTTAGCACTTGTTGGCCCTTTTGCCTTCACTCTGCGGTCCAGCTCACCCCAAACCATCTCGATTGGGTTCAGGTCCGGTGACTGTGGAGGCCAGGTCATCTGGCGCAGCATCCAATCACTCTCCTTCATGGTCAAATAGCCCTTACTTTCAAAGTTTTCCCAATTTTTCGGCTGACTGACTGACCTTCATTTCCTAAAGTAATGATGGCCACTCGTTTTTCTTTACTTAGCTGCTTTTTTCTTGCCATAATACAAATTCTAACAGTCTATTCAGTAGGACTATCAGCTGTGTATCCACCTGACTTCTCCTCAACGCAACAGATGGTCCCAACCCCATTTATAAGGCAAGAAATCCCACTTATTAAACCTGACAGGGCACACCTGTGAAGTGAAAACCATTTCAGGAGACTACCTCTTGAAGCTCATGAAGAGAATGCCAAGAGTGTACAAAGCAGTAATCAAAGCAAAAGGTGGCTACTTTGAAGAACCTAGAATATGACATATTTTCAGTTGTTTCACACTTGTTTGTTATGTATATAATTCCACATGTGTTAATTCATAGTTTTGATGCCTTCAGTGTGAATCTACAATTTTCATAGTCATGAAAATAAAGAAAACTCTTTGAATGAGAAGGTGTGTCCAAACTTTTGGTCTGTACTGTACAGGGTGGGCCATTTATATGGATACACCTTAATAAAATGGGAATGGTTGGTGATATTAACTTCCTGTTTGTGGCACATTAGTATATGTGAGGGGGGAAACTTTTCAAGATGGGTGGTGACCATGGCGGCCATTTTGAAGTCGGCAATTTTGAATCCAACTTTTGTTTTTTTAATAGGAAGAGGGTAATTTGACACATCAAACTTATTGGGAATTTCACAAGAAAAACAATGGTGTGCTTGGTTTTAACGTAACTTTATTCTTTCATGAGTTATTTACAAGTTTCTGACCACTTACAAAATGTGTTCAATGTGCTGCCCATTGTGTTGGATTGTCAATGCAACCCTTTTCTCCCACTCTTCACACACTGATAGCAACACCGCAGGAGAAATGCTAGCACAGGCTTCCAGTATCCGTAGTTTCAG
The DNA here is from genome assembly GCF_905171765.1 of Bufo bufo. Lineage (NCBI taxonomy): Eukaryota > Metazoa > Chordata > Amphibia > Anura > Bufonidae > Bufo > Bufo bufo. The sequence continues at coordinate 329,959,534 of NC_053394.1, read as the reverse complement.
GTGCTGCACATCTCGTATCTTCACAGCATAGACGATTGCCTTCAGATGATACGAGATGTGCAGCACCTGAAACTACGGATACTGGAAGCCCAGGAGAACAAGAGCAGGCTCCTCCCGGTTGAGCCGAAAATCGGAAGATACCAGAGCCTATACCGGGAGAACGGAGCGGCGCCCATGGATAATAGTAAGTGCAGGGAGATCCCTGAGCGCCGCTCTCCATGTCTGTATACTTAGTTTAGATTTTTTATTGTAATGAATGGTCCTCTTTAAGGACCAGCACCATACATGTACTGCGGGTTGATCGGGCGGGTGCAGGAGCTGCGCCTGCCGATCAGCGGCACGGACCGAGCAGTCACTGACAGCTGGGCCCCTGCTGCATATGCTGGCATTGATGAAAACACTGATACCGATGTATTAACCCCTTGTATGCCGTGGTCATGCAGGGGGTTTGCGGAGGGTAAGGGTTCCCTCCGCTTCCCCATCAGGCGCTGCAGTGATGGGGACCCGATGGCAGAGAAGGCAGCCTGATGCCTTCCATAGGGATCGGGGCTTGCCTTCTACAGAAGCCTGTGAGATCCAGCCCCTTAGGCTGGGTCTCACAGGCAAGCTGTTAGCATAAAAGCTGACAAGCAATGCATTACAATACAGGATGTATTGTAATGCATTGTAGAGGGGATCAGACCCCAGAAGATGAAGTCCCAGAGTGGTAAAAAAATGAAAAATAAACAAAAGTGTTTTTTATAATAAAAAAGTTCTAAGTAAATAAAAAGCCCCTTTCCCAAAATAAAGAGAAAAAAAGAAAAACAGACATATTGGGTATTGCCGCGTCCGTAACAATCGGCTCTATAAAAATATCTCATGATCCACCCCCTCACTTGAAGGCTGTACAAAAAAGAAAATATAAACTGTGCTAAAACAACTATTTTTTGTTACCTTACACAGGGCTTTTTTTCTCAGAGAAAAGGTGGTGGAACTCACCACCCCCCTCCCCTGGCCACGCCCCTACACACCCCTAGGACCGCCCCCTAAAACTACCCCTTTAGAGAACAGGGATGCAAGTAAAATTGCCAGTGACGGTCGTGACAGCCAGGCTGCCAGTGCCCGCGGCCGCCGCCGCCCTAGTCCACACATGGGCAGCGCAGCCTGGCCTGGCCCCTTCCTTCCCTCCCAGTATAAAATGCCCCTATACAGAGCCCCCATATAAAATACTCCTTCTTTTTAGCCTCTGTAGATGTCCCTATAGTGCCACCCAATAATGTGCTAGTAATAAGTGCCCCAATAGATGCCCCCCAATCATGTACCAGTAAGATGTGCCCCCATATCATGTGCCAGTAAGATGTGCCCCCATAGATGCCCCCCAATCATGTGCCAGTAATAAGAGCCCCCCACCATCATGTGCCAGTAGCCTGAGTGCCCCCCTATCATGTGCCAGTAGCCCCCCTATCATGTGCCAGTAGCCCCCCTATCATGTGCCAGTAGCCCCCCATCATGTGCCAGTAGCCCCCCTTATGTGCCAGTAGCCCCCCTTATGTGCTAGTAGCCCCCCTTATCCCTTATGTGCCAGTAGCCCCCCTTATGTGCCAGTAGCCCCCCTTATGTGTCAGCAGCCCCCCTTATGTCTGTGCCAGCAGTCCCCCTGTCTGTGCCAGAAGCCCCCCTTATGTGCCAGCAGCCCCCCTTATGTGCCAGTAGCCAGTAGCCCCCCTTATGTGCCAGCAGCCCCCCTTATGTCTGTTCCAGCCCAGCAGCCCCCCTTATGTCTGTGCCAGCAGCCCCCCTTATGTATGTGCCATCAGCCCCCCTTATGTGCCAGTAGCCCCCCTTATGTGCCAGTAGCCCCCCTTATCCCTTATGTGCCAGTAGCCCCCCTTATGTGCCAGTAGCCCCCCTTATGTGTCAGCAGCCCCCCTTATGTCTGTGCCAGCAGTCCCCCTGTCTGTGCCAGAAGCCCCCCTTATGTGCCAGCAGCCCCCCTTATGTGCCAGTAGCCAGTAGCCCCCCTTATGTGCCAGCAGCCCCCCTTATGTCTGTTCCAGCCCAGCAGCCCCCCTTATGTCTGTGCCAGCAGCCCCCCTTATGTATGTGCCATCAGCCCCCCTTATGTGCCAGTAGCCCCCCTTATGTGCCAGCAGCCCCCCTTATGTCTGTTCCAGCCCAGCAGCCCCCCTTATGTCTGTGCCAGAAGCCCCCCTTATGTCTGTGCCAGCAGCCCCCCTTATGTGCCAGTAGCCCCCCTTATGTGCCAGCAGCCCCCTTTATGTCTGTTCCAGCCCAGCAGCCCCCCTTATGTCTGTGCCAGCAGCCCCCCTTATGTGCCAGCAGCCCCCCTTATGTGCCAGTAGCCAGTATCCCCCCTTATGTGCCAGCAGCCCCCCTTATGTCTGTGCCAGCCCAGCAGCCCCCCTTATGTCTGTGCCAGACCAGCAGCCCCCCTTATGTGCCAGGATTGTCATTTTTACATATAAAAAATTATAATAATAAACTTATACTTACCTCCTCCAGGATGCGATGCAGGCCTCTTCCGGCCTGTGTCCCTCGCTGGCTCAGGCGGCGCGATGACATCATCGCGCCGCCTGCACCGGCCTCTGATAGGCTGCCGGCCTAGTGCTGGCAGCCTATCAGAGGAACAGGGAGGGGACACACCTCTCCCTGCCCTGCCGCATTACAGACATTTGTATCGCTGTCCTGAGGACGGCGATACAGATGAGATGACTTTGGAGATGAGTGAGCGCTTCCACAATGGAAGCGCAGCGCTCATCTCCTGCTGTGCCCTGCCGGCGCCGCCCTTCTGACAGCGCCCCGGGCAGCTGCCCGGCCCTGCAGTAACTAAAGGGGGGCGGGGCGAGTCGGCAGAAAATAGGTGGCGGAACGCCGTTCCGGGAAAAGGCCTGACCTTACATCATAAAAAGTGCAACACCAAGTGATCAAAAAGGCGTATGCCCCCAAAAATAGTACCAATCAAACTGTCACCATATCCCACAAAAAATGAGCCCCAACAATCGGACAAAAAATAAAAAAAGACTATGGTTCTCAGTAGAGATGAGCGAAGTGGAATTCGATTTGAATTTCAGGAAAAAATTTTATCGCACCGAATACAAAATCCCTCACGCTTCGTGGTAATGAATCACATTTTTTCCTAAAATGCCTGCTGCACGTGTTAGAACATGGAGCAAGGAATTTTGGGAATGAGGGATCACCCACAATGCCATGCATGCAGCAGCCAGCCCTGTGATGTCACAGCCCTATAAATAGCCTCAGCCATCATGAATTCTCCCATTTTCCAGTGTACTTAGTGCAGGGAGAGACGTCAGCAAGCGCTAGGGACAGTGGTAGAAAAGACTTTAAAACTTTTATTTTGCTGAATAGAAGTTCAGGGAAAGGATAGGGAGGAATCCTACAACAGTTTTGAAGCAGAACAGTTCAGTATGGGAGGTTACAACCTGGGTAATAGGAACAATCCTATCACACTTTGCTGCACTGAATGCATATACAGCTCTGTAATTCCAGCAAACCGTTCTTGTTATTGGGGTGCAAGTGCTGTTTGATACTGCCATTAACAGGGTTTATTACAAGGAAATATTTCTGCGTCCTTTTTGCCCTTGTGCGGTGCAGTTATATGTTCTATAACTGGCTTGTATTATTGGGAAAAAAAGGGCTTATTAGCCGTTGTGTGGTGATTTGAAGTGAGAAAATTACAGCCGTTTTGGGAGTGTATTAATTAGTGGGGGGGGGATATATTATTTGCTGTTCAGCAGTGCAGTTATATGTTCTAAAGCCCTTTTTGGGGTTGTAAGAAGGTACAAGGAATCATCGTGGATGATAGATACGTGTCACTGTGGTTCCTGGCCTCGGTGGAGTAAGAGCCGATTTTTATGTGTCAGCAGCAGTTGCTGTTTGACACCTTGGTACTTAGCATGGCTGTAATAGCTGATCTGGGACGGCTCTTACTGGGAGTAGTCAAAGTGCTGGGTGACTACTCCCCACGTTCCAGGCCGGGTTTTGCCAGGCATAAAAACCAGCCAGCACTGCCAGGTGGAGAGGATTACCTCCGTCTGATAGTGGAGCTCAAGAGGTCTGTGTGCTGGGATCTGGGGCCTGTGCTGGACTGGAGCGCGGAGAACCGCGTGTCAGGGGAACAGGCCGCCTAAAGCCTGTATTTGAACTTTCTGAGACAGAACTGCCACTAAGGTGACTTTTGTTTTATTAATCCAATTACCATTATTGGGTGTGAAGTAACACCAACACTGCAAAAGTGATGTTTTGTTTTTGGCATCATGTGTGAATAAACACTGAAGTTTGAATTACGAACTTGTATTTTGCCTCTGTACTGCGCCCGCTTATCCTAAATACCAGAGTGAATCCCCACAATTGGTGGAGGATGCGTGCATGAGAAGTGAGGCTGGCGTGAATGCCAAAATATTTTTTGGCTTGCATTTTTGGGCACGGTGGTATGTCATACACCAAACCAGCGGTATTACAACCCATGTCCCACTACAAAATGGAGGCTGTTGTGAAGGCCCTCATGGAGGCTAATCTGCAGCAGCGAGAGACAAACCTGCAACAACGGGAGGCTAACAAGCAGCAGCAAGAGTCCAACCAGTTGATGCTACAACACGTGATGGCTTTGCAGACAGCAGGAGATACCCCGAGTGTCCACGATGCCCAGAAGGCAGTCCGTGCGGCGATTCCTAAGATAACATGCACAGACGACATCGAAACCTACCTGCCGATGTACGAGAAAGTGGCCACAAGGGAGAAGCTACCCCGAGACCAGTGGGCTGAGGTTGTCGCTCCGTTCCTGGCTTCCGATTCCCAGCGGGTGTATTTCGACTTGCTGGACGATTAAGCGGTCAACTACCAAAAAAGTGAAGGGTGAGATTTGGGCAAGACTGGGGGTGAATGTGTTGGTCCGGGCCTAGCGGGTACTTCAGTGGAGGTTTCATCCGGCTGAGCCCGCGAGACCCCAGTATTATGACTTACTCCACCTTAAGTGGCTACAGCCTGAGGTGCTGAGTCCCATGGCTATGCTGGATAGACTATTGGCTGATATGTTCTGGAGGGCTTTACCACCTGCTCTCTAGCAATGGATCGGCCAGGTCTCTCCAGGTAATGCCCTTGAGATGGTCGACCTGGTGGAACGCTATGAGGCTACCACCTATCCCCAGGGGTGAGACACGTGCCCTTACCAGTGGAAACCTGCTGCTGCTCAGAAATAAGAACAAGAGGGATGTCATTGTAATGTCCACAATTCACGGTAACGGCATCACCCCTGTCCCTGTGCGAGGTACCGCGGCAATGGTCCTCAAGCCCGATTGTATTGTCGACTACAATCGGTATATGGGAGGAGTTGATCTCTCTGATCAAGTCCTCAAGCCATATAATGCCATGCGCAAAACCAAGGCATGGTACAAAAAAGTTGCGGTCTACTTGGTGCAGGTTGCCATGTACAACTCTTTTGTACTGTTCCAGAGCGCTGGCAACACAGGGACATTCCTCCAGTTCTATGAGGCAGTCCTCAAGACCCTGATCTTTTCTGGCCGGGAAAGAGCAGGTGGGAGTACCTAAGGAATTGGAGGATGCCCGGATCGTTTCTGGCCAACACTTTCCAGGTGTGGTCCCCCATACTGGAAAGAAGGGACGAACACAAAAAAAATGCAGAGTGTGTTGCAGGAGGGGGATACGGAAGGACACCACTACTCAATGTGACACGTGCCCCGATCATCCGGGCCTCTGCATTATTGGTTGCTTTAGGGAGCACCACACTTCCATGGACTATTCAAAAAAACTATGTTTCTCAGACTTGAGACACCCCAAAAAAATTTTGTAGAACTAAAAATAATACATTTTAGACTTTCTAGCGTCGGTAATAATCTCCTCTGTAAATATACCCCTAACCCCCCAGATTAACACGGTAAAACAAAAAAAAACTAAAGAAAAGTGCAAAAAATGTTTGTTTTTGTCACCATACATAACAAAAAGTGTAATAGCAAGCGATCAAAAAGTCATATAGCCCCCAAAATAGTGCCAATAAAACCATCCCCTCATCCCGCAAAAAATGAGCCCCTACCTAATACAATCAGCTAAAAAAAAATAAAAAAATGACTCTTAGACTATAGAGATACAAAAAAATTCTTTTTTTGTATCCAAAAATATAATATAGTCTAAAACCTAAATAATTGTAAAAAAAATAGACTTATTAGGTATCGCCGCGTCTGTAATAATCTCCTCTATAAAAATACCCCATGACCCAATCCCTCAGATTAACACGGTCCAAAAAAAAAATTTTTAATTGTGCCAAAACAGCTATTTTTGGCACTTTTCCATTTCAATCCGTCGTTTCCGATGAAAAAACCAAGGGTTAACAGCCAAACAAAACGTAATATTTATTACCCTGATACTGCATTTTACAGAAACGCCACATTTGTGGTTGTAAACTGCTGTATCAGTAAAAGGGAGGTGCAAAAGGAAAGGACCGACATGGTTTCTGGAAGGCCGATTTTGATGGCCTTTTTTATTGACACCATGTCCCTTTAGAAGCCCCCCTGATGCCCCCTAGAGTAGAAACTCCCTAAAAGGGACCCCATCTAAGAAACTACACCCCTTAAGGTATTCAAAACTGATTTTACAAACTTAATTAACCCTTTAGGTGTTCCTCAACAGTTTATGGCAAATGGAGATGAAATTTCAGAATTTAAATTTTTGGTAACCTTACCTCACAAAAATGTAATATAGAGCAACTAAAAAACATATGTACCCTAAAAATAGTCCCAAAAAAAGCCACCTTATCCCGTAGTTTCTATAATGGGGTCACTTTTAGGGAGTTTCTACTGTAGGGGTGCATCAGGGTGTCTTGAAATAGGACACGGTGTAAATAAACCGGTCCATAAAAATCAGCCCCCCAAAACCCACACGGCGCTCCTTTCCCTTTACACCCTGCCATGTGGCCATACAGTAGTGTACAACCACATATGGGGTGTTTCTGTAAATGGCAGTTTTATGGAGTTTCTACTCTAGGGGTGCATCGGGGGGGGCTTCAAATGGGACATGGTGTAAATAAACCAGTCCAGCAAAATATGCCTTCCAAAAACCATATGGCGCACCTTTCCCTCTACGCCCTACTGTGTGGCCGTACAGTAGTGTACGACCACATATGGGGTGTTTCTGTAAACGGCAGAGTCAGGGCAATAATGATACAGTCTTGTTTGACTGTTAACCCTTGATTTGTTAGTGAAAATAATTGGTTAAAATGGAAGAATTGGTAAAAAAATGAAATTCTCAAATTTCATCCCCATTTGCCCTCACTGGAACCCCACCCTCCTTCCCTGCCTACTTGCAGCGCAATCCCTAGGCTGCAAGTCCGCAACTGGTCAACATTTTTATAGTAACATAGTTTTTAAGGCTAAAAAAAGACTTCTGTCCATCCAGTTCAGACTGTTATCCTGCAAGTTGATCCAGGGGAAGGCAAAAAAAAACTGTGAGGTAGAAACCAATTTTCCCCACTTTAGGGGAAAGAAAATTCCTTCCTGACTCCAATCAGAATAACTCCCTGGATCAACAACCCATCTCTAGTAGCTATAACCTGTAATATTATTACAATTCACAAATACATCCAGGCCCCTCTTGAACTCTTAGTGAACTCACCTTTACCACCTTTACCAGTCTCACTGCTCTTACCGTAAAGAATCTTCTTCTATGTTTGTGTACAAAGCTTCTTTCCTCCAGACACAGAGGATGTCCCCTCGTTACAGTCACATTTCCTATGGTGCAAGACAGACGACACACAGAGACAAAAACAACACAAAAGCAGAGTCGGACAGAAAAGGGTCAGAACCAGGTAATACAGTATCAAAATGAGAGAGGTTAGTCAAACAGCCAAGCCGAGATCAGAACCAGACGGGAAAAGCAGTACCAAATCACGAGGCAGAGAGTGGTCAAAAGTAAGCCGAGGTCAAATATACAAATAATCCAAATAGATAGGGATTTGCCACACCCCAGAGTTGTGTTACTACACGCCTCTACCCCGCTACTATCTCCTAAGAGCCTGTATATTGTCATCTGATGTAACTTATATTATGTCTTCACCAATATGCATCTAAAACCACGTTAAATTAAATTGTTCCTTGTAATTTTCCAGGTTTACCAGCAGGTGGCAGCAATGCATTGGCCAGGATCAAGTCCTAGTTTAGTATATCTAGACTGGAATGGATTATTCCAGCTTAGCTCCCCCTCTGTGGAGGTGTGGACTGTTCTCACATCCTTCAGCATGAGTGGAAAAGGAAGTTAGAGTCTGTGTGTAGCACACCCCCTGCTAGGGGTAGGGTGTGAGTGTGAGGAGTTCCACTGCATAGGGAAGACAGCAAGGATCTTGTCTCGGCTGAGACCTGATCACATTCCCAGACTGAGCACCTGCAGCCTCAGCTGGATGAGGAGAACCACAGACAACCTCCAGAGTTCCAGGAAGAAAGCATCCCCTGAGAAATCAGAGACCTAGGAGAAGCCATTCCTCCTCAGCTAGTCTGTCCCCACAAAGCAGAAGTTATAGAAAAGTGCAGAAGATTAGTTCCTGCCACAATTACAGAGCTACTAAGCAGACAAATTATCCTGCAAGCTCACATTTAAAGTGCAGAAGTATTTATTCCTGCCAATGATTCCTAAAACCTGCTGGGACCAAAGAACAAAGCTGTATACTGCTTGGATACAAGTTATTTTAAGTAAAGAAACGTTTGAACTTCTTCTAAAGGTCTGGACATAATTTCTCCTGCAAAATTCCTCTATTACTCCTACTATCACTACACTCAAATTTATTGCAAGTGAGCCAGGAGTCCAGCCGTACCCAGGTAGGAGACACCATTGACACAATTATCCCTACCTTATAGAGACATTATAGGTAGAGTTTAGCGGACACCTGGATGTTCGGGTTCGGCAGGTTCGGCCGAACTTAAAAAAAAAGTTCGGGTTCTTGACCCGAACTTGACCCCAAACCTCATTGAAGTCAATGGGGACCCAAACTTTTGGGCACTAAAATGGCTCTAAAATAGTCTCTTTGTTCTTTTCTATGTATGTCTGTGGGAGTTTTGTTATTTTATGTCTAAATTGGATTAAAGGCTATGTTTTAAACAGGTCGTTCCCTGTGATTACATCTAAAATAGTCCTGGAAAGGGCTAGAGGGCTGCAAAAGGCATAAAAATGTGCTTAAAGGGACACTGACAGGCCAAATCAGCATATATAGTTAGATATATGACATTGCAGGTCTTATACAGTCTTTTAAAAGCATATAAGTATCCCCCCTGTCCACCTTATAAAGAGCGAAATATAAAGTTTTATAACCTGCTTGTCCGGTCACCAATCTGCCCAAGGGGCGGCGTTTCATGTGAAAATGCGCCCAGCCAGCCTTCCCAACTGCCGTTCTGAAGCCCCGCCCAGCTCATCAATATTCACTTCGCTGGGCGGCGGCTAGAACTCTCCCCAGTCCCGATCCTGCGCATGGGCAATTCAATTGTCTATAATTAACCCCTTTGACGATGTGAGTGAGCAGCGCTCTGAAGCGCTGCTCTGAACAGTGCATGGCTGAGGCTGAGGCTGCAGCTGCCTCGAAGACGCAGGCAGGCTGTGTGTGTACGCAGGCGCGATCTAACCACGGCGGGGCGCAGGCGCAGAAGATTGGGCGATGCCCGGACAATTGAATTGCCCATGTGCAGGATCGGGACTGGGGAGAGTTCTAGCCGCCGCCCAGCGAAGTGAATATTGATGAGCTGGGCGGGGCTTCAGAACGGCAGTTTGGAAGGCTGGCTGGGCGCATTTTCACATGAAACGCCGCCCCTTGGGCAGATTGGTGACCGGACAAGCAGGTTATAAAACTTTATATTTCGCTCTTTATAAGGTGGACAGAGGGGATACTTATATGCTTTTAAAAGACTGTATAAGACCTGCAATGTCATATATCTAACTATATATGCTGATTTGGCCTGTCAGTGTCCATTTAAGAGCATGGCAACTGTTCTGCAAACCAATGTGGATAGGGAAATGACTTAAAATAACATAAAATACAGAAAAATTAAAAATAACAATCTGGATCTAGGAGTAGGAGGTTGAGGAGGCGGTGGATGGGTGGATGTGGCGGTGTAGGTTGACGTGGCGGTGTAGGTGGAAGCGGCGGTGAAGGAGGAATAGGTAGCCAACACTGATTTGTGTTATTTTTTTATTTTTTAATTGGGGTATCCCCCAAAATAATGGGACATATAACAAAATAAAACTAAGAATAAGTGCACTTGAGTACAAGAATGGATGGTTGAGGCTGGTATAAATGTCTATTTTGCACAAGGTACGTACAAGTCCTGTGGGATCCATGCCTGGTTCATTTTAATAAACGTAAGCTTGTCCACATTGGCTGTGGCCTGTGATAATGCTCTCTGCCGTGCTAAACACACGTTCACACTATACACTGGCTGCAGGGCAGGTCAACACCTCCAAGGCTGACAAAGCTTTTCCACATTTTGGTAACCCTGCCTTCTCAGGTGCTGGCGGTGCCCCAGCAGCGTTGGCGACCTCTTCCTCCTCCTCTGCCTTCGCCTTGTGCTTCCACTGTGCCCCCGCTGTCAGGTGGGAATGCTATCATCAGCGTGCGCTTGTAGTCGCGCATCTTCCGATCAGTTGCAGATGTTTTCAATAAATTTAGTTTCCTGTCAGCAATGCAGAGCAGGGGTTCATTCACGGCAAAAGGGGGTTCATGTCACCCAGCAATAGAACAGACGATTTTGAGAGATTTAGGCCCCTGTCACCCAGGCACAGCAGGGGTTCATTCACGGCAAAAGGGGGTTCCTGTCACCCAGCAATAGAACAGAGGATTTTGAGAGATTTAGGCCCCTGTCACCCAGGGACAGCAGGGGTTCATTTATGGCAAAAGGGGGTTCATGTCACCCAGCAATACAACAAAGGATTTTGAGAGATTTAGGCCCCTGTCACCCAGGGACAGCAGGGGTTCATTTACGGCAAAAGGGGGTTCATGTCACCCAGCAATACAACAAAGGATTTTGAGAGATTTAAGCCCCTGTCACCCAGGCACAGCAGGGGTTTGTATACGCCAAAAATGGTAAAATGTCACCCGACAATTGAAAATAAGATTTTTTTTCAATTTAGGGCACTAAAATTGGCACTTTTTTAAATTAAAATGGCTCTAAAATAGTCCTTGAAAATGCTAGAGGGATGTAAAAGGCAGTAAAATGTGCTTAAGAGCATGGCAACTGCTCTGCAAGCAAATGTGGATAGGGAATGAAATAAAATAACTAAAAATTACAAATTATTAACCTGCAACTCAGAGAAGGAGGTGGATATGGAGTCGGAGGTTGAGGAGGCGGTGAATGTGGTGATGTAGGTGGAGGCAGCAATGGAGGAGGAGGAGGTAGCCAACAATGTTTTTTTTTTTTTTTTTTTCGGGTAGGTAGCCACCAAAATATTGTGACAAATAAAAAAACAAAAAACAAAGAATCATTGCACTTGACTTGAGTACAAGAATGTATGTTTGATGGTGGTATAAATGTCTATTCTGCACAAGGTACAGACAAGTCTTGTGGGATCCAAGCCTGGTTCATTTTAATGAACGTGAGCTTGTCCAGGTTGGCTGTGGACAGGCGGCTGCGTCTGTCTGTAATGACGCCTCCTGCCTTGCTAAATACACGTTCAGAGAGTACACTGGCTGCAGGGCAGGCCAGCACCTCCAAGGCATAAAGGGCAAGCTCTGGCCATGTGGACAATTTGGAGACCCAGAAGTTGAATGGGGCAGAACCATCAGTCTGTACGTGTAGTCGTGTGCACAGGTACTGTTCCACCATGTTGTTCAAATGCTGCCTCCTGCTAACACGCTCCATATCAGCAGTTGGGGCCGGTTGTTGCGGCGAGGTGACAAAGCTTTTCCACATGTCGGCCATGCTAACCCTGCCTTCTGAGGTGCTGGCGCTGACACAGCTGCGTTGGCGACCTCTTCCTCCTCCCCTGCCTTCGCCTTGTGCTTCCACTTGTCCCCCGGCGTCAGTCGGGAATGCTCTCAGGAGCGCGTCTACCAGCGTGCGCCTGTAGTCGCGCATCTTCCGATCACGCTTCAGTGAGGTAATTTAGGAAGGGCAAATTGTCTTTGTAACGGGGATCCAGCAGGGTGGCCACCCAGTAGTCAGCACACGTTAAAATGTGGGCAACTCTGCAGTCGTTGCGCAGGCACTGCAGCATGTAGTCACTTATGTGAGCCAGGCTGCCCAGAGATAAGGACAAGCTGTCCTCTGTGGGAGGCGTATCGTCTGCGTCCTCCGTATCCCCCCAGCCACGCACCCGTGATGGTCCCGAGCTGCGTTGGTTGCCACCCCGCTGTGAACATGCTTCATCCCCATCCTCCTCCTCGTCCTCCAGTAGTGGGCCCTGGCTGGCCAAATTTGTACCTGGCCTCTGCTGTTGCAAAAATCCTCTTTCTGAGCCACTTCTAAAAGACTGGCCTGAAAGTGTTAGAGATGACCCCTCTTCCTCCTCCTCGTCCTGGGCCACATCCTCTTCCATCATCGCCCTAAGTGTTTTCTCAAGGAGACATAGAAGTAGTATTGTAACGCTGATAACGGCGTCATCGCCACTGGCCATGTTGGTGGAGTACTCGAAACAGCGCAACAGGGCACACAGGTCTCGCATGGAGGCCCAGTCATTTGTGGTGAAGTGGTGCTGTTCCGTAGTGCGACCCACCCGTGCGTGCTGCAGCTGAAACTCCACTATGGCCTGCTGCTGCTCGCACAGTCTCTCCAGCATGTGCAAGGTGAAGTTCCGCCTGGTGGGCACGTCGCATATGAGGCGGTGAGTGGGAAGGCCGAAGTTACGCTGTAGAGCAGACAGCCGAGCGGCTGCAGGATGAGAACGCCGGATGCGCGCACAGACGGCCCGCACTTTATGCAGCAGCTCTGACATGTCGGGGTAGTTGTGAATGAATTTCTGCACCACCAAATTCAGCACATGCGCCAGGCAAGGGATGTGCATCAAACCGGCTAGTCCCAGAGCTGCAACGAGATTTCACACATTATTGCACACCACCAGGCCGGGCTTGAGGCTCACTGGCAGCAACCACTCGTCGGTCTGTTGTTCTATACCCCGCCACAACTCCTGCGCTGTGTGGGGCCTGTCCCCCAAACACATCAGTTTCAGAACGGCCTGCTGACGTTTACCCCTGGTTGTGCTGAAGTTGGTGGTGAAGGTCTGTCGCTGACCGGATGAGGAAGTGGTAGAAGAAGAGGAGGAAGCCGAGTAGGAAGAGGAGGCAACAGGAGGCAAAGAATGTTGCCCTGCGATCCTTGGCGGCGGAAGCACGTGCGCCAAACAGCTCTCTGCCTGTGGCCCAGCCGCCACTACATTTACCAAGTGTGCAGTTAGGGAGATATAGCGTCCCTGGCCGTGCTTACTGATCCACGTATCTGTGGTTAGGTGGACCTTGCCACAGATGGCGTTGCGCAGTGCACACTTGATTTTATCCGATACTTGGTTGTGCAGCGAGGGCACGGCTCTCCTGGAGAAGTAGTGGTGGCTGGGAACGACGTACTGTGGGACAGCAAGCGACATGAGCTGTTTGAAGCTGTCCGTCTCCACCAGCCTGAATGACAGCATTTCAAAGGCCAGCAGTTTATAAATGCTGGCATTCAGGGCCAGGGATCGAGGGTGGCTAGGTGGGAATTTACGCTTTCTCTCAAAGGTTTGTGAGATGGAGAGCTGAACGCTTCCGTGTGACATGGTGGAGATGCTTGGTGACGGAGGTGGTGTTGTTGGTGGCACATCCTCTGTTTGCTGGGCGGCAGGTGCCAACGTTCCTCCAGAGGCGGAGGAAGAGGCCGAGGCAGCAGCAGAAGAGGGAGCAGGAGGGGCCTGAGCCCTTTCTTGGTTTTAAAGGTGCTTACTCGCATGTAGATGCCTGGTCATGCAGGTTGTGCTAAGGTTCAGAACGTTAATGCCTCGCTTCAGGCTCTGATGGCACAGCGTGCAAACCACTCGGGTCTTGTCGTCAGCACATTGTGTGAAGAAGTGCAATGCCAGGGAACTCCTTGAAGCTGCCTTTGGTGTGCTCGGTCCCTGGTGACGGTGGCCAGTAGCAGGCGAACTGTTTTGGCGACGGCTGCTCTGCTTTTGCACCCTGCTCCCGCTTTTGCTACGCTGTTGGCTCGGTCTCACCACTGCCTCTTCCTCCGAACTCTGAAAGTCAGTGGCACGACCTTTATTCCATGTGGGGTCTAGGACCTCATTGTCCCCTGCATCGTCTTCCACTCAGTCTTCCTCCCTGACCTCCTTTTCGGTCTGCACACTGCAGAAAGATGCAGCAGTTGGCACCTGTGTTTCCTCATCATCAGAGACGTGCTGAGGTGGTATTCCCATGTCCTCATCAGGAAACATAAGTGGTTGTGCGTCAGTGCATTCTATGTCTTCCACCCCTGGGAAAGGGCTAGGTGGTTGCCCTTGGGAAATCCTGCCAGCAGAGTCTTCAAACAGCATAAGAGACTGCTGCATGACTTGAGGCTCAGACAGGTTCCCCGATATGCACAGGGGTGATGTGACAGACTGATGGGCATGGCTTTCAGGCACCACCTGTGCGCTTTCTGCAGAAGAGTGGGTGGGAAATAATGTGAATGTGCTGGATCCACTGTCGGCCACCCAATTGACTAGCGCCTGTACTTGCTCAGGCCTTACCATCCTTAGAACGGCATTAGGCCCGACCAAATATCGCTGTCGATTCTGGCGGCTACTGGGACCTGAGGTAATAGGTTCCGTAGGACGTGAAGCTGTGGCAGAATGGCCACGTCCTCTCCCTGCACCAGAGGCTCCACCAACACTACCACCACGACCATGACCGCATCCCTTATTAGATGTTTGCCCTTATAGTTAGCGTTCACAAAGCAAAGTAAAAAGTGGTTAAGTATGTTAAAAATAATTAACCGCCAATATAAACCCTGATGTAGGGTATTGCACTCTATTATTATTTTTTTAACTCTATATGACAGCGTTTTTTGTGGCCTAAATGTAACACTCACTTATGCACGTCTTATCCCAGATGTGCAGTATATTAGAGGATTTTTTCACCCCAGTAACCAAAAAGACGTATTTCTGGCCTAAATGTGACAGTCACTTATGCACGTCTAATCCTAGATGTGCAGTATATCAGAGGATTTTTTCACCCCAGTAACCAAAAAGCCGTATTTATGACCTAAATGTGACAGTCACTTATGCACGTCTAATCCTAGATGTGCAGTATATCAGAGGCTTTTTTCGCCCCAGTAACCAAAAAGCCGTATTTGTGGCCTAAATGTGACAGTCACTTATGCACGTCTAATCCCAGATGTGCAGTATATTAGAGTGTTTTTGCACCCTAACCAAAAAGCTGTATTTCTGTCCTAAATGTGACAGTCACTTATGCTTGTCTAATCCCAGATGTGCAGTATATTAGAGGGTTTTTTCACCCTAACCAAAAAGCTGTATTTCTGTCCTAAATGTGACAGTCACTTATGCACGTGTAATCCCAGATGTGCAGTATATGAGAGGCTTTTTTCACCCCAGTATGCCAAAGCCGGATTTATGGCAGCCTGCTGGCTACAGGTTGCCTGTTAATTTCTAGGTTCCTGGCTATTTGTTGGACTACTGAATACTTACCTGATCCTGTTCCCTGACGATCCTTTGCCTGCTCCTCCTGTACTGCGCATCTGTCCTGGTATTGTGACCTCGGCTCCCACCTGACTACTCTCTTAGGACTTCTCTTGTACTTCTCTGCTCTCCTGGTATTTGACCCCGGCTTCTCCTGACCATTCTTTGCTTAATCCTTTGTACTGCGTAGCTTTCTTGGTTCTGACCCGGTCTGTTCATGTTCCGTATTTTGTCTTGTCTGTCTTCCCTGCACATATCCTAAGTTAGGGACTGTTGTCCAGTTGTCCCCTGTCATCAGGACTCGTGAGGCAAGTAGGCAGGGCCAGGGGTGAGGGTGGAGCGCAGTGGTCACTATCCTTCCCCCTGTGTGTGTGTGTGGACGTGACCGTTACAATTTCTGTCCTAAATGTGACAGTCACTTATGCATGTGAAATCACAGATGTGCAGTATATCAGAGGGTTTTTTCACCCCAGTAAGAAAAAAGCTGTATTTCTGTCCTAAATGTGACAGTGACTTATGCACGTGCAATCACAGATGTGCAGTATGTAACCAAAAAGCTGTATTTCTGTCCTAAATGTGACAGTGACTTATGCACGTGTAATCACAGATGTGCAGTATATTACAGGCTTTTTTCACCCTAGTAACCAAAAAGCTGTATTTCTTTTCTAAATGTGACAGTGACTTATGCACATGTAATCACAGATGTGCAGTATATTAGAGGCTTTTTTCACCCTAACCAAAAAGCTGTGTTTCTGTCCTAAATGTGACAGTCACTTACGCTTGTCTAATCCCAGATGTGCAGTATATTAGAGGGTTTTTCACCCCAGTATTCCAAAACTGTATTTCTGGACTTGCAGATAACCTATGCTGGTGCACTATCGTTGCATAAAATGTCTGCCGATCAGGTATTGATATTGATGAAATGAAGAAAAAAATGTTCTTTTCTAGCAGTAGTTGGCTCAGGGCAGTCTTAAAAAACTTGTGCACTGCACCCACAAAACACTTTCTCTGTAGATCGCTGAGTACATAAACCAGTTCTTGATAAGATCGCTCCCTGATCTCTCCCTTTACAGCAGCTGCAGCCTCTCCCTACACTGATCCGAGCAGAGTGACGGGCAGCGCTAAGTGACTCCAGCTTAAATAGAGGCTGGGTCACATGCTGCAGTTGGTCAATCACAGCCATGCCAATAGTAGGCATGGCTGTGATGGCCTTTTGGGGCAAGTAGTATGACCAGGGCCGGTACAAGGCAGGGGCCGAAGGAGCGGGTGCCCTGGGCGCTACCATTTGCGGACAGGAGGGGGGCGCAGGTGAAGTGCCAGCCACGGCCCCCCCTACATCATGCTGTGCCCCCCCAACTAAAATGACCCCCCCCCCCCCAAGTGAGCAGCCGCCGCCGGGCACAGGGAGATGAGCGCTTCCATTGCGCTCATCTCCATTGTAAACTGTCTGTGCCAGCGGAGGTGCAGGGGAGGGAGAGGCGTGTCCCTTCCCTTTCCTCTGATAGGCTGCAGGCAGGCACCGAAGTGGAGGAGAGGCCCCGCCCCTTAATTACTCCTGTTTACCTTTCTAAAGCTAAAGGACCTTTGATGATGTCATCACAGGTCCTGTAAGGGAACTGCACAGTGTAAAGTGTAGTTCCCAGGTTAGAACAGTGCATCTGCCAGGACCTGTGATGACATCATCTTCAACATCACAGGTCCTGCAGAATCTAGCAAAGGAACTGCACCAAAAATGGTGTAGTTCCTAGGTTTCAAAGGTACATCTGCCAGGACCTGTGATGACATCATCACAGGTCCTTCAACCCCTAACAGCAAGTATTAAAAGTTCACAAGCAGCTCTGTATTGATCCATACAGACTGGAATGGAGAGGTAAGAGGAGGTCCTCCACTTTTCATCATTTACCCCCCCCCCCCCCCACGCCCTGTTTTTACTCATTGCTCACTCATGTATACTACTTCAGACAGTTACCACTACCTCATGTACCTCACAGTGACTATAATGCATAACTGACCACATATTTCTATAAACACTGCATCTACAGTATTATACCTTCTATGTGTCACATCAATACACTGCTCTGTATATATATATATATATATATATACACACACACATACATGCACACACACTGCATATATTACACAGTATTATACATGCAATATGTACAGATATATAGTATATACCGCAGTGCACTGATATGTGAGGTATGAGGTATAATAGATGCTGTGTGTACAGATATCAGTACACTTCTGTATATACTATATATGTGAGGTACGAGGTATAATAGATGCAGTGTGTACAGATATATAGTATATACAGCAGTGTACTGATATGTGAGGTACGAGGTGTCAATACACTGCTGTATTTACTATATACCTGTACACACTGCATCTATTATACCTCGTACCTCACATATTACACTACTGTATATACTGTATACACTGCATATATTATACCCCGTACCTCACATATCAGTACACTGCTGTATATACTATATACCTGTACACACTGCATCTATTATACCCTGTACCTCACATATCAGAACACTAGGGAATATACTATATACCTGTACACACTGCATCTATTATACCGCGTACCTCACATAACTGTACACTGCTGTATATAATATACATCTGCATCTATTATACCTCTTTTGTGTGCCAGGGCTGTTTTGTAATCCCATTCCGGCCCTGATGGCATAAATTATAAAACGCAGCAGCAAGAATAGTTCATGGAACAAAGGGAGGGGCTATAAAAGGGGAATGGGGGCCCAATTTAGATTCCTGCTATGGGGCCCAGTGATTTTTATGTACGCCCCTGGCTGCAGGCACTAGGCCGGCAGCCTATCAGAGGCCGGCGCAATGACGTCATCGTGCCGCCTGAGCCTTACATTACAGCGTGGGACACAGGAAGAGGCTGCATCGCATCGCTGACACTTAGGTAAGTATAAGTGTTTTTTTTTTTTTTTTTTTTACAATAGTGTTACTGGCACATTGGGGGGGCTTATTACAAAACTGGCACATGATGATGGGGGGGACTTTATACTGGCACATGATGATGGGGGGGAACTTTATAGTGTCTGTGACTTTCAAAGTCCCACAGTCCTTTGTTCTATTGCTTTAAGTATATTCTTGTTTTGAAACAACATTGGTTCTTTCTTAAAAACGGGGGGGGGGGGGGGGGCGCAGTTTGCCATCTTCGCCCTGGGCACCAAATGGCCTTGTCCCAGCCCTGAGTATGACGCTTGTTGATTGGCTGTTTTGCAGCCTTTCAAAAAGCGCCAAACAAATAGCCGAACACCGAACCTGAACTTTTACGTAAATGTTCGGGTTCGGGTCCGGGTGCCGAAAAACCTAAAGTTCAGTACGAACCCGAACTTTACAGTTCGGGTTCGCTCAACTCTACTCATCACTATTAACTTACAGACAGAAATTGGGGTAAGTTATAACAGTAGAATAAGCCAGCCCCTAGCTAGCATAGAATTCAGTTTCTGGCGCATGGACCGCCAGAGATGCGGCTAATTTATTAATATTAATAATTATAATTTAAAAAAATTATATTAATAAATTAGGCGGATCTCACACCAAGGCAGAGGGACCAAAACTGGTATATGGGAACGCGGTCTTGATAAATGTGCCTCATTGTGTTTTTTGTATAATTCTTCACTTGCCTGTTTGTAGCACGGTACATAATAAATGGTTACGTTTGTTATCTGGGCCAATGAATAGGAAAATTCTTGGAAATGTGTAGGCAGGAACAGTTCAAACTGTTTATTATGAATGCCTGATGTCTGTCATTTAATCCTGTCATTTTCTTTTGTGTTACTGCAAAAACTGACATGGAAGTTTCACTACATATTTTTACATATACAGTTGCAAGAAAAAGTATGTGAACCCTTTGGAATGATATGGATCTTCATCGAAGTCACAACAATAGACAATAACAGTCTGCTTAAACTAATAACACGCAAAGAATTAAATGTTACCATGTTTTTATTGAACACACCATGTAAACATTCACAGTGCAGGTGGAAAAAGTATGTGAACCCCTAGACTAATGACATCTCCAAGAGCTAATTGGAGTCAGGTGTCAGCCAACTGGAGTCCAATCAATGACATGAGATGTGTTGGTTACAGCTGCCCTGCCCTAAAAAAAACACACACCAGTTCTGGGTTTGCTTTTAACAAGAAGCATTGCCTGATGTGAATGATGCCTCGCACAAAAGAGCTCTCAGAAGACCTACGATTAAGAATTGTTGACTTTCATAAAGCTGGAAAGGGTTATAAAAGTATCTCCAAAAGCCTTGCTGTTCATCAGTCCACGGTAAGACAAATTGTCTATAAATGGAGAAAGTTCAGCACTGCTGCTACTCTTCCTAGGAGTGGCCATCCTGTAAAGATGACTGCAAGAGCACAGTGCAGACTGCTCAATGAGGTGAAGAAGAATTCTAGAGTGTCAGCTAAAGACTTACCAAAGTCTCTGGCATATGCTAACATCCCTGTTAGCGAATCTACGATACGTAAAACACTAAACAAGAATGGATTTCATGGGAGGATACCACAGAGGAAGCCACTGCTGTCCAAAAAAAACATTGCTGCACGTTTACAGTTTGCACAGGAGCACGTGGATGTTCCATAGCAGTAATGGCAAAATATTCTGTGGACAGATGAAACCAAAGTTGAGTTGTTTGGAAGAAACACACAACACTATGTGTGGAAAAAAGAGGCACAGCACACCAACATCAAAACCTCATCCCAACTGTGAAGTATGGTGGTGGGGCATCATGGTTTGGGGCTGCTTTGCGGCATCAGGGCCTGGACGGATTGCTATCATCGAAGGAAAAATGAATTCCCAAGTTTATCAAGACATTTTGCAGGAGAACTTAAAGGGGTTATCCGAGTTATTTTTTTGTTCTTTCTATGTTCCTAACTGGGCAAATGTAACAGCTTTCCAATTCACTCACTTTATCTCCAGTGGCCGGTTTCTCAGATTTCACTGAGGGTCACATGACCTGTGATGTCAGCTTCTCTCTCTGCTCTGATAAAGGTCGTTTACAAGCCTGTAAACGAAATGTCACTGTGCTGGCCATGCCCCCTTCACTGCCGGCTGTGTGCTCTAGCCTAGGAATCTTAACCCCTTCAGCTGCACAGACTCAGGGCTGAAGTGTTTACTGTGTAGCTGCAGGCAGTGAGGAGACAAATGCTGGGCACAGGAGCTGAAAGAAAAGTTCTGCAGAGCATTACAGGTAGGGGGAAGATCCTGTGTGTATTAGCAGTGTCTTATATAAGTGGAACTTGTAGTTCTACACTTACAAGTTGCTGTTTTCTCCCAGCACTCAGGGCAGCTCTTGTATCCACTCCCTTAGCAGTGTCATTATACAGCTGGGACTTGTAGTCCTACACATACAACAAGCTGCAGAGTCTCCCAGCAGGCAGACATGTCACTCAGGGCAGCTCTTGTATCCACTCCCTTAGCAGAGCAGGGGGAGGGGCAGAGATTGTTTTTATTGCATGTAAACAAAGGGCCAGAAAAGAACCAGGGAAATTAGGAAATATATATATATTTTTTTGCATAAAACTTGCTTAGCTCAGTTATATATCAGATATTCAGTGCGATATATTTTTTTTTCATAACTCGGATAACCCCTTTAAGGCCATCTGTCCACCAGCTGAAGCTCAACAGAAGATGGGTGTTGCAACAAGACAACGACCCAAAGCACAGAAGTAAATCAACAACAGAATGGCTTAAACAGAAGAAAATACGCCTTCTGGAGTGGCCCAGTCAGAGTCCTGACCTCAACCCGATTGAGATGCTGTGGCATGACCTCAAGAAAGCGATTCACACCAGACATCCCAAGAATATTGCTGAACTGAAATAGTTCTGTAAAGAGGAATGGTCAAGAATTACTCCTGAACGTTGTGCACATCTGATCTGCAACTACAGGAAACGTTTGGTTGAAGTTATTGCTGCCAAAGGAGGTTCAACCAGTTATTAAATCCAAGGGTTCACATACTTTTTCCACCTGCACTGTGAATGATTACATGGTGTGTTCAATAAAAACATGGTAACATTTAATTCTTTGTGTGTTATTAGTTTAAGCAGACTGTGAATGTCTATTGTTGTGACTTATATGAAGATCAGATCACATTTTATGGCCAATTTGTGCAGAAATCCATATCATTCCAAAGGGTTCACATACTTTTTTTTGCAATTGTATATATAAATATATTAGACAGGTAGACAGGCTTGCGGACGCAGTATAGAGGCAATGACAACGTCTTTAACTTAAACAGTTCAGTGTTTTATTCACACATAAGGAAAGTGACAACAAAAAGTCAGTTTCAAGAAAAAAAACTGTCTCCTTGAGTGTGGTGTTTGTTCACACCAGGCAGCAACACATATGTCCTTGGTTTAAACAGAAGTTAAACGTGCTTTCATCCAAACAAATAGCAGGCCTTAATCCCAGCCCAAACTCTCAGGCCCCAACACAGAGACTGGCAAAGCTCCACTGTCAGATGGAGGATAATCCACCCCCAGCTGGGACTGCTGGCTGGGTTTTATATCCCTAACCAAAACCCGGCCTGGAACATGGGGAACAGCCACCCACCCTGCACTTTGGCTGTTCCCAGTAAGAGCCGGCCCGGATCAGCTTTACAGCCACGCTAAATAACCAATAGTGTCAGTCAGCACTAGCTGCCGTTGAAACTTAAAATTACCGGCTCTTACCTCACCGAGGCCAGGAACCTCGGTGACACATTTCTTCCGTCAATGACGGCCACTAGCGCTTTTCTACATACATCCCCCCTTTGTTCAACCCTGAGGGGGTGAACACCCGCCAGACAGTGTACCTGGGACAGGGCATCTGCATTTCCCTGTAACCTGCCTGCCCTATGTTCGACGGAAAACTTAAAGTTCTGTAGAGACAAAAACCACCTGGTGACCCAAGCATTCCTCTCTTCCAATTGAGAGGGGAGTGGTCGGTTGCCAGACAGAACTTTCTCCCCAACAGACAATAGCGAAGAGACTCGAGTGCCCACTTGATGGCCAGGCACTCTCTCTCTCCACTATACTGTACCTAGTCTCGGCTGGGGTAAGTTTGCGGCTCGGGAAAACAACGAGATGTTCCTCCCCATTGATGTCCTGAGAGAGTACAGCTCCGAGGCCTACTTCAGAGGCATCTGTCTGTACCACAAACTCCCTCTTTAAGTCGGGCGTACCCAACACCGGGGACCCACACAGGGCCGACTTTAAAGCGGAGAAAGCCTTTTACGCCTGCTCATTCCACTGGACCGTCACTGAATTGGTCCCTTTAAAAAGCCTGTCAATGGTGCAGCGACTGAGGCAAACCTCATATAGTATCCCACCATTCCCAGGAACGACTTTACTTGCCGAGTAATGACCGGTCGTGGCCAAATCCGAATTGCCTCAATTTTGTTTACCTGAGGTTTAATAATTCCGCGCCCAATTACATACCCCAGGTACTTGGTCTCTTCTAACCCTATTGTGCACTTTTTTAGGTTAGCGGTTTAGCCAGCTGTTACGACACTCACCGCCAGGTAGATGAAGCCGCCATTTAGTGAATAAGCCCCTTTCTCCAGAAATGCAGTTTTTAATCCAGCCGATCGTCAAACTCCCGAATGGAGCATACGAAGTGGCAACTCCCGATCAGCAATTCAGTCGAACTCCTTCCACAGCTAGCAATATACGAAAGCGCTGTCCCAATAATAAATCCCTCCACAAACGAGACCAAGCTCCGTCTTGAAAGTCAAACAGGAAAATTTTATTGAGGGCTACCCGCCCGTATTTATGCAGGTCTCCATCTGGTGGACACGCCCCTAGGGGACCAGAATGGAGACTGACACAGTACAGACATGCAGCACTACAGAGACAATACATCCCCACAATGCATCATGGTCTCCTCCTCTCTGCCCTGGAGACACCCGAGGAGTAATCCCATTATCTCTCAAGACAGAGGGAAACCACAATACACATGTGGGGACAACAGAACAGACATCACCATTTAAACATACAATGTCACAACCCTTTTCAATACACAGACATTTAACATCCCAAAATGGCACGCATTAGACCAGGAGTTCAAGTTAGTTCAAGTCCTTTGTGAACATTGAGGCCATTTAGGTTAACTAGCAGCACACTCCTCTCCTGGGTGGCCGTCCGTTCAGTAGTTCCAATCGGTATTTGGGGAAACACACAAACAGGGGCCTACGGACAGGAAATCCAGCGAAATGAAGGCAAACAGACGAACCAGCAATATAGGTCTATACAGATGGATCTGTCACACGGCTCCCCCCTTGTGGGACACTGCGGCAGACCCGGCTTGACCCTTTAGCGGGTCAACTTGGGGATGACCGGACTAGGAGGTAGCAAGAACGTCGGTTTGCCGGGACAATCCATCTGCATTCCCATTCTGCTTACCGGGTTGGTAGCTGATGGTGAAGTTATACGGTTGTAAAGCTAAACTCCACCGCAGCAGTCTACCATTGTCTCCTGAGACCCGGTTAAGCCAGACAAGGGGATTGTGGTCCGTCACAAGGGAAAATTCCTGTCCATACAAATAAGGGCTTAACTTTTTCAATGCCCAGACCAGGGCCAAGCATTCCTTCTCCACTGCCGCATAACTCACTTCTCGGGGTAACAGCTTTCTACTGAGATATGCGACAGGGTGCTCTCCTCCATCTTCCCCGACCTGGCTCAGCACAGCCCCCAGTCCATACATGGAAGCATCTGTATGGACGAGAAAACATTTGTTAGGGACTGGGGCAGCCAGGACAGGGGCATTTACAAGAGCCTGTTTGAGTGCTTGAAACGCAGCTTTACAAGCCGGAGACCACAGGACCTGCTTAGGGAGATTTTTCTTAGTCAGGTCAGTCAGGGGCTTAGCAATAGTGCTGTAGTCTGGGACAAAGCGTCTGTAATACCCTGCTGTCCCTAGGAAGGCTAACACCTGGGTCTTAGTGATAGGTGTGGGCCAGTTAGCTACTGCCTCTATCTTAGCCGGCTCCGGTCTCTGGCTCCCACACCCCACTCTGTGACCCAGGTATTGCACTTCAGCCATGCCTAGATGGCACTTCTCTGGCTTCAATGTCAGGCCAGCAGCCCGAATTTTGTCCAAAACTACCCCTACATGTACTAGGTGTTCCTCCCAGGACCCACTGTAGATCGCAATGTCATCCAGGTATGCACACGCAAATTCCTGGAATCCATCGAGAAGTCTATCCACCATACGCTGAAAGGTAGCCGGGGCATTCTTCATCCCAAATGGCATGACCTTAAATTGGTACAAGCCAAATGGGGTGACGAAGGCCGACTTGGGGAT
The DNA here is from genome assembly GCF_905171765.1 of Bufo bufo. NCBI lineage: Eukaryota > Metazoa > Chordata > Amphibia > Anura > Bufonidae > Bufo > Bufo bufo. The sequence goes on along the minus strand of NC_053394.1, from coordinate 329,934,551 downwards.
AGCATCCTCGGCCAGGGGAATCTGCCAATAGCCTTTACACAGGTCTATGGTGGTCAGATAGCGTCCCCTGGCAATACGATCTAATAATTCGTCTACCCGGAGCATCGGGTAGGCGTCAGTGGTGGTCCGCTCGTTGAGCCGCCTGTAGTCTACACAGAACCGCGTGGTCTGTCATTTAATCCTGTCATTTTCTTTTGTGTTACTGCAAAAACTGACATGGAAGTTTCACTACATATTTTTACATATACAGTTGCAAGAAAAAGTATGTGAACCCTTTGGAATGATATGGATCTTCATCGAAGTCACAACAATAGACAATAACAGTCTGCTTAAACTAATAACACGCAAAGAATTAAATGTTACCATGTTTTTATTGAACACACCATGTAAACATTCACAGTGCAGGTGGAAAAAGTATGTGAACCCCTAGACTAATGACATCTCCAAGAGCTAATTGGAGTCAGGTGTCAGCCAACTGGAGTCCAATCAATGACATGAGATGTGTTGGTTACAGCTGCCCTGCCCTAAAAAAAACACACACCAGTTCTGGGTTTGCTTTTAACAAGAAGCATTGCCTGATGTGAATGATGCCTCGCACAAAAGAGCTCTCAGAAGACCTACGATTAAGAATTGTTGACTTTCATAAAGCTGGAAAGGGTTATAAAAGTATCTCCAAAAGCCTTGCTGTTCATCAGTCCACGGTAAGACAAATTGTCTATAAATGGAGAAAGTTCAGCACTGCTGCTACTCTTCCTAGGAGTGGCCATCCTGTAAAGATGACTGCAAGAGCACAGTGCAGACTGCTCAATGAGGTGAAGAAGAATTCTAGAGTGTCAGCTAAAGACTTACCAAAGTCTCTGGCATATGCTAACATCCCTGTTAGCGAATCTACGATACGTAAAACACTAAACAAGAATGGATTTCATGGGAGGATACCACAGAGGAAGCCACTGCTGTCCAAAAAAAACATTGCTGCACGTTTACAGTTTGCACAGGAGCACGTGGATGTTCCATAGCAGTAATGGCAAAATATTCTGTGGACAGATGAAACCAAAGTTGAGTTGTTTGGAAGAAACACACAACACTATGTGTGGAAAAAAGAGGCACAGCACACCAACATCAAAACCTCATCCCAACTGTGAAGTATGGTGGTGGGGCATCATGGTTTGGGGCTGCTTTGCGGCATCAGGGCCTGGACGGATTGCTATCATCGAAGGAAAAATGAATTCCCAAGTTTATCAAGACATTTTGCAGGAGAACTTAAAGGGGTTATCCGAGTTATTTTTTTGTTCTTTCTATGTTCCTAACTGGGCAAATGTAACAGCTTTCCAATTCACTCACTTTATCTCCAGTGGCCGGTTTCTCAGATTTCACTGAGGGTCACATGACCTGTGATGTCAGCTTCTCTCTCTGCTCTGATAAAGGTCGTTTACAAGCCTGTAAACGAAATGTCACTGTGCTGGCCATGCCCCCTTCACTGCCGGCTGTGTGCTCTAGCCTAGGAATCTTAACCCCTTCAGCTGCACAGACTCAGGGCTGAAGTGTTTACTGTGTAGCTGCAGGCAGTGAGGAGACAAATGCTGGGCACAGGAGCTGAAAGAAAAGTTCTGCAGAGCATTACAGGTAGGGGGAAGATCCTGTGTGTATTAGCAGTGTCTTATATAAGTGGAACTTGTAGTTCTACACTTACAAGTTGCTGTTTTCTCCCAGCACTCAGGGCAGCTCTTGTATCCACTCCCTTAGCAGTGTCATTATACAGCTGGGACTTGTAGTCCTACACATACAACAAGCTGCAGAGTCTCCCAGCAGGCAGACATGTCACTCAGGGCAGCTCTTGTATCCACTCCCTTAGCAGAGCAGGGGGAGGGGCAGAGATTGTTTTTATTGCATGTAAACAAAGGGCCAGAAAAGAACCAGGGAAATTAGGAAATATATATATATTTTTTTGCATAAAACTTGCTTAGCTCAGTTATATATCAGATATTCAGTGCGATATATTTTTTTTTCATAACTCGGATAACCCCTTTAAGGCCATCTGTCCACCAGCTGAAGCTCAACAGAAGATGGGTGTTGCAACAAGACAACGACCCAAAGCACAGAAGTAAATCAACAACAGAATGGCTTAAACAGAAGAAAATACGCCTTCTGGAGTGGCCCAGTCAGAGTCCTGACCTCAACCCGATTGAGATGCTGTGGCATGACCTCAAGAAAGCGATTCACACCAGACATCCCAAGAATATTGCTGAACTGAAATAGTTCTGTAAAGAGGAATGGTCAAGAATTACTCCTGAACGTTGTGCACATCTGATCTGCAACTACAGGAAACGTTTGGTTGAAGTTATTGCTGCCAAAGGAGGTTCAACCAGTTATTAAATCCAAGGGTTCACATACTTTTTCCACCTGCACTGTGAATGATTACATGGTGTGTTCAATAAAAACATGGTAACATTTAATTCTTTGTGTGTTATTAGTTTAAGCAGACTGTGAATGTCTATTGTTGTGACTTATATGAAGATCAGATCACATTTTATGGCCAATTTGTGCAGAAATCCATATCATTCCAAAGGGTTCACATACTTTTTTTTGCAATTGTATATATAAATATATTAGACAGGTAGACAGGCTTGCGGACGCAGTATAGAGGCAATGACAACGTCTTTAACTTAAACAGTTCAGTGTTTTATTCACACATAAGGAAAGTGACAACAAAAAGTCAGTTTCAAGAAAAAAAACTGTCTCCTTGAGTGTGGTGTTTGTTCACACCAGGCAGCAACACATATGTCCTTGGTTTAAACAGAAGTTAAACGTGCTTTCATCCAAACAAATAGCAGGCCTTAATCCCAGCCCAAACTCTCAGGCCCCAACACAGAGACTGGCAAAGCTCCACTGTCAGATGGAGGATAATCCACCCCCAGCTGGGACTGCTGGCTGGGTTTTATATCCCTAACCAAAACCCGGCCTGGAACATGGGGAACAGCCACCCACCCTGCACTTTGGCTGTTCCCAGTAAGAGCCGGCCCGGATCAGCTTTACAGCCACGCTAAATAACCAATAGTGTCAGTCAGCACTAGCTGCCGTTGAAACTTAAAATTACCGGCTCTTACCTCACCGAGGCCAGGAACCTCGGTGACACATTTCTTCCGTCAATGACGGCCACTAGCGCTTTTCTACATACATCCCCCCTTTGTTCAACCCTGAGGGGGTGAACACCCGCCAGACAGTGTACCTGGGACAGGGCATCTGCATTTCCCTGTAACCTGCCTGCCCTATGTTCGACGGAAAACTTAAAGTTCTGTAGAGACAAAAACCACCTGGTGACCCAAGCATTCCTCTCTTCCAATTGAGAGGGGAGTGGTCGGTTGCCAGACAGAACTTTCTCCCCAACAGACAATAGCGAAGAGACTCGAGTGCCCACTTGATGGCCAGGCACTCTCTCTCTCCACTATACTGTACCTAGTCTCGGCTGGGGTAAGTTTGCGGCTCGGGAAAACAACGAGATGTTCCTCCCCATTGATGTCCTGAGAGAGTACAGCTCCGAGGCCTACTTCAGAGGCATCTGTCTGTACCACAAACTCCCTCTTTAAGTCGGGCGTACCCAACACCGGGGACCCACACAGGGCCGACTTTAAAGCGGAGAAAGCCTTTTACGCCTGCTCATTCCACTGGACCGTCACTGAATTGGTCCCTTTAAAAAGCCTGTCAATGGTGCAGCGACTGAGGCAAACCTCATATAGTATCCCACCATTCCCAGGAACGACTTTACTTGCCGAGTAATGACCGGTCGTGGCCAAATCCGAATTGCCTCAATTTTGTTTACCTGAGGTTTAATAATTCCGCGCCCAATTACATACCCCAGGTACTTGGTCTCTTCTAACCCTATTGTGCACTTTTTTAGGTTAGCGGTTTAGCCAGCTGTTACGACACTCACCGCCAGGTAGATGAAGCCGCCATTTAGTGAATAAGCCCCTTTCTCCAGAAATGCAGTTTTTAATCCAGCCGATCGTCAAACTCCCGAATGGAGCATACGAAGTGGCAACTCCCGATCAGCAATTCAGTCGAACTCCTTCCACAGCTAGCAATATACGAAAGCGCTGTCCCAATAATAAATCCCTCCACAAACGAGACCAAGCTCCGTCTTGAAAGTCAAACAGGAAAATTTTATTGAGGGCTACCCGCCCGTATTTATGCAGGTCTCCATCTGGTGGACACGCCCCTAGGGGACCAGAATGGAGACTGACACAGTACAGACATGCAGCACTACAGAGACAATACATCCCCACAATGCATCATGGTCTCCTCCTCTCTGCCCTGGAGACACCGAGGAGTAATCCCATTATCTCTCAAGACAGAGGGAAACCACAATACACATGTGGGGACAACAGAACAGACATCACCATTTAAACATACAATGTCACAACCCTTTTCAATACACAGACATTTAACATCCCAAAATGGCACGCATTAGACCAGGAGTTCAAGTTAGTTCAAGTCCTTTGTGAACATTGAGGCCATTTAGGTTAACTAGCAGCACACTCCTCTCCTGGGTGGCCGTCCGTTCAGTAGTTCCAATCGGTATTTGGGGAAACACACAAACAGGGGCCTACGGACAGGAAATCCAGCGAAATGAAGGCAAACAGACGAACCAGCAATATAGGTCTATACAGATGGATCTGTCACACGGCTCCCCCCTTGTGGGACACTGCGGCAGACCCGGCTTGACCCTTTAGCGGGTCAACTTGGGGATGACCGGACTAGGAGGTAGCAAGAACGTCGGTTTGCCGGGACAATCCATCTGCATTCCCATTCTGCTTACCGGGTTGGTAGCTGATGGTGAAGTTATACGGTTGTAAAGCTAAACTCCACCGCAGCAGTCTACCATTGTCTCCTGAGACCCGGTTAAGCCAGACAAGGGGATTGTGGTCCGTCACAAGGGAAAATTCCTGTCCATACAAATAAGGGCTTAACTTTTTCAATGCCCAGACCAGGGCCAAGCATTCCTTCTCCACTGCCGCATAACTCACTTCTCGGGGTAACAGCTTTCTACTGAGATATGCGACAGGGTGCTCTCCTCCATCTTCCCCGACCTGGCTCAGCACAGCCCCCAGTCCATACATGGAAGCATCTGTATGGACGAGAAAACATTTGTTAGGGACTGGGGCAGCCAGGACAGGGGCATTTACAAGAGCCTGTTTGAGTGCTTGAAACGCAGCTTTACAAGCCGGAGACCACAGGACCTGCTTAGGGAGATTTTTCTTAGTCAGGTCAGTCAGGGGCTTAGCAATAGTGCTGTAGTCTGGGACAAAGCGTCTGTAATACCCTGCTGTCCCTAGGAAGGCTAACACCTGGGTCTTAGTGATAGGTGTGGGCCAGTTAGCTACTGCCTCTATCTTAGCCGGCTCCGGTCTCTGGCTCCCACACCCCACTCTGTGACCCAGGTATTGCACTTCAGCCATGCCTAGATGGCACTTCTCTGGCTTCAATGTCAGGCCAGCAGCCCGAATTTTGTCCAAAACTACCCCTACATGTACTAGGTGTTCCTCCCAGGACCCACTGTAGATCGCAATGTCATCCAGGTATGCACACGCAAATTCCTGGAATCCATCGAGAAGTCTATCCACCATACGCTGAAAGGTAGCCGGGGCATTCTTCATCCCAAATGGCATGACCTTAAATTGGTACAAGCCAAATGGGGTGACGAAGGCCGACTTGGGGATAGCATCCTCGGCCAGGGGAATCTGCCAATAGCCTTTACACAGGTCTATGGTGGTCAGATAGCGTCCCCTGGCAATACGATCTAATAATTCGTCTACCCGGAGCATCGGGTAGGCGTCAGTGGTGGTCCGCTCGTTGAGCCGCCTGTAGTCTACACAGAACCGCGTGGTCCCATCTTTCCTAGGCACCAGGACTACAGGCGAAGCCCAAGGGCTATCGGAGTGTTCGATGACCCCAAGCTGGGTCATCTCCTGTATCTCCTTCCGCATTCCTTCTCGGACTGCTTCAGGGATACGGTAAGGGGGCTGTCGCAGGGGGTTCTGTCCAGGGGTCTCTACCTTATGTACAGTTAGGGTAGTGTAGCCAGGCTCTTGGGAGAACGTCGCCTGCTTCTCCCACAGAAGCTGTCTTGCCTGTCCCTTCTCTGTGGGGCTTAATCTATCCCCTAGCTGTACAAGACTAGTAAGGTCAGTCTGGGAGTCCCTCTCTAACAAATCGGATAAGGGTAAACTCTCTGTATCGTCTGCAGCAGGGGCACATACTGCAGCGACATCCTCCGGTCTCTCCTGATACTCCTTTAGCATGTTCACATGAAAGGATCGCTGGATCCTTTCATCTGAACAGCTGGCTATGAGGTAGGTAGTATCACACACCTGAGCTACCACCTTATACGGGCCCTGCCAAGATGCTTGCATCTTGTTCGCCTTCACAGGTTTGAGCACTAGCACTTTCTGCCCAACCTGGAAGACTCGCTGCCGGGCACCCCGATCGTACCACCTCTTCTGTCTCCCCTGGGCCACCTGGAGATTCTCTCTTACCATCAGGGACAGTTTCTCCATGCGGTCCCGGAGTTCCAGGACATACGGTACTATGGGGGTCCCTTCCTGCTCTGTCTCCCCCTCCCAGTGGCCTCTAATGAGATCTAGGGGTCTGCGGACCCTCCTCCCATAGAGCAACTCAAAGGGGGAGAACCCAGTAGATTCCTGGGGCACCTCTCTGTAAGAAAACAACAGATGAGGCAGGAATCGCTCCCAGTCTCTGCAAGTGTCAGAAAAGGTCATCAACATCTGTTTGAGGGTGCCATTAAATCGCTCGCAGAGGCCGTTAGTCTGTGGATGGTACGGGGAACTAAGTATCGGTTTAATGCCGCACACCCTCCACAGTTGCTGGGTGAGCACAGCGGTAAATTGGGTTCCCTGGTCAGTGAGAATCTCCTTAGGGAACCCGACCCTAGTAAAAATTCTAACCAGGGCATCAGCAACTGTCTCTGCCTCTATATTAGACAGCGCTACTGCCTCTGGATAGTGAGTGGCATAGTCCACCACGGTGAGAATATACTTCTTACCGGATGGACTAGCCCTGGCCAGTGGACCCACAATGTCAACGGCTATGCGGGCAAAGGGCTCCCCAATGATAGGCATAGACATAAGCCTAGCTCTTGGGTGGTCCCCCCGCTTTCCTACCCGTTGACAAGTGTCACACGTACTACAATATATCCGCACAGCCTGATTAAAATTTGGCCAAAAGAAGTTCTGCATGATCCTATAGGCTGTGCGGCGGGACCCTAGATGTCCGGCTAAGGGAACATCATTCCCTATCCACAGAATCTCCTGCCGGTATTTTGCGGGCACCACCAGCTGTCGATTCGGCGGATGGGCAACCCTTTTCTGGGACGGTTTAGGGATCCTATATAACCTGTCCCCCACCCATTCATACCGCTCCCCATCTACTCCTACCTCTCCAGTATCTGCTCTGTCTCTATACTTCTGGAGAGTCGGATCTGCCTGAGTTTCCCTCCCAAACTCCTCTGGGGAATCCCAGCTAGCAAAGGTCTGTCCTAGGGTATCAGTCGGGGAATCGGGTCTTACCTGGGTCTCAGCAGCAGGTGGGCTGGTTCCAGCAGCACGGGTCTGGGCCCGGGTAGTCACTGGGTTGACATCAGCAGGTCCCATTGGAGCATAAGCAGAAACCAAAGGGGCCAGGTCATTCCCGAGCAAGACATCAGCAGGCAAGTCTTTCATAACCCCCACATTCACATGTCCAGAGCCCACTCCCCAATCCAAATGAACCCGGGCAACAGGTAGACGGAACACGGCGCCTCCTGCTACCCTCACTGCCACAGTATCTCCAGTGTGTTGGTGTTCCGAAACAAGGTTCTTTTGGAGCAGGGTCATAGTGGCTCCGGTGTCTCTCAGACCAGTGACCACTTTGCCATTTAGTCTAACGGTCTGCCTGTGCTGCTGCCGGTTATCCTGCTGGGCTGCTTGTACTGGATCCGCCTCATGTAGTATACCCCAAAATTCCTCCTGCTCAAGACAGTGAGCGGAAGGCTGGGATGGCTGCTGATGTCCCCCGGCTGGTTTTCTCCACGACTGCGCTTGGTTGGTATTGTTCAATGGGCACTCCGGTCTCTTGTGCCCCAACTGTTTGCACCCATAGCACCGGATAGGCTGAGAGTAATCCCGGGCGTTGAACCGAGCTGGCTGAACATAATTGTTCGCTGGTGGTATTGTGGGGGTGCGTTGCGCTGGGGGGTGATACACAGTAGTGGTTGGAGGTGCTTCCAGTTTGTACTCCACTCGGGTAGGGACCTTGGCTGCTGTCTGGTCTAGCCTTCGTGCATCTGTGTATTCATCGGCCAGACGAGCAGCTTCAGGTAAGGTAGCGGGTTTGCGGTCCCTAACCCACTCTCTGACTCCTGCAGGTAACCGATCAAAGCAGTGCTCCAACAAAAATACTTGCAGCACCTCTTCCCCAGTTACCGCTTGACACCCTGCCATCCAGTGGGCTGCGGTGCGGTGTACCCTGCATGCCCACTCCACATAAGAATCGCCAGCCTGCTTGTTAGTGTCCCGGAATCGCTGCCGGTACGCCTCAGGGGTGACAGCGTATCTGGCCAAAAGGGCATCTTTTACTGCCCGGTAACTTGTAATTTCCTCCTCTGGGATGGCCCGAAAAGGCTCACTGGCCCGGCCGGATAATTTCCCAGAGAGGATAGTGACCCATTCCTCTGCGGGTACCTGGTGTAAGGCACACTGCTTTTCAAAATCGGCCAGGAACCCGTCAATCTCTCCCTCCGTTTCCACAAAATGTCTAAATGCAGCAAAAGGTACCTTTCTCCTTCCATTATTATTATGGGGTACCTCTGCTGCTGCAGCTCCTCTTCCCTGGAGCGCTTGTTGTGCTGCTACTGCTGCTTGCACCTGGACCACAATATCTGCTGCAGGGTTGGGGCCAAGGTGTGCCAGCCTTATCTGGACTGCCCGGTTAAATTGTACCTCCTCGGGTGTTAAATCCAGTATGCCAGGCACATTAGCTCTCTCCGTTCCCTGTGCTGCATCCATCTCCAATAATATAGAAATAATCTCTCTCTTCTTGAGATTACTCGCTGATCGTCCTCTGCGTTCCAATATATCTTTAAGGGTAGCACGCCTTAATTCCTCATACTGCATTTCCACCCTGGGATTTGTAGCTGGCCTTCTGGGCGGTGGGATTCATCCCGTTGCTTGCCACCAATTGTTACGACACTCACCGCCAGGTAGATGAAGCCGCCGTTTAGTGAATAAGCCCCTTTCTCCAGAAATGCAGTTTTTAATCCAGCCGATCGTCAAACTCCCGAATGGAGCATACGAAGTGGCAACTCCCGATCAGCAATTCAGTCGAACTCCTTCTACAGCTAGCAATATACGAAAGCGCTGTCCCAATAATAAATCCCTCCACAAACGAGACCAAGCTCCGTCTTGAAAGTCAAACAGGAAAATTTTATTGAGGGCTACCCGCCCGTATTTATGCAGGTCTCCATCTGGTGGACACGCCCCTAGGGGACCAGAATGGAGACTGACACAGTACAGACATGCAGCACTACAGAGACAATACATCCCCACAATGCATCATGGTCTCCTCCTCTCTGCCCTGGAGACACCCGAGGAGTAATCCCATTATCTCTCAAGACAGAGGGAAACCACAATACACATGTGGGGACAACAGAACAGACATCACCATTTAAACATACAATGTCACAACCCTTTTCAATACACAGACATTTAACATCCCAAAATGGCACGCATTAGACCAGGAGTTCAAGTTAGTTCAAGTCCTTTGTGAACAATGAGGCCATTTAGGTTAACTAGCAGCACACCCCTCTCCTGGGTGGCCGTCCGTTCAGTAGTTCCAATCGGTATTTGGGGAAACACACGAACAGGGGCCTACGGACAGGAAATCCAGTGAAATGAAGGCAAACAGACGAACCAGCAATATAGGTCTATACAGATGGATCTGTCACACCAGCCTTCCTAAGGAAGTCCACTATAGCCTGTACTTTAAGTAGTTGACTTTCCCAGTCAGTGCTGTGGATAACGATATCGTCCAGGTACGCCGAAGCATACCGACGATGTGGACGGAGTACAATGTCCATTAGCCTTGTACTGATACAGCCCCTCTGGTGTGATGTAAGCCGTTTTTTCCTTGGCAGCCTCCGTCAAGGGCACCTGCCAGTACCCTTTGGTGAGGTCCAACACAGAAAAATACCGGGCTTGGCCTAACTTCTCAATAAGCTCATCTACTCGGGGCATGGGATATGAGTCAAACTTGGACACCTCATTCAGTTTGCGGAAGTCGTTACAAAAGCGCAATGTCCCATCCAGTTGGGTATTAAGACTATCGGACTGGCCCATTCAATTTTTGACTCCTCGATGACACCTAGCTGTAGCATTAGCTGAACTTGCTCCGCGATAGCTTGTCACCGAGCCTCGGGTACCCGGTATGGTTTTAACCAGACTTTTGCCTGAGGCTCAGTGATAATGTCATGTCGGATTATGGAAGTGCGTCCAGAATGGTCCGAGAACACATCTGTGTTCCGACTAACGAACTCCATGGCTTCCTGAGCCTGTTTAGAGGAGAGGCTGTCAGCAATTTTCACTGTGGCAGCCGCTTTTCTTGCTTCAGACAGAGGGATCGAATCCGCTTCCCCTAGAAACCCTGGATGTGGGCTTTCTTCTGTACAGGTTTTCCTATCTTTCCAGGGTTTGAGCAGATTCACATGGTACACCTGCTCCAGCTTTCACCTTCCCGGCTTATGTACCTTGTAATCTACCTTTCCAATTTTTTCAAGTACCTCGTAGGGCCCCTGCCACCTAACTAGGAACTTACTGTCTACGGTTGGTACCAGCACCAATACCCGATTACCCGGGTTAAAGTTCTGGACTCGAGCCTACAGATTATAGACCCTAATATGGGTTCGCTGCGCTGCCTCCATATGCTCCCTAACCAGAGGAAACACTGTTTCCATCCGTCCTTGCATCTAAGTGACTTACTCAATAACACTCTTGTGCGGTGTGGGTTGTTGTTCCCACGCCTCTTTGGCCACGTCCAACAGACCACGAGGGTGTCTGCTGTATAGCAGTTCGAAGGGCGAGAACCCAGTAGAGGCCTGGGCCACCTCTTGCACTGCGAACATGAGATAGGGCAGAAGAAGGTCCCAATCCCTCCCATACTTAGACACCACTCTTTTTAACATATTTTTTAATGTTTGATTAAACCTCTCCACCAGGCCGTCCGTTTGCGGGTGATACAAGCACATCCATAGCTGTTTTATGTGGAGCAACTTACAGAGTTCTCTCATGATCTTGGACATAAAAGGGGTTGCTTAGTCAGTCAGAACCTCTTTAGGCAGACCCACTCGAGAAAACATCTCCATTAACTCCTTAGCTATGAGTTTGGCTGATGTATGACGCAGTGGCAACGCCTCTGGGTACCGAGTGGCATAGTCAAGGACGACCAAGATGTGTTGGTGCCCTTTAGCGGACTTCGGTACTGGGCCTATGAGATCCATAGCGATCCGCTCGAATGGAACCTCAATAATTGAGAAAGGGACCAGGGGACTATGGAAATGTGGCTGGGGGCTGGTTATCTTCCAGGTTGGGCAAGACTTGCAATACTATTTCACCTCTCTAAACACACTGGGCTAGTAGAACCGCTGTAGAATCCGGTCCTGCGTTTTCTGCTGGCCCAGGTGTCCCCCAAGAACATGTTGGTGGGCTAACTCCAACACGAGCTTGCGATACGCCTTGGGCACCACCAGCTGTTCAATATATTCACCCCGTAGTTGATTTATCCAATACAGCATCTCTTGTTAAACCACAAAACGGGGGAACATAGACTCGGCCACCGGTTGTTGCGGCTCACCCTCAACTATTACCACATTTTCCCAGGCTTGAGACAGAGTCAGGTCCTGGTGCTGTGCTGTACCAAAATGATACCCAGAGACATTGAGGTCTGCCAGCTCAGGACCCGGCGGCAAGTCCTCCATGTCTCCCACCATCACACTTAGCGGGGTTGTCTCCCCCTCTTCCAAAGTGGCGGTCACCCCTACCGCTGGGCATTCTGACTCAGGTTCCCAAGGTTATGGTCTCCCCCCTGAGCCGGGCCACTCTGCTAGGGTTACATCTGTCTCCCGGGTATCGGTAACTTTCGTATGCGGCCATAGTTGGGGAAACCGGGGAAGTATCTCCCAATTATTAACTCATACGGTAACTTTGTGGCGACAGCCACCTCATGTGTCCACCTGCCGGCCACCTTTAACTGAGAGACCAGGGCGGTGGGATAGTCCTTTAAATCCGCATGAATGCAGACAACGCCAACTTTTTGGACAGTATACTCGGCGGGCTGCACCAGGGCAGCTGTTACTGGGGACACCAGGCTCCCTAAATCCAGCAGTGCCACCACCAGAGTGTCCCCCACTTCCACCTGGCACAGGTGACTATTGTCTACAGTCTCGGAGGTACCTGTGGCGCACAGCTTCCTGGCATACAATGAGTGGCGGTAGCCATAGTTGGTATCCATGGGTTCACCCCTATGGGGACAGTTGGCTCTTATTTGTCCAGGCTCATGACACAACCAGCAGACCACCAGGGCTGGGTCTTCAGAGGGTATGTCTCGGCCGGATTTGGAGTGGATATTTCCGGGGTTTGACTGTGTAACAGATCTCCTGGCACCCCGACTGGGTACCTCCGTTGATGGATGCTCCTAGTGCTTCCTGAGAGTTCCAAGCACTCCGCTCGACATCGTAACCACCATAGGAACAAGGAACAGGAAAACAGCTCTTACAAGAGCTAGGGGTTATAGCCAGGGGAGTATACAGCGTATAGCAATCCCCACACACATGAGACGAGGCTCAATGTTGTAGGCCAAAACAGGAACTCACTTTATTGAAGATCAACTCAGTATATATACAATTCAAGAAGTCTAACAACATAAATCAATCAACCATGAACAACATGCAAACGGACATCTTCACCCTCTCCATAATGAATGAATATGGAGAGAGGAGACACATGTGATGGGATTATCTCCTGAGTGTAACACAATCAGTGGGATTGTCACAGACTGGCCCCTCCCAAAAGAACTCCCCTGCAGATTTCTGGTGGCCTCGTAGCGCTCCACCAGGTCGACCATCTCCAAGGCATTATCTGGAGACACCTGGCCGATCCAGTGCTGGAGAGGGTATGGAAAAGCCCTCCAAAACACACTGCCAAAAGCCGATCCAACATTTTTGCAATCGGTGCAGTAGATCATAATATTGTGGTCTGGCGGGTTCAGCCGGGTTAAATTCCCACTCATGCACCCGCTGGGCCCGGACCAATACATTCAGCCCAAGTCTCGCCAGGATCTCACCTTTTACTGTCGGGTAGTCGGCCGCTTGATCATCGGGAAGTTCAAAAAATACTTGCTGGGGACCAGACGCCAGGAACGGAGCGACGACCTTAAGCCCACTGGTCTCGGGGTAACTTTTCCCTCACGGCCACCTTTTCGAAGACCGCCAGATAGGTCTTGACGTCATCCGAGGTGGTTATCTTAGGAATCGCCGCGCGGACAGCTTTCCGGGCATCGTGGATGTTCTGGGACGCTCCTGCCGCTTGCAATGCCATTACATGTTGTAATAGCAGCTGGTTAGTTTCTTGTTGCTGCTTGTTAGCCTCCCACTGCTGCAAGTTAGCCTCCACGAGGGCTTAAACGACGCCTCCATTTTGTCAGGGGACACGGGTCGTAACCTTGCTGGCTTAATGTAGGACATGCACTTGTGCTGGGGAAAAACAAAATATTTTCGGCCTTAAGGCCTGCCTCACTGAGTTTGCTTGCATCCGATACCAATTGTGGGGATTTGCTCTGGTAGACAGGCTTGTGGACGCAGTATAGAGGCAACAACAACGTCTTTAACTTAAACAGTTCAGTGTTTTATTCACACATAAGGAAAGTGACAACAAAAAGTCAGTTTCAAGAAAAAAACTGTCACCTTGCTTCTGGTGTTTGTTCACACCAGGCAGAAACACATAAGTCTTTGGGCGAAACAGAAGTCCACATGCTTTCATCCAAACAAGATAGCAGGCCTTAATCCGGGCCTAAACTCTCAGGCCCCAACACAGAGACTGGCAAAGCTGCACTGTCAGATGGAGAATAATCCACCCCCAGCTGAGACTGCTGGCTGGGTTTTATATCCCTAACCAAAACCCGGCCTGGAACGTGGGGAACAGCCACTCACCCTGCACTTTTGCTGTTCCCAGTAAGAGTCGGCTCGGATTGGTTTTACAGCCACACTAAATAACCAATACTCTCAGTCAGCACTAGCTGCCGCTGACACTTAAAATTACCGGCTCTTACCTCACCGAGGCCAGGAACACATATCTTCCGTCAATGACGGCCCCTTGCGCTTTCCTACAATATATATATACACTCACCTAAAGAATTATTAGGAACACCATACTAATATGGTGTTGGACCCCCTTTTGCCTTCAGAACTGCCTTAATTCTACGTGGCATTGATTCCACAAGGTGCTGATAGCATTCTTTAGAAATGTTGGCCCATATTGATAGGATAGCATCTTGCAGTTGATGGAGATTTGAGGGATGCACATCCAGGGCATGAAGCTCCCGTTCCACCACATCCCAAAGATGCTCTATTGGGTTGAGATCTGGTGACTGTGGGGGCCATTTTAGTACAGTGAACTCATTGTCATGTTCAAGAAACCAATTTGAAATGATTCGAGCTTTGTGTCATGGTGCATTATCCTGCTGGCAGGGCCGGATTAAGAGCATCATGGGCCTGGTGCTGAGGATTTTGCTGGGCCTTTTTATGGAACTGCACTCAGTGTCTTAATTACATATATATTTTATCGATACCATTAAAGTATTTTTTTCCTGCAACTACCCCTTCATTTGGCGTCTATCTTGGCAACATGGAGGGGGACCACGGGAGAGGGACCCTGAGGGTGGGGCACCCTCAGGGCACTATAGTGTCAGGAAAACCGCTTTGTTTTCCTGACACTATAGTGATCATTTAACATGACTATGAAGATTACTGTTTTCTAGCTGCTGTGGACTGTGGACAACAGCAGCTAGAAACAGTAATTTTCATAGAGCTGTGTTATGATTTATGGACACATCACTCAGCATGCTTAGCCAGTCAGATAGAAGGCTGGCTAAGCATGCTGAGAGCTGTGTCTAAATAACATAACACATTAAAGGGATTCTGTCACCAGGTTTCACCCCTGTCAGCTAAAAATATGCTGATGTTCAGGGCGTCTGCACGATTCCTAATGTGGGCTTATAAATGTCATCTGTGGGCTTATTTAGCTAAAAAACAGCTTTTACTAACCTGTCAGTCAAACAAATAAGGTGCCCAAGGGGATGTTAATGAATGCAAGATGCCGGCCGCACCCGCCGCCGTTCGTGCCCAGCGCCGCCTTTCCGGACTTCTGCGCTGCCTCCTAATCCTCTGTGCCGCCTCTCGCTCTCCCTCCCTCCCCCCTCCTCCTGCTGTAAGATCTCGGTTCACTTGCTGAGTCACTGACTGCTGAGCTGACTCGCAAGTGAACCGAAGACTCTAGGTGCCGGTGCGCATGCGCAGATGCTATCCATTCGATTCACTTGCTGCTGCTGACTCAGTCGGCTCTTCAGCTCTCTAATGAGTGAGTCCGGATCAGGAAGAGTGATTGATTATAGTGATAGTGAAGGGAAGCTGAGGCTGACGCCGGACAGGAGGACTCAGGAGCGGTCACTGTGGTGTGCATTGTTGTCTGTTGTGCATTGTTACCCACAGTGACAACAGTCTGACACTGACAGTAGTACAACGAACCAAGTGAAGTGAAATGTGAATGCACGCACAGGGAAAACTATGTGCTGAACTGATAACAGTATTACAGTAACACAGTCACTGGCTGATAATAAAATAGTCCCCACAGTCCCCACTTAATGGAATCCATAAAGGAGATGTGAACCCACCCTTAGTTATATAGCTACTGAATGAGATGCCTTTAACATATATATCTCCTGAGAAGCCAATTTGATCCTAAAGGGTTAATTCAACCTGTAATCTAAACTCTGTGTCATCTGTCACTTCTCTTATCTCTCTGCTCCTGTCAAAGGCTTACATAGAAATCACTGGGCCCCATAGCAAGAATCTAAATTGGGCCCCCATTCCCCTTTTATAGCCCCTCCCACTACCCATTCCAGGCCTCTCTCTTTGTTCCATGAACTATGTTCGCTGCTGTTTTATAATTTATGCCATCAGGGCCGGATTGGGATTACAAAACAGGCCTGGCACACAAACGAGGTATAATAGATGCAGTGTGTACAGATGTATAGTGTATACAGCAGTGTACTGATATGTGAGGAACGTGGTATAATATATGCAGTGTGTTCAGGTATATAGTATATACAGCAGTGTACCTCACATATCAATCCAATACTGTATATACAATATACCTGTACACACCATCTATTATACCTCGTACCTAACATATCAGTACACTGCTGTATATACAATATATCTATACACACTGCATATATTATACCTTGTACCTCACATATCAGTACACTGCAATATATATTATATATCTGTACATATTACATCTATAATACTGTTTAATATATGCAGTGTGTGTGTATATAGATATGTGAGGCATACAAGGAGGTATAATACTGTAGATGCAGTGTTTATAGAAATATGTGGTCAGTTATGCATTATGGTCACTGTGTGTGTGAAGTACATGAGGTTGTGGTCACTGTACCTGTCTGAAGTATTATACATGAGTGAGCATTGAGTAAAAACAGGGCATGGAGGGGGGGTAAATGATGAAAAGTGGAGGACCTCCTCTTACCACTCCATTCCAGTCTGTATGGATCAATGCAGAGCTGATTGTGAACTTCTAATACTTGCTGTTAGGGGTTGAAG
Source organism: Bufo bufo (assembly GCF_905171765.1). Lineage (NCBI taxonomy): Eukaryota > Metazoa > Chordata > Amphibia > Anura > Bufonidae > Bufo > Bufo bufo. Next base: position 329,917,612 of record NC_053394.1, on the reverse strand, counting down.
GACCTGTGATGATGTCATCACAGGTCCTGGCAGATGTACCTTTCAAACCTAGGAACTACAGCATTTTTGGTGCTGTTCCTTTGCTAGATTCTGCAGGACCTGTGATGCTGAAGATGATGTCATCACAGGTCCTGGCAGATGCACTGTTCTAACCTGGGAACTACACTTTACACTGTGCAATTCCCTTACAGGACCTGTGAAGACTCCCTGTACTACTCAGACCTGCCAATGCTTGCCTTACCTCAGCTCTGATTGGTTGGTGGGCGGGGAGGGGAGGGGCTGGCAGAAGCAGCTTCCACTCTAGGATCATATTATGCTCCTCCCAGTCCCTCCTTCAGGCTCCCTGCTGCCAGCGTGAGGTGAGCGTCTCTGCATTGTGTGTGTGCTGTGTGACGCTGTGTACAACAGAGGACTTTTAACCCTCCCGACGGCCTTTTGGCTGGCAGATGGGCCTATTTTATGGTAGGGGCCTGGAGCTGCAGCTCCATCAGCCCCTACGTTAATCCGGCCCTGCCTGCTGGAAGTAGCCATCAGAGGATGGGTACATGGTGGTCATGAAGGGATGGACATGGTCAGAAACAATGCTCAGGTAGCCTGTGGCATTTAAACAATGCCCAATTGGTACTAAGGGGCCTAAAGTGTGCCCAGAAAACATCCCCCACACCATTACACCACCACCACCAGCCTGCACAGTGGTAACAAGGCATGATGGATACATGTTCTCATTCTGTTTACGCCAAATTCGGACTCTACCATTTGAATGTCTCAACAGAAATCGAGACTCATCAGACCAGGCAACATTTTTCCAGTCTTCAACAGTCCAATTTTGGTGAGCTCGTGCAAATTGTAGCCTCTTTTTCCTATTTGTAGTGGAGATGAGTGGTACCCGGTGGGGTCTTCTGCTGTTGTAACCCATCCGCCTCAAGGTTGTGCGTATTGTGGCTTCACAAATGCTTTGCTGCATACCTCGGTTGTAACGAGTGGTTATTTCAGTCAACGTTGCTCTTCTATCAGCTTGAATCAGTCGGCCCATTCTCCTCTGACTTCTAGCATCAACAAGGCATTTTCGCCCACAGGACTGCCGCATACTGGATGTTTTTCCTTTTTCACACCATTCTTTGTAAACCCAAGAAATGGTTGTGCGTGAAAATCCCAGTAACTGAGCAGATTGTGAAATACTCAGACCGGTCCATCTGGCACCAACAACCATGCCACGCTCAAAATTGCTTAAATCACCTTTCTTTCCCATTCTGACATTCAGTTTGGAGTTCAGGAGATTGTCTTGACCAGGACCACACCCCTAAATGCATTGAAGCAACTGCCATGTGATTGGTTGACTAGATAATTGCATTAATGAGAAATAGAACAGGTGTTCTTAATATTTATTCAGGTGAGTGTATAATGTATATTGAATGTCTGTGGCATATGTAAATGGGGCAAGCCTCCTGGTGTTTGGTTTTGTCTACCCAACCCTACCCGCCTTCCTTGTTCCTCCTTATTATTATCTGTTCAGCAGGTCACTGTAAGTGGGGTCGCCACCCAGAAAACATATAAATGTCAGCAAATGGGCATGAGGAGTAAAGGGTCTATGTGGATGGAGATAGAGGCAGAATGGCAGTGATGCAGAAACAGCGTTGTAGTACTGAGATTCTGCACCATGTTGCTGTCACAGGATTTGGTTGGGGAAGGTAAAAAAAGAGAAAGTAGCAGGAAGGAGGAAAAGTGTGACTGTAGCTATATGCTCAGTCAGAGCAGATGACTGCTGTGAGTGCTGTTAGAGTAGTAGGCTTGGTCCAGCCCCCCAAGACAAGCTGATGGGTGTCAGTATGGGGTCTGTGTCCCCACCGCAGGGTGGCAGATCGCTGTCTGCACATCGCAGCACCATGGGTCCCAGTACTGGCTTACCTTTTAGGAGACGCAGGCGCCCGCCAGCATACCGCCGCATCCATCCTCACTGCCAGGTGTCATCTGATGCGCTATAGCACGCTCGCGTGCACCTCTCCCTTTCTTATAGGAGTAGGCAGCTGGTTCCTGATTATCGTCCCCACCCGGAGGCGGGAGTATTTGTATTTAAGGCAGCTTCACTCCCCTGTAATGGGCCGAGACATCCAATGTCACCCATAACCACCCAGATTCCCACTTAATATCCTGTAGGAGTTGAATCAGGTGGCTCGAGTCCCTCAAATATGATGGTAAATGCTTTACATACCTTTGTAGGGTTTGATCTACATAGGCGGATAAGTTGGATGTTAATGAATCGATCCCTGAAATAATTGGATGGCCTGGAGGATTATTAAGACTTTTGTGGATTTTTGGTAGAAAATAGAAATATGGAATGGATGGAAATGCAATCTTCAAAAACGGAGTCTCCTTTTTCGTTAGGATTTCTTCTGCATGATTCCTGTCTATATGGGTAATTAGAGTCTTCTTGAAAGATTCAGTTGGGTCTCCTTGAAGTTTCATATAATAACCTTCATCGGACAGGATTCTCATGGCTTCAATATGGTAAGTGCCAGAATCAAGAATAACTATCCCCCTCCCTTATCGGCACTTTTGATGACTATTTGTTTATTGGATTTCAGGGAGGAGATAGCTTTTTCTTGGGCTCTAGTGAGGTTACGTTTTGGATTCATTTCTTTACCCTTAGAGTTAACCAAGCCATTCAGATCAGTAAGTACCATGTTATAAAATGTCTCCAAATGGGGACCACGATGTTCGATTGCATAGAAAGTAGATCGTGGTCTGAATTGAGATGGAATAGGATGTTCAAAGAGGTCATCCATTAGGGCAGCTATATCGTCTTCCTCTTTTGTGGCCATTATAGGATTAGTAGTGATTGGGATGATGGAGTTAGGCAAGGTCAATTGGGATTGGGATGATGGAGTTAGGCAAGCACTAAGTGACGTTTTAAGGTCAATTTTTGCAAATACTGGTTCAAATCCATGAATAATTCAAACATGTCGGGTCCCTTCGTAGGACAGAATGATAACCCTTTTGAAAGTACTTCAACCTCAATATTGCTAAGGTTATAACTTGAGAGGTTGAATATTCCTTTTTCTTTTAGGTGTCTACTAGATTCTGATATTAGCTCTTTTGTTCGGGTCTTGATTTTTTGACATCTGGACCTGCCTCTCTTTCCCCCTCTGCACTCTCTTCTTCGGAATTGACTCTTTTGTTTTTTCGAGAGAGTGGCTGGATCGGACTGTAAAACTGGGTTATTTTCTGGTTTCGCTGTGAGTGTATATTCTGAAAAGGATTGGGTTAAATCGGAGGTGAGTTGACCAGGTATGGAGATAATTGCTGAATACTAGAATATATTGGTCTGGATCCAGTTTGGATACCAGCCAAGGGACACAAATGGGTGAGAGAGGATTGGTCTGGTAGATTGATTGGTAGAGCTAGAAAGGTTTCCGGACTGGATGTGTCCTCACTGTAGACCGATATATTAACTATTTCGTCAATAAATGTTTGATTCTGAGGTTTAGAGGAACCAGATGACTTGTTGGGAGAAGTGTGCGTCCCTATTATTGGAAGAAGGGGATATTTAGAGGTTCCTAGAGGAAATGTGGACTGCTGTGGTGTATTCAGTGTTGTTGGTTCTGTAGTGATGTTATGCGATGGGGGGATACCTGGCACTACACTGCCCCCTCCGGAGTTCCGTGTCATAATCCTGCATGTCATATCATGTCTGGGTTCTGCGGCTATGATGGGGCACTTCAACTTTGGTGACCTGTTGAGGCCTGTGCATGGCACCTTTGTGATGTCTACATTGTTATTGTGAGCCAGGGTAGGAGAGACTAGCGGATATTCAGATCTCCGTTTAGGGAGTGTTATCTTGGTGTGCTTTTGGGGGAGGTTGTGCCATTGGAGTACATATGTCGACTATTGGGTCCTTCTTATCATAACATGTGGGTGTCAATATAGCTGGTGGTCTAATTTCTTTTCTCAGGGTAGAGGAGGAGGAACCCCCCCCCCCTGTTTTGCCCATGAGAAGGCTAGATGTGGATTGGACCTCTTGACTTCTATAAAAGGTTCTGCCAGAAAATGTTGGCTGATTGCTATGAAAACGATGTCTGGCCTCATAGGTGTTAGGTCTAGGGGAATTGTTCGTTCTCCTAGTAGAATAATTATTGGCCTGATTATATGTGTCAAGTTCTAATGAGTACGGATTATATACTGATGTGATTTGTTTTATAATCCTGAAGGTCTCGTAGCAATTTCTTACATTTCTTTCTAACTTCATTATATTCAAGTTTTCTCAGAAAAAATCGAGAGGGAAGGGTAGCGGTCTCCCAATGTTGAGTGTTACTAATCTGTGATCTCAACTCTCTGCACACATTCTTATACTTTTCAATAAGCACACTCATAAGAGATTTAGAACAATTGTCAATCTTCTCATTCCATGTAGAGATGAAATCAACATCGTTCATAAATACAGGTTTAAGCGCAATCCGCAGACCTCTTGGGATAATGTCCAAATTTAAATAAAGACTTAAAAAGTACCAGTCAATCTCATGATGGATAAAATCCTTTAAGTGTTTAGAGAGAAATTTACTGTCAACTGGAGTAGAAAAATTCCTGGTTTCAGCTTTATAGTAAGTTTCCCTTTCGTGTAGTTCTTATTTCCAGGCGTTCAATTTCTCAGTGTTGCTTGGGATATTGAGATTCTTAAGTTCTCTGAAGATTCTGGAGACCTTGCAGGTCATTCAGTAAATACAGGAAACCGAGGCAGCCTCATATGCTCCAACCGGTTCTTCCCCGGGGGAAGACCGGTACATAATGCAAAAAATATAGAAAAAAGGAGCATCAGTATTGAGGGAAACAAGAAGTGGGTGAGGGAAAGTGGATAAACGGTGATGCAGACAATGGGATGGGAGTGGGTAGGACAGGGGAGGAAAAAGGGAATGGGAAAGTGGGATGTGTGGGATGGGGGGGAAGAGGAAAGGATGGAGGAAAGATGACGGAAGGAAGGCAGTAAGGAAAAAGGAAAAGAATACGTGGAAATCTGACGGTGAAATAGGTAGGAAATAGGAGGCGCCAAGGAGTACCAAAGTGGAAACCAAGACTGAAGTAAATGGCGGAAGGCTGCTCACACTACAGGGCTCTGACTATCAGACTGTGGTACAATAGTGAGAAAACAAAAATGATCAGTGGAGCGCCAGATGACAGATATTCATACGGATAACCAGTCTAAGGATGATTGGTCTCAGAATGGATATTATAGTGATAGAATAAAAGTATGGTGCTATTACACCTGATTCTACGGGTGCACGTACTCAATAGAAACAATGATATATAGATAACAATGCTACTGACACAAAATTGTGCTCTAAATTTTGGAAGCGCGCATCCATAGGGATTGCAATAAAGAAATCCAATAAAGAAATAGTCATCAAAAGTGCCGATAAGGGAAGGGGGATAGTTATTCTTGATTCTGGCACTTACCATATTGAAGCCATGAGAATCCTGTCCGATGAAGGTTATTATATGAAACTTCAAGGAGACCCAACGGAATCTTTCAATAAGACTCTAATTACCCATATAGACAGGGGTCATGCAGAAGAAATCCTCACGAAAAAGGAGACTCAGTTTTTGCAGATTACATTTCCATCCATTCCATATGTCTATTTTCTACCAAAAATCCACAAAAGTCTTAATAATCCTCCAGGCCGTCCAATTATTTCAGGGATCGATTCATTAACATCCAACTTATCCACCTATGTAGATCAAACCCTACAAAGGTATGTAAAGCACTTACCATCATATTTGAGGGACTCGAGCCACCTGATTCAACTCCTACAGGATATTAAGTGGGAATCTGGGTGGTTATGGGTGACATTGGATGTCTCGGCCCTTTACAGCAACATTCAACATCACTTGGGTCTAAAAGCAGTAAAAGGCTTCTTGGAAGAGGATATATATTCACCTCCCAACCAAAATATTTTTATCTTGGACTCCATTGAATATATATTAACTCATAATTATTTTAAATACCAGGGGGAATTTTTTCTACAAACATGCGGAACTAGTTCGCCCCGTCCTATGCCAATTTGTTCATGGGAGCCTTCGAAAGTCAAGAGGGGTTACAGGAGCATGAAAACATCATCTTTTACAAGCGGTTCATTGACGACATCATTTTTATGTGGAAGGGGGGCCAGTCCTCCCTTTCCGCATATATTGAGCAACTGAACCAGAACAACTGGAATTAAAAATTCATCATTCATTCTGATCCAAATTCGATTGACTTTTTAGACTAAATCTTCAGACGAACAGAAATTGGATCATGACCAGTACATATTTTAAGGAAGTCGACGCCAACAGCTACCTTGATTTCAGCAGCTGTCGTTTCCATAAATGGAAGAAAAACATCCCCTATGGACAGATGAGGAGTATCCGTAGAAACTGTTCAAATAAGATCTTGACTGACAAGTTAGACCTATTGCAAAAAAGATTTAGGGATAAGGGATACCCCTCAAGTTTTATATGCGATTCAAGGTCCCGTATCTCAAGGGAGAGTCAGGCGGATTGTTTAAAACCCCACACCACTGTTGTCCAAAGCAAACCGCAGAACAAACAATTCTATTTGTTCACTAGGTATAATTCGCTCCATAATTCCATAAAGTTGATATTTCAAAAACACTGGTCCATCCTTCATCAAGACCCCATCATTGGTAATTTGGTTCCAAAGATACCTGGTATCACGTTCAGACGAGCACATACCCTCAAAAATCTATTGGCACCCTCCTGTCCTAAACTAACCACCCAGAATTCCGGTAAGAAAACTGAAGAATCTATAAGTCCACCAAAAAGATCCTTTAACTGTGGGTCCAAACGCTGCCTGTGCTGCCGTAACATTTCTGACAATTTAAATACAGTCACTGTTTCCAACACTAGAGAATCTATTCCCCTGAAATATCATATGAACTGCAACTCCAGATATGTCATCTATATGCTGGAGTGCCCTTGTGGCCTACAATATATTGGCAGAATGACACAAACACTAAGGGAAAGGCTTAACAACCATCGTTCTAACATCCAATGACAGTATCTCAAACATGGGGTGTCCAGACATTTCTCTGAAGCACATGCTGGTGACTACACGGGAATACTAACCCCCATACACGTGATACCACAATCCTACTCCCAGCTGTGCAGACGAGAAATGTACTGGATTTATCGGTTCAAATCAATTTCCCCCTTTGGCCTAAATGAGAGTTTGGAATACAGTCACTATTAAATTAATGACATACTGGATGTATCGTGTCAATATTCTGCCTCCTTTAAGTTCTAACAAAATTCAGAAGCACATCAAGGAGTAGCTACACCTTGGAGGGTAGTCCACAGTTGTATAGTCGAAATAATGGAGACATTAATGTACACCGGTATCATAATTTTATATATATATACAGTACAGACCAAAAGTTTGGACACACCTTCTCATTCCAAGAGTTTTCTTTATTTTCATGACTATGAAGGCATCAAAACTATGAATTAACACATGTGGAATTATATACATAACAAACAAGTTTGAAACAACTGAAAATATGTCATATTTTAGGTTCTTCAAAGTAGCCACCTTTTGCTTTGATTACTGCTTTGCACACTCTTGGCATTCTCTTGATGAGCTTCAAGAGGTAGTCCCCTGAAATGGTCTTCCAACAGTCTTGAAGGAGTTCCCAGAGATGCTTAGCACTTGTTGGCCCTTTTGCCTTCACTCTGCGGTCCAGCTCACCCCAAACCATCTCGATTGGGTTCAGGTCCGGTGACTGTGGAGGCCAGGTCATCTGGCGCAGCACCCCACCACTCTCTTTCATGGTCAAATAGCCCTTACTTTCAAAGTTTTCCCAATTTTTCGGCTGACTGACTGACCTTCATTTCTTAAAGTAATGATGGCCACTCGTTTTTCTTTACTTAGCTGCTTTTTTCTTGCCATAATACAAATTCTAACAGTCTATTCAGTAGGACTATCAGCTGTGTATCCACCGGACTTCTCCTCAACGCAACTGATGGTCCAAACCCCATTTTTAAGGCAAGAAATCCCACTTATTAAACCTGACAGGGCACACCTGTGAAGTGAAAACCATTTCAGGGGACTACCTCTTGAAGCTCATCAAGAGAATGCCAAGAGTGTGCAAAGCAGTAATCAAAGCAAAAGGTGGCTACTTTGAAGAACCTAGAATATGACATATTTTCAGTTGTTTCACACTTGTTTGTTACGTATATAATTCCACATGTGTTAATTCATAGTTTTGATGCCTTCAGTGTGAATGTACAATGTTCATAGTCATGAAAATAAAGAAAACTCTTTGAATGAGAAGGTGTGTCCAAACGTCATTCAGTACGTGTAGGCATGTGCACATATACTTCTCGACCATATTGGTGAAATGCTGCCTCCTGCTAAGACGTTCCATATCAGTTGGTGGTGCTGGTTATTGTGGCGTGCTAACAAAGCTTTTCCACATTTCGGCCATGCCTTCTGAGGTGCTGGCGGTGCCCCAGCTGCGTTGGAGACCTCTTCCTCGTCCTCTGCCTTCAACTTGTGCTTCCACTGTGCCCCCGCTGTCAGGTGGGAATGCCACCAGCAGAACGTCTACCAGCGTGCGCTTGTACTCGCGCATCTTACGATCACGCTCCAGTGAGGGAATTAAGGACGGTACTTTATCCTTGTAACGGGGATCCAGCAGCGTGGCCACCCAGTAATCAGCACAAGATAGAATGTGGGTAACTCGGCGGTCGTTGCGGAAACACTGCAGCATGTAATCGCTTATGTGTGCCAGGCTGCCCAGAGGCAACGAAAAGCTGTCCTCTGTGGGAGGTGTATCATCTGTGTCCTCTGTATCCCCCCAGCCACACACCAGTGATGGCCATGAGCTGGTCTGGGTGCCACCCTGCTGTCACGAGTTGGAGGTCCCAGGAGAGACTACCGCGTCGTCATGCAATAAACGGAAATCAGACACATAAGAGTTTATTGCACAAACAAAAACATGGAAGGCAGCACAGACAAAACATGAGCTCTATGTACCGTCAGCACAGTGGGAGAAAACCCCCACTGCGCCACTGTCTAGTAATACTCCAGAGGGGCGTATCTAAGCAACTCCTGGTGTTCACTAGAGCCCTAGATGGTAGGGTTAGACTTTGCCGCAGGAAGTTGCCAGGGTCCACTCTGGAGCGTGAACTAGACAGTGACGAATGGACAACAGGTACCAGAAGGTACCGACGGCACATAGGCATACATAACATACAGGCAAATACAAAACAGGGCAACTAATAATACAAGCAGGAGTTCACGCAAGGGAGCAGAAGTGGCAATGAGCAGAGAAGGACTTGCTCCACCAGTAGTAAACTGCATGGCCTTGTCATGCCACTCTCCTGCAAAGGCTTGCTGAACACAAACATCAGAATAAACACAAGGTAACTAAAAATACAACAGGCAGAACAGATTACAAAACAGGGCAACTAATGATACAAGCAGGAGTTCACGCAAGGGAGCAGGAGTGGCAATGAGCAGAGAAGGACTTGCTCCACCAGTAGTAAACTGCATGGCCTTGTCATGCCACTCTGCTGCAAAGGCTTGCTGAACACAGACATCAGAATAAACACAAAGTAACTAAAACATAACTAGCAGAACAGATAACAGAAAGACAGGAAAGAGGACGTTAATGAACAAGTAGGGAAACCCACAGAGCACAGGCAGACAGACACGGATCCCATGGGTCAGCAGCATGGGAGAGAGAGTACAAACCAGGAGCAGGACAGGACAACACACACCAGGAGAGCTGACACAGAACTGAGGAAACCTCAGCCTTATATACAGGTTCCATGGGTGCAGCAGAGAGACCACACCCATGGAGAAGACAGAGGATTAACTCCTAATAGGCACACAGGGAAGTTAACCCATAAAGAACCACAAATGACACACAGGAACAGAACTTCAGCGAGTAGCGCCGAACGAGCAAGGACAGAAGGTCACAGTCAAAGGTAACGACTGTGACACCTGCTGTGAACATGGTTCCTCCTCCTCCATCTCCTCCTCCTCATCCTCCAGAACTGTGCCCTGGCTGGACAATTGTGTACCTGGCTTTTGTGGGTGCAGGAACCCACCCTTGGAGCCACTTGTTAATGATTGGCTGGAAACCCTACGAAATGATCCCTCTTCCTCCTCCACCTCCTGTGCAACATTCTCTTCCATCATCACCAGCAGCGTTTTTTTAAGGAGGCATAAAAGTGGGATAGTTACGCTGAGAACGGCGTTATCGGCAATGGCCATGTTGGTGGAGTACTCGAAACAGCGCAACAAGGAACACAGGTCTCGCATGGAGGCCCAGTCATTGGTGGTGAAGTGGTGCTGTTCCGCAGAGCGACTCACCCATCGGTGCTGCAGGTGAAACTCCACTATCGCTTGCTGCTGCTCGCGCAGTCTGGCCAGCATGTGCAAGGTGGAGTTCCACCTTGTGGGCACGTCGCATATGAGGCGGTGAGCGGGAAGGCCAAAGTTACGCTGCACCGCTGACAGGCGAACAGCAGCAGGGTGAGAACGCCGAAAGCACACAGAGACGGCCCGCACTTTATGCAGCAGCTCTGACATATCGGGGTAGTTTTTAAGGAATCTCTGCACCACCAAATTCAGCACATGCGCCAGGCAAGGGATGTGCGTCAAACCGGCTAGTCCCAGAGCTGCTATGAGATTTCGCCCATTATCGCACACCACCAGGCCGGGCTTGAGGCTGACTGGCACCAACCACTCATCGGTCTGTTGTTCAAGGCCCGTCCACAGCTCCTGCGCGGTGTGGGGTTTGTCCCCCAAACAGATAAGTTTTAAAACTGCCTGCTGTCGCTTACCCCTGGCTGTGCTGAAGTTGGTGGTGAAGGTGTTACGTTGACCGGATGAGGAGCTGGTAGAGGAAGCGGAATAGAAGGAGGAAGCAACAGGAGGCAAACGGAAGCGCCCTGCAATTCTCGGTGGTGGAAGGACATGCGCCAAACTGCTATCTGCCTCAGTCCCAGCCGCCACTGCATTTACCCAGTGTGCTGTTATGGAGATATAATGTTCCTGACCGTGCTTACTGGTCCACGTATCCATAGTGAGGTGCACCTTGCCACAGATGGCGCTGCGCAGTGCACACCTGATTTTGACCCCTACTTGGTTGTGCAGGGAAGGGATGGCTCACCTGGAAAAGTAGTGGCGGCTGGGCACGACGTACTGTGGGACAGCCACCGCCATAAGGCCTTTAAAACTATCCGTCTCCACCAGATGGAATGACAGCATTTCAAAGGCCAGTAATTTTGAAATGCTGGCATTCCGGGCTAGGGATCGCAGGTGGGTAGGGGGATACTTCCTCTTCCTCTCCAGTGTTTGGGATATGGAAAGCTGAACGCTTCCTTGGGACATTGTGGAGATGCTTGGTGACCCAGGTGTTGGTGTTGCTGGAAGATGCTCTGTTTGCGGGGTGGCACTGTCACTCCAGAGGTGGATGAAGAGGCCGAGACTGCAGCAGAAGAGGAAGCAGGAGGAGCCAGAGACCTTTCTTTGTTTTTGAGGTGTCTACTCCACTGCAGCTCGTGCTTAGCACTTAAATGCCTGGTCATGCAGGTTATACTCAGGTTGAGAATGTTTATGCCTCGCTTCAGGCTCTGATTGCACAGCGTGCAAACCACTCGTGTCTTGTCGTCAGCACATTGTCATGCCAGGGAACTCCTTGGAGCTGGCTTTGGTGTGCTCGGTCCCTTTGCTGCTGTGGGCAGTAGCAGGCGTACTGTCTAGAGGACGGCCGCTCCGCTTTTGCACCCTGCTCCCTCTTCTGCTGTTCTGTTGGCTCTGTGCGACCACTGTCTCTTCCTCCGAACTACATAGGTCACTTGCATGACCTTGATTCCATGTGGGGTCGAGGACCTCATCGTCCTCCACATCATCTTCCACCCAGTCTTCACCCCTGCCCTCCTTGTCGGTCTGCACACTTTCAAAAACCCCAGCAGTTGGCACCTGTGTTTAGTCATCATCCGAGACGTGCTGCGATGGTCCTTCCATTTACTCATCTTAAAACATAAGTGCTTGGGCATCGGTGCACTCAATCTCTTCCACTTCTGGGGCAGGGATAGGTGGATGGCCCTGGGAAACCCTGCTAACAGAGTCATTAAAAAGTAGAAGAGACTGCTGCATGACTTGGGGCTCAGACTGCTTGGCTGATTTGCAAGGGTGTGAGGTGAAAGACCGATGGACATGGGCTGCAGGGGCCAACTCTGATCTTTCAGCAGGAGACTGGGTAGGAGAAAATGTGAAGGAACTGTAGGCACTGTCAGCAACCCAATCTACTATCGCCTGTACTTGTTCAGGCCTCACCATTCGTAGGGCCGTATTAGGCCCGACCAAATACCGCAGCAGGTTCTGTCGCCTACTCGCACCTGAGGAAGGGGTTTCACTTGTGCGTGTAGCTGGCACAGATCAACTATGTCCTCTCCCTGCAACAGGAGCTCCACTAGCAGCACCACAACCTGGGCCACGTCCCTTATTTGACGCTCTCCTCATACTTCTTGAATTTAGGATCTTACCCAAAATGGGTGTTTAATTAATAGTAGAATAGAATGACAGTATATACAGGGTGTATCTCACACGCCCTGAACCAGAATAGGCCTCAATTAAAGATTTGTGCCCAAAATGGCTATATTTAAAATAACTGAATATAACCCCTGCATATAAAGGGCGTATCTCACACGCCCTGACCCACACTAGGCCGCAATGAAAGATTTATGCCCAAAATGGCTGTATTTCAAATAACTGAATATAACCCCTGTATATAAAGGGTGTATCTCACAATGACATCTGCAGCAATGGCTGCCAAATTTTATTTTTCTGCCCAAACGGGTTTTTGTTTAATAACTGAATATGACAGCAGTATATAACCCTGGAATTTCAAACGTCTTGATGGTGCAAGGGCGGAACAATTGTGTAATTTGCACAAAAAAGGGGGTTTTATTAATAGAATAATATAACCCCTGTAAATAAAGGGTGTATTTCACATGCCCTGACCCACACTAGGCCGCAATTAAAGATTTGTGCCCAAAATGGCTGTATTTCAAATAACTGAATATAACCCCTGTATTTAAAGGGTGTATCTCACAATGACATCTGCAGCAAAGGCTGCCAAATATATATTTTTTGCCCAAACGGGTTTTTGTTTAATAACTGAATATGACAGCAGTATATAACCCTGGAATTTCAAATGTCTTGATGGTGCAAGGGCGGAACAATTGTGTATTTTGCCCAAAAAAGGGTGTTTAATTAATAGAATAATATAACCCCTGTAAATAAAGGGTGTATTTCACATGCCCTGACCCACACTAGGCCGCAATTAAAGATTTGTTCCCAAAATGGCTGTATTTCAAATAACTGAATTTAACCCCTGTATTTAAAGGGTGTATCTCACACGCCCTGCTACACTAGGCCGCAATTGAAGATTTGTGCCCAAAATGGCTGTATTTCAAAACACTGAATATAACCCCTGTATATAAAGGGTGTATCTCACACGCCCTGACCCACACTAGGCCGCAATTAAAGATTTATGCCCAAAATGGCTGTATTTCAATTAACTGAATATAACCCCTATATATAAAGGGTGTATCTCACAACGACATCTGCAGCAGAGGCTGCCAAATTATAATTTTTTGCCCAAACGGGTGTTTGTTTAACCCCTTAGGGACTTAGGACGTACCGGTACGCCACGTTTGCCGAGTCCTTAAGGACTCAGGACGTACCGGTACGTCCTAAGTTTAAAAGTAGATTGCGGCGCGGCGGGGGTTAATTGTGACAGGATGCCCGCTGAAATCATTCAGCGGGCATCCTGTCACAACGCCGAGGGGGGGGGTCATGTGACCCCCCCGTATCGGCGATCACCGCAAACCGCAGGTCAATTCAGACCTGCGGTTTGCAGCTTTTACCTGGTGCGGCGGCGGTGGTCGGCGGTGCCATCGGGTCCCCATGCGGCTGTGGGGGTACCCGATGGCATGGAAGGCAGCGTGAATTTTAAGGAAGGCATCGAGCTGCCTTCCGGTGATGAGCCTGTGAGATCCAGCCCCCTGGATCTCACAGGCCGGAAGCTGTATGAGTAATACACACTGTATTATTCATACAGCCAATGCATTCAAATAGAGAAGTATTGAAATGCATTGTAAAGGATTAGAACCATAAAAGTTCATGTCCAAAAGTGGGAAAAAAAATACAGTAAAAAAAAAAGTTGAAAAAATAATGTTTTCCCCCCAAAAAATTAAATGTTTCAAGTAAAAATAAACAAAAACGTCATTCTCCCCAAATAAAGTAAAATAAAAATTGGTAAAAAATAGGGGGGGGGGAAGGATACATATTAGGTATCGCCGCTTCCGTATCGACTGGCTCTATAAACATATCACATGACCTAACCCCTCAGATGAACACCGTAAAAAACAAAAACTGTGCTAAATAAACCATTTTTTTGTCACCTCACATCACAAAAAGTACAACAGCAAGTGATCAAAAAGGCGTTTGCCCACCAAAATAGTACCAATCTAACCGTCACCTCATCCCGCAAAAAATGAGCCCCTACCTGAGACAATCGCCCAAAAATTAAAAAACTATAGCTCAGAATATGGAGACACTAAAACATAATTTTTTTTGTTTTAAGAAAGCTGTTATTGTGTAAAACTTACATAAATAAAAAGAAAGTATACATATTTGGTATCGCCGCGTTCGTATCGACCGGCTCTATAAAAATATCACATGACCTAACCCCTCAGATGAACACCGTAAAAAATTTAAAATAACAACTGTGCTAAATAAACCATTTTTTGTCACCTTACATCACAAAAAGTGTGATAGCAAGCGATCAAAAAGTCATATGCACTCCAAAATAGTGCCAATCAAAGCGTCATCTCATCCCGCAAAAAATTAGACCCTAGCTAAGCTAATCGCATAAAAACTGAAAAAAACAATGGCTCTCAGAATATGGAGACACTAAAACATGATTTTTTTTTGTTTCAAAAATGAAATCATTGTGTAAAACTTACATAAATAAAAAAAAGTATACATATTAGGTATCGCCGCGTCCGTATCGACCGGCTCTATAAATATATGCCTTGACCTAACCCCTCAGATGAACACCGTAAAAAATTTTAAATAAAAACTGTGCTAAATAAACCATTTTTTGTCACCTTACATCACAAAAAGTGTAATAGCAAGCGATCAAAAAGTCACACGAACCCCAAAATAGTGCCAATAAAACCGTCATCTAATCCCGCAAAAATCATACCCTATCCAAGGTAATCGCCCAAAAACTGAAAAAATTATGGCTCTCAGACTATGGAAACACTAAAACATGATTTTTTGGGCTTCAAAAATGAAATCATTGTGTAAAACTTACATAAATAAAAAAAGTATACATATTAGATATCGCTGCATCCGTGACAACCTGGTCTATAAAAATATCACATGATCTAACCTGTCAGATGAATGTTGTAAATAACAAAAAATAAAAACGGTGCCAAAACAGCTATTTCTTGTTATCTTGCCTCACAATAAGTGTAATATAGAGCAACCAAAAATCATATGTACCCTAAACTAGTACCAATAATACTGCCACCCTATCCCGTAGTTTCTAAAATGGGGCCACTTTTTTGGAGTTTCTACTATAGGGGTGCATCAGGGGGGCTTCAAATGGGACATGGTGTCAACAAAAACAGTCTAGCAAAATCTGCCTTCCAAAAACCGTATGGCATTCCTTTCCTTCTGTGCCCTGCCGTGTGCCCGTACAGCTGTTTACGACCACATATGGGGTGTTTCTGTAAACTACAGAATCAGGGCCATAAATATTGAGTTTTGTTTGTCTGTTAACCCTTGCTTTGTTACTGGTAAAAATGGATTAAAATGTAAAATTTGCCCAAAAATTGAAATTCTGAAATTTCATCTCCATTTGCCAATAACTCTTGTGGAACACCTAAAGGGTTAACGACGTTTGTAAAATCTGTTTTAAATACCTTGAGGGGTGTAGTTTCTTAGATGGGGGTCACTTTTATGGAGTTTCTACTCTAGGGTTGCATCAGGGGGGCTTCAAATGGGACATGGTGTAAAAAAAAAACAGTCCAGCAAAATCTGCCTTCCAAAAACCGTATGGCATTCCTTTCCTTCTGCGCCCTGCCGTGTGCCCGTACAGCAGTTTATGACCACATATGGGGTGTTTGTGTAAACTACAGAATCAGGGGCATAAATATTGAGTTTTGTTTGGCTGTTAACCCTTGCTTTGTTACTGGAAAAAAATTATTAAAATGGAAAATCTGCCAAAAAAGTGAAATTTTGAAATTGTATCTCTATTTTCCATTAATTCTTGTGGAACACCTAAAGGGTTAACGACATGTGTAAAATCAGTTTTGAATACCTTGAGGGGTGTAGTTTCTTAGATGGGGTCACTTTATGGAGTTTCTACTCTAGGGGTGCATCAGGGGGGCTTCAAATGGGACATGGTTTCAAAAAAAACAGTCCAGCAAAATCTGCCTTCCAAAAACCGTATGGCATTCCTTTCCTTCTGTGCCCTGCCGTGTGCCAGTACAGTAGTTTACGACTACATATGGGGTGTTTCTGTAAACTACAGAATCAGGGCCATAAATATTGAGTTTGGTTTGGCTGTTAACCCTTGCTTTGTAACTGGAAAAAAAATTATTAAAATGGAAAATCTGCCAAAAAGGTGAAATTTTGAAATTGTATCTCTATTTTCCATTTATTCTTGTGGAACACCTAAAGGGTTAACAAAGTTTGTAAAATCAGTTTTGAATACCTTGAGGAGGGTAGTTTATAGAATGGGGTCATTTTTGGGTGGTTTCTATTATGTAAGCCTCGCAAAGTGACTTCAGACCTGAACTGGTCCCTAAAAATTGGGTTTTTGAAAATTTCTGAAAAATGTCAAGATTTGCTTCTAAACTTCTAAGCCTTGTAACATCCCCAAAAAATAAAATATCATTCCCAAAATGATCCAAACATGAACTAGACGTATGGGGAATGTAAAGTAATAACAATTTTTGGAGGTATTACTATGTATTATAGAAGTAGAGAAATTGAAACTTGGAAATTTGCAATTTTCTTAATATTTTTTGTCAATTTCGTTTTACCAGTGTCATGAAGTACAATATGGGATGAAAAAACTGTCTCAGAATGGCCTGGATAAGTCAAAGCATTTTAAAGTTATCAGCACTTAAAGTGACACTGGTCAGATTTGCATAAAAATGGCCAAGTCCGTAAGGTGAAATAGGGCCGAGTCCTTAAGGGGTTAATAACTGAATATGACAGCAGTATATAACCCTGGAATTTCAATTGTCTTGATGCTGCTTGGGAGGAAAAATTGTGTATTTTGGCAAAAAAGTGTGTTTTTAAATACTCTGAAAATTATGGCTGTATTTCTAGCTAATCCAGATGTTGTATATTGCCAAAAAAGTCTGTTTTTTTTACTAACAGAATATGAAAGCTGTATATAACGTTTGAATTTCACATGCCCAGACCCAGCTAGGGATGTAAAATAGTGTATTTTGCACAAAAAGTTTTTTTTTAAAAACCCAGAAAATTATGGCCGTATTTCTAGCTTAAATTGCACACTGACTAATCCTGCAAATGCACCAGATGTTGTATATTGCCAAAAAAGGGTGATTTTTTTACAACCAGTTTATTAGTGCAGTTTTCCAAGATTGGATTTTAATTTCACAAAAGCTCAGATGCAGTGCTGGTGCACTGAGCTTGCATAAAATGGCCGCCGCCGCCCACCTAACTAACAGACAGATGAAAGTTGTTTTTTTGGTCACTGGGCTCAGGCCAGGGTAAAAAGATTGTGCCCTGCACCCACACAACTAAATGTATGTCGATCGCTGAGTTAGATTCACGTTCTGAACCAAAGAGTCTCTCCTATTCTCTCCCTGAAATCACCAGCCGCATCCTCTCCCTACACTAGTAACAGCAGAGCGACGTGCAGCGCTACGTGACTCCAGCTTATATAGAGGCTGGGTCACATTCTGCACTGGCCAATCACAGCCATGCCATTAGTAGGCATGGCTATGATGGCTTCTAAGGTCACGCAGTTAAACGCTTGTTGATTGGCTGCTTTGCAGCCTTTCAAAAAGCGCCAAGAAAATGCCGAACACCGAACCCGAACCCGAACTTTTACTAAAATATTCGGGTCCAGGGTCCAAAAATCCTAAAGTTTGGTACGAACCCGAACTTTACAGTTCGGGTTCGCTCAATCCTACTTAAAACATGACTTTTACTGGTAAATACACTGCCTGTCCAAAAATACAGTGCCTGCCTGTCCAAAAAAAAAGTCGCCACCAAAAAAAAAAAGGTCACACACTCTAATATTTCTTTGGACCGCCTTTAGCTTTGATTACGGCACGCATTCGCTGTGGCATTGTTTCGATAAGCTTCTGCAATATCACAAGATTTTTTTCCATCCAGTGTTGCATTAATTTTTCACCAAGATCTTGCATTGATGATGGTAGAGTCTGACTGCTGCGCAAAGCCTTCTCCAGCACATCCCAAAGATTCTTAATGGGGTTAAGGTCTGGACTCTGTGGTGGCCAATCCATGTGTGAAAATGATGTCTCATGCTCCCTGAACCACTCTTTCACAATTTGAGCCCGATGAATCCTGGCATTGTCATCTTGGAATATGCCCGTGCCATCAGGGAAGAAAAATTCCATTGATAGAATAACCTGGTCATTCAGTATGTTCAGGTAGTCAGCTGACAAGAGGACACAGTTTTAAATTAGAGGGGCAAAGGTTTAAAAGTAATATAAGGAAGTATTACTTTACTGAGAGAGTAGTGGATGCATGGAATAGCCTTCCTGCAGAAGTGGTAGCTGCAAATACAGTGAAGGAGTTTAAGCATGCATGGGATAGGCATAAGGCTATCCTTCATATAAGATAGGGCCAGGGACTATTAATAGGATTCAGATATATTGGGCAGACTAGATGGGCCAAATGGTTCTTATCTGCCGACACATTCTATGTTTCTATGTTTCTTGGAGCACATACTGTTGCTGAACCTAGACCTGACCAACTACAGCAATCCCAGATCATAGCACTGACCCCTCAGGCTTGTACAATAGGCACTAAGCATGATGGGTGCATCACTTCATCTGCCTCTCTTCTTACCGTGATGCGTCCATCACTCTGGAACAGGGTAAATCTTGACTCATCAGACCACATGACCTTCTTCCATTGCTCCAGAGTCCAATCTTTATGCTCCCTAGCAAATTGAAGCCTTTTTTCTGGTTTGCCTCACTGATTAGTGGTTTTCTTACTGCTACACAGCTGTTCAGTCCCAATCCCTTGAGTTCCCTTTGCGTTGTTCGTGTGGAAATGCTCTTACTTTCACTATTAAACATAGCCCTGAGTTCTACTGTTGTTTTTCTTTGATTTGATTTCACCAAACGTTTAAGTGATCGCCGATGACAATCATTCATGATTTTTCCCGCCACATTTCTTCCTCGAATACGATGGGTCCCCACTATCCTTCCAGTTTTTAATAATAATGCGTTGGACAGTTCTTAACCCAATTTTAGTAGTTTCTGCAATCTCCTTAGATGTTTTCTCTGCTTGATGCATGCCAATGATTTGACCCTTCTCAAACAGACTAACATCTTTTCCACGACCACGAGGTATGTATTTCGACATGGTTGTTTAAGAAATGAGAAGCAACTAATTGCACTAGTTGGGGTTAAATAACTTGTTGCCAGCTGAAAGATAATCGCCCATGCAATAATTATCCAATAGGAGGCTCACAACTATTTGCTTAGTTAAATCCAGTTGGCGACTTTTTTTTTGGGACAGGCACTGTATATTAAAATGTAAACATAACCACTGTATAATGCATCAATAATAAGAAAACCAGGGGTCCAATGCTGGTATCCCAACACTGGTAGAAAAGTAGAAAAATGTACCCTGCTCAACCTAGAACTAGGTGCGAGCAGTCTTACCAGAACCAAAATACGTAATGGGACTGGATTCTCCAGGATATTTCAGGGATGGCAATCCAAGATGAGAGCTTGACATGAGTCCAATTGAACAAGCCAAGGGTATAAAACAATGCCCTACACCCTATTATGCCCTACTTGTAGGGGAGGGGTCTATTTCCGTCCTACCTATCTATACAGAGCAACAGCCCCGATAGGGGAGACCCCGTCTGGATACTTGTCCCTGATCATGGCCCAGTCCCTGGTTCTAAATACTGATGAAACACTTTAATCAGCTCCTAATAGCAGGAAGAGCCCCTCCGTCTTCCTGTCTTCTTAGCCGGAGACAGACAAGCCATAGCAACTGTATTTTAAGAGAGCAGAGGAAAGGGACAGGGAACATTAATAAAAACTGTTATTATAAGGTAATTACAGATCTTTTGACAATCATTGACAGACTTACTCGGGTATATATGCCTAGATCTAATAAACTAGCAAATAAATAAACAATATGACAGTTACACTTTAATCAGCCCCTGCCATGTGACTGCTGCAGCCAATGATTTCTATAAATTCCTAAAAGTAAATAAAGATAACCAAATTAAACAAATAAGTTAAAATATTAGACTTCGTCATTTATTTATTGAGGGAAATGATCCAATATCACAAGTCTGTGAGAGGCAATATTCTTTCAGTATCTGGTGTGACTAACCTAAACTGTTCCATTAATTGTTAATTAATCCTGAACATCAACCTGGAGGAATTTTAGCCCTCTCCACCATACAAAAACAGCTTTAACCTTTATGTTGGAGGGTTTCCTCCCATGAAGTGCTCACTTCAGCTTCTTCTGCACCATTTATATTGGATTAAGGTCAGAACTTTGCCTTGACCATTCCAGAACTTTAACTTTATTCTTGTTTAACCTTTCTTTGGTAAAATGACTGGCGTATTTAGGGTCATTGTCTTGCTGCATGACCCACATTCTCTTGAGATTCAGCTCACAGACAGATGTATTGACATTTTTCTTTGAATATGCTGATATACTTCAGAATTCATTGTTCCATCAATAATGGCAAGCTATCTTGGCCCAGATGCAGAAAAACATGCCCAAACCATGATACTACTATCACAGGCTTTCACAGATGGGATAAGGTTTTTATGCTGGAATGTGGTGGGTTGTTTTTTTTCTCCAAACATAACGTTTCTGATATAAACCAAAATGTTATATTTTGGTCTCATCCATCCACAAAACATTGTTCCAATAGCCTTGGCTTGTCCAGGTGATCTTTAGCCAACTGCAGGCGGGCATCAATGTTCTTTTTGTAGGTCAACTGCTTTCTCCTTGCAATCCTGCCATTACACACCATTACTATTCAGTGTCCTCCTGATGGTGAACTCATGAAAATGAAGATTAGCTAATGTAAGAAAGGCCTTTAGTTGCTTAGAGGTTCCTTGGTTTTCTTTCCTTGGGTTCCTTTTTGCTCTTGTGGACTATTACATGCCTTGCTCTTGGCGTCATCTTTGTTGCTCGACCACTCCTGTGGAGGATAATAGCAGTCTTGAATTTCCTCTATTTGTGCATAATCTGACGGTGAATTGGTAGTCCAAACTCTTTAGAGATGGTTTTGTAAAATTTTTCAGCATGATGAGCATCAGCAACACTTCCTCTGAGGTCCTCAGAAATCTCCCTTTTTCATGCCATGATACACTTCCACACACATGTGTTGTAAAGATCAGACTTTGATACATTCCTGTTCTTTAAATAAAACAGGTCACCCACTTACACCTGATTGTCATCCCATTGATTGAAAACATCTCACTCTAATTTCACCCTCAAATTATCTGCTAATCCTGAAGGTCTATATACTCTTTTCACATAATCTTTTTGACTCATGTGCTTTATTTGGTGTTGAAGTACAGCGTTTATCTTAAATTTTTTTAATTAAAAGGTAAATGTGGGGAAATTAACACAATCAATACCTTTGCAGTATAAGCAATACAATGCACGTAGCCACACAAGATATCCTATAAATCTGATGAACTCTGTACAAAGAGCACTTTTTGGAAAAGAATCTACCGGATCCTGCTCGGCTCCTTATCAATTAGGGCAAGCACCAAAAGAAAAGGAAGGTACAAAAGGCAGAAAGAGGTAACACCCGCCATACAGCCATCCTACAGTATATCTGCCCCAATAACCATTCAATTCCTGTTGGGTATAAGTGAGAATACTGGTGAGCTTATCATTCACAATATACCAAGAATGGAGCAAATCACAACATGTTTCTTGGTGGAGTGATAGCCAATATGAAATCCTGAGGTCTACACAAAATGAGTTCCCTACCCCCTTAACTGTTTATAATGTGCATTTGTTTGGTTAGCAAGAAATAAGAAACAGATGGCAGTGAGCATGGCTGCAGGATCAGATGACACAGTCTGCTTTGAAGTTCTTGACTCAAAAGGGTTAAATATGTTTAATCAAAACTATGAGCAACATGTTTCATTTTTTTAATCTGTAGATACATTAGAGGGATACCTCCGCTACAAAGGTAACTTTTTTAAATACAATATTCAAAGAAAACATCTTTTAAAAATTTTGACTCATTTTTTTATTTATTGAGGCAATACTATGCCATTAAAAACTAAATACAAAATATTATGCTTCTCTAACAGTAATCCCCCAGATCAAAGTAATCTCAATTCTTCTCCACAGGGAACATTAATCTGCAAGTTGATCCTCATTATAATAGTAGGTGGAGGGTTGGAATGACTGACAGAATGACAGCTGTATTGTTCTCTTGATAGACCTAGATAAACCTGTAAACATGTGAGCCCTGACTAGCCACACAACTGCAAGAACATAGGGGAGGTGTGGTGCTCTAACCGAGTCACCGTCCCTTATTCCTCCCTGGTCTGACAAAGTGTGTAAAAGGGGTTGGCCTATCTCTCACTTTGGTGACATATCGCTATTAGATGGGACCCACATCTATCTCCAGAATGGGGCCCCCAGAATGAACGAGAGCAAACTGCACAAGTGCACCCACCCTCTATTGATTTCTATGGGAGTGCCAAAAATAGGCGAGCCCCAGCTCAACTATTTCCAGAACTCCCAAGGAAATTAATGGAGACTACTCCACCTCAGTGTGTCATACACAAATTTTCAGGCCAATCGGAGCACTGTCAATTCGGGCAGAATTGATTTGGACCCAAATTTCATTGATCAACCTTTGTGTCCAAATCCAACCTGAATCAAACTGAGCGATTCGCTCATCTTTACTTCTTTGATAATATGTTACTGTCCCTTTAAAACAATAGAAAATGTTTACAATTTTGCTCACATCCTCTAGTCCAAAGTCAGTCCCCAGCTTTTTTATTTCATTTTGTTTAAAGTTCCAAATACATTATCTTGAGAAATGCGTCTTGTAAATTTCTAGACAGTTGTCTGCTTTTCTACCACTACAAAAATAGCTCTCACATATCTCTATTATCAGCTACAAATGATCTTCAGCAGAATTTCTTCTCCATCACTTTTACCCGGCAAGAAACTACTAGCACAAACACTGCATGAGTTAATAGCAATGCTCTCATCTTCTAGTTAATGCAAAACATCTCCATCTGTCTGTTTACATAGTAAGTTCCACAATGCCTCCCCAATGTGTGCCATGCCTTGTCATAATGTTACAGCTGAAAGCTCTTGCCATCCTGCTAATATTGTGACAGCTTCTACTTTTACGGCCACCCACACAGAGCACTGTGTGAGTGCTTGTATCCTAGCTAATCTGAGTCACCTACTAAAGTTCTAAAGCTGCCTGCGCAAGACAAGTTCCTCGGCAACTGGCCTGGCAAAACAGCTAAGTGTGACTTTTTGTAAGACATGGTTCAATCACTTAGAACTCTGCAAGACCTTGAAAGCACTGGAAATATAATATTTTAATTCTCGGGGTAGGCCCTGTTCACATTGAAGAAAAATGTATATGGCCACTTGTAAGTTTCAGAAATGGAGCAGATATCTATTCCTTATTTGTCTTTTTATATACATAGACCCTTACAAAATTGTGATCACCAGAATCTCTCTTATCAAGTGAGTAATACATATCAGATTAATAGAGAGTGCCTTACAAGCCTTATATGTTCTTCAAGATGTTCATGTACAAAAAAACGTAGCAACTTTGAAACATTTTGATACTTAAACAGTATTGAAACTTTTATAATGAGTTGTGTTTGACTTACTGTTGTTTTGTAGCCTGTTCTTTATTTTTAAGGCCCCCTTCACACGGGCGAGAATTCTACGCGGGTGCAATGCGTGAGGTGAACGGATTGCACCCGCACTAAATCCGGACCCATTCACTTCAATGGGGCTGTGCTGATGAGCGGTGACTTTCAAGCATCACTTGTGCGTTGCGTGAAAATCGCATGTTCTATATTCTGCGTTTTTCACGCAACGCAGGCCCCATAGAAATGAATGGGGCTGCGTGAAAATCGCAAGCAGCCGCAAGCAAGTGCGGATGCGGTGCGATTTTCACACATGGTTGCTAGGAGATGATAGGGAAGAGCAACCCCGGACCCCATTAAAGTCTATTCACACTATTATTTTCCCTTATAACATGGTTATAAGGGAAAATAATAGCATTCTTAATACAGAATGGTAACTAAAATGTGCCTTGAGGGGCTAAAAAAAAAAAAAAAAAAACTCACCTCATCCACTTGATCGCACAGCCGGCATTGTCTTCTTTCTTCTTCTTTCAGTACCTGCAAAAGGACCTTTGTGAGCGCGGTGACGTCAGCGCAGGTCCTGCTGAATGAAGATAGAAGATTCTTATTATTTTTTAACCCTCAATTGACATTATACTTAGCATTCTGTATTAAAGAATGCTATTATTTTTCATTATAACCATGTTATAATGGAAAATAATAAAATCTACAGAACACCAAACCCAAACCTGAACTTCAGTGAAGAAGTCCGGGTTTGGGTCTTTGTACCACATTCAGTTTTTTCTCAAGCGCGTGCAAAACGCAATGCACTCGCGCAGAAAAAACTGAACAACGGAACGCAATTGCAGTCAAAACTAACTGAAATTGTGTGCCTACTCGCACGATTTTCTCTGAGCGCACCTGCATCGCATCTGGCCCTCACCCGCGACGCCCGTGTGAAAGAGGCCTAACAGCGCAAATACATTTTGTGCTTTTGGAAATTCTTGAGACTCTTTTACTTTTTTCACATTTTGATATGTTACAGGATTGTACTAAAATTTCAAAATAAATATTTTCCCCCCATCTTTCTCACCCATAGTATGATGCTTCACTGTAGGGATGGTATTCGGCAGCTTATGAGCAGTGCCAGGTTTCCTCCAGACATGACTCTTAGAAGGGCAATCTTGATTTTATAAGACCAAAAAAATATTGTTTCTCACCGTCTGAGAGTCCTTTAGGTGCTTTTCTGCAAACTGCTAGGGCGACACTGGTAACAATAATAATCTTTATTTATATAGCGCCAACATATTCCACAATGCTTTACAATCCAGGGGTTCAAGTACAA
Organism: Bufo bufo; assembly: GCF_905171765.1. Classification (NCBI taxonomy): domain Eukaryota; kingdom Metazoa; phylum Chordata; class Amphibia; order Anura; family Bufonidae; genus Bufo; species Bufo bufo. Next base: position 329,892,126 of record NC_053394.1, on the reverse strand, counting down.
ACAGACATAAATAACACAGCAACAGACAAGTCAATAAGTAGAACAAGATAAATGAGGTCCCTCAGTGTTGCAGTGTAGCCCTAGCCTTATTGAGCAGAGGCTTCCTTCTGTCCACTCTGCCATAAAGCCCACATTGAGGAGTGCTGCAGTGATGGTTGACCTTCTAGAAGTTTCACACAGGATCTTTGGAGCACAGCCAGAGTGCCCATTGGGTTCTTGGTCATCTCTCTTACCAAAGCCCTTTTCCGCCAATTAAATAGTTTGGTGGGGCAGCCAGCTCCAGGAAGAGTCCTGATTGTTCCAGACCTCTTCCATTTAGGAATTATGAAGGCCACTGTGCTCTTGGAAACTTTCAGTAAAGCAGAACATTTTTGTACTGTTCTCCAGTTCTGTGCCTCCACACAATCCTTTCTCTGATCTCTACAGCTACTTCTTTCTTCATCATGGCTTATTTTTCAACATACAATTGCAAAGACTTTGATTATATCACCATCTACTATACATAATATAATCAAAAGATTCTGACAATCTGGAGAAATCGTTGTGCGCAAGGAATAAGGCTAAGGGTCAGTATTGGATGCTCATGATCTACAAGCCTTCAGGCAGAACTGCACTAGAAACAGTGAAGATTCTGTACTAGAAATCACTTCATGGGCTCATGAACACTTCCAGAAATCATTGTCTGTGGACACAATTCATTGCGCAATCCAAAAATGCAAGTTAAAGTTGTATCATGCAAAGAAGAAGCCATATGTCAACACAATCCAGAAAAGCCACCGTCTTCTCTCATTTAAAATAGACCTAGGCAAAATAGAAAACTGTCCTTTTGGATAGCATGATGCCGTGTTCTGCAGACTGAAGAGGAGAGGGACCATCCAGCTTGTTACCAGCACATGATAACCAATATCCTGCATCTCCGGTAATATGGGGTTGCATTAGTGCAAATTGAGTGGGGAGTTTACACATCTTGAAATGCACTATCAATGCTGAACAGCATATAGAGGTTTTAGAACAACATATGCTCTCATCCAGGCAATGTCTCTTTCAGGGAAAACCTTGGAAATTTTAGCAAGACAATGCTAAAACACATACTGCATCCATCACAACAGCGTGACTTCGCAGAAGAAGAGTTGGGTGTTGAACTGGCCTGCCTGCAGTCCATACTTTTCACCAACAGAGAACGTTTGGTGCATCATAAAAAGTCTGGCAAAGAAGACCGAAGAGTGCTGAGCAGTTAGTATCCTACATCACAAAAGAATGGGACAACACTCCTCTCCTAAAACTCCAGCAATTGTTCTCACATTCTAAATGTTTACAGATTGTTGCAAAGAGGGGACACTACACAATGTTAGACATGGTCTTGTCCCAATTTTTTTGAGACACGTTGCTGCCATCAAGTGAGTTATTTATTCATGAAATGGTAAATGTCTTACAGTACTTTCAACATCTGATATTTGTTAAAGATTTGCAAATCATTGTATTCTGTTTTTATTTACATTTTACATAGCGCCCCAACTTTTTGGGAATTGGGGTTGTGAATCTCATTTAAGGCATTTTTTTCTAAATTAAATAACTCTAATTTTGATCATCTTTCTGGGTATCGTAGTCCACCCATTCCATTTATTATTTTAGTTGCCTGCCACTAATCTGATCTACCTCTTCTATGTCTTTTTTTTTGCACAGGTGCCCAAAACTGTACAAAATACTCCATGAGCGGTCAAACAAGTCATTTGGAAAGTAGTAGAACTATGTTCTCATCATGAACATCTGTGCCTCTTTTCATACCCCCATGATCCTATTAGCCATGAAAGCAGCTGCCTGACACTGGTTGATAAAGACTACTGTCAACTAAAGTTCCTGTCATTTTCCAGGTCACTTTTACACATTATTTTCTCATCTAATATGTATTAGTGACATGCATGTCCTCTTCCCCTGCAAAAACAGATATACAGAACAAGATTTACTGGGTAAATCCTCTTTAGCTGTAATTAAATGTCATCTAGTAGCGGAAACATAATGATAGGGAATGCATAAGCAATCAAACCTGGTCCCTAGTGTCTGAGTGTACCCAAAAGGCCCTTCTTATAGCAGTATTATAAATAGCACATGGTAGATGGGGAGTCACATAAAATTTTGCATTGGAGCTTCAAAGGTTACCACCATGTGAACCTCTGGATATACTATTTCTATAGAGAGAGAGATAACTTAAAGCTCCTGAACCCCAATGCAATGTCATGTTATTACTACTGTTTTCTTGTATAGCAGAGGAGTCGGGGGCCAGGTGCAACTGCTACCTCTGCACCCCCATAGCTACATTTCTGTATATTTAAACTAAAAATAGGTTGACGTCCATCATTTCTAAGGACAAACCCTTATACCTGCTACCACTGATACAGCATGATTTTGTGCAGTATTAAAAATGGAGTGTCCCAGAAAGCAGTGAATGAGATGACAGGACATTGTAATATTAAAAAAACAATCCCACTAGTTCTCATGTTCACCATAACTAGATCAATATGATTTATGATTCTTCTGCTTAAAACTGATGGGACATGTCACCAAAAGTGGCTGCAAACCTGTGATAAATTGAAATGGTAAATGTGTGTTATAATCACACAGCAGACATGGCAACAGAAAATTTACATTTATAGATAAATAAGTTGTAAATTAAAATGAAGTGGCCTGGAAAGACATTTTATATGTCTTGAGTGGAATATAAATGAGTCTGATACTTTTGTTCTTTGGATTTAAAGCAATAAGCAAAACTGGGCTGTCATTAATTCCTAATCTTTTACATGCTATGAAAGAGATAGATAGATAGATAGATAGATAGATAGATAGATAGATAGATAGATAGATAGATAGATAGATAGATAGATAGATAGATAGATTTTTTTCTGGTCTCAACTATCCATGGTAACCTATGTATGCATAGCATGCTTATAGAATTTATTATCACTTTGCTTCAAGCTAAATTTTGCCTAGATACATTTCTTAAAATATCAGATAGAGATATACATTAACCCCTTAGTGACCACCCATATCCCTTTTTACGGTGGTCACCAAGGGGCCTCCGCCTTTTCACGGTGGTCCGGTCTAAGCAATGCACGGGTCCCCCGTGCAGCAGAGAGCGGCGGCTTGGCTCTCACATAAGAGCTGCACTCCTGCTCTAACAGCCCGGACTGGCAGGAGCGACGATCCGGCCTGTTTAACTCCTTACATGCCAAGGGCAATGGCGTCCGCCACATGTAAGAGGTGACAGGGGGAGCAGACTCCCTATGTCTCCCATCGGTACCCCACAAATGAGATCGCGGGGTTCCAATATGTGTATAGGCTGACTGAGACCTGGTGTAGACCCCAAGCCTGCCTTGAGTGTTCCCAAGCAGGCTGCACCTCTCTGCTGGTCAATGTCAGTATAGCACTCGGGATAGAACATTGTATTTTAGAAGCAATCAAAAGATTGCATGTTATAGTCCCCTTGTGGGACTATTAATTGGTAAAAAAAAGTTAAAAAAATAAAAATTACCATATTTTTTTGCTTTATAAGACTTTTCCCACTAAAAGTGTGTGTGTCTGTGTGTGTGACCATGCGTCTTATAAAGCAAATACTAGTAAGCACTTCCATTATGGAAGTGATCACTAGTATGAATTAGATGCAGGGAGCGGGTGAAGCGCTGTGAGCGCTCCGGGACTCAGCGTGAGGACTTAGTGCGCGCACTATGACCCAATGCTGCATGCAGCCAGAGAAGACAAGGGAGTGCGACTGGAGGAGCACCAGACCTGGAAAGGAGCGGTGGAGCAGGAGAGGTAAGTGAAGTCTGATGGGGGTCTGGCATAAAAGTCTAATCTGAGGTTTGTTGGGGGTCTGGCATGGAAGTCTTATAAGGGTCTGACATGGAGGTCTGATGGGAGTCTGGCATGGAAGTCTGATCTGAGGTCTGATGGGGGTCTGACATGGAGGTCTGATGGGGGTATGGCATGGAGGTTTGATGGGGGTGTGACATGGAGGTTTGATGGGGGTCTGATATGAGTTCCTGATATGAGGGTCTTTATTGAGTTCCTGATTTGGGGGTCTGATCTGATCTGAGGATCTGATGTGAAGTCTGATGAAAAATATTATTTTCTTATTTTCCTCCTGTAAAACCTAGGGGCGACTTATTATCAGATGTGTCTTATAAAGTGAAAAAACTGTATTAAAAAAAATTCCAATTGATAAAATACACTTTTTCCCATTGAAAATACACTTTTCAATGAAAAAATTGCAAAAATAACATCTCCCCCACATGATTGGTATCACCGCATCTGTAACAACCCACAATACACAAATATCATGTCAATTAATCCCTATGCTGAATGCCATAAAAAACATTGATTGAATTGATAATTTATTCTTAGTTGCTGCCGAAAAAAATTTGTAACAAGCCATCAAAAAGTGTTACTTACCCCAAAATGATACCAATGAAAACTACAAGTTGTCCTGCAAAAATAAAGCCCTCACACAACTCCATAGAAATAAAAAAGAAAAAGTTATGGGTCTTGGAGTGCAGCGATGCAAAAAGATTTTCTTCTTGAAAAAGGGGTCTTATTACACAAAAGTAGTAAAATGTAAAAAAAATCTATATATGTATTTGGTATTGCTGTAATCATACTGACCCAGAGAATAAAGATATTATGTTATTTATGCCGAAAAATGAACACCACAAAATGTATAACGTTCAGGGAAAGATCATTAGAAGTGTAGGAAAAGAATGGGGAGGAATTATTCCACATAATAAAAGGAGAACAGGGTCCAATAGGAAAGTGTGCAGCCTGGGTAATAGGAGCAATCGTATTAGGGTCCATTCACACATCTGTTTTTTTCTTTCCTGATCTGTTCCGTTTTTTCTGGAACAGATCTGGACCAGATCTGGACCCATTCATTTTCAATGGGTCCTGGAAAAAAACGGACAGCACAATGTGTGCTGTCCGTTTCCGTTGTTCCGTTCCGCATGTCCGTTTAAATATAAAACATGTCCTATTCTTTTCCTGAAAAATCGGATCCTGGTACAATACAAAGTCAATGGATCCGCAAAAAACGGATGACATACGGATGTCATTCCGTATGTCATCCGTTTTATACGGAATCCGTTCCTGAAAATTAAATTTTAATTTTTTTATTTTTTTTTATTTTTTATTTTTTTAAAGAAATCCAAACAACTTTATTTGCTTATTGAAATTTATACATGTTTCCGTTTTTTGCGGATCCGCAAAAAACGGATGACATACGGATGACATACGGAAACATTTTCAGGAACAACGGATCCGCAAAAAACGGACAGAAAATCGGATTATAGAAAAATACTGACGTGTGAATGTAGCCTTACACCTTGCTGCACTGACTGGGGATCCAAATTGTCATTATACTGCTGCTTTCAGGTTTGCAATAGATGATACCTCTGTAAAACCTTGCTTCTCATTGAGGCGCAAGTTCAGCGGACACCAATTCCCAGTGCTTCTTTTGTAATCGTGGTGGTACCCAGGTGAAGGAATGGCCGAGTGGTATAGGGTGGCCTAAAATGTCCCTTTTAGTGTAAGTGAGTGTCACGGTGCTCCTACCTCGTGTGGTAAGGTGAACAGAAAAGTGTATGGTAAAGTTCTGGAAGGGGTGTATATCCCACCCAGCTTCCTCAACTGGGTGAGGTAAATAAAATCCAGAAGGTTAAAATGGTCTCAGCAATGTGTAGGTTGCTGAGACAGTTTTGATAAGTTTATGGGTTGGATTTTATTGGACTGGGAGAAGGTAGGCTTGGTAGAGGGACCTCCCCAGTCCACCCCATACCGGGGCAGGTTTTCCCCTAGACTGAGAGATTCCCAGCTAAAGCCAGCTGGGATCGTTAAGGGGCAATAAAGCACAGTCCAGGCTGTCAGTCTGGGGAGAGTAATGCCTGGAGAAAGTCTGGGAAGATGGCTGCGCTGCTGGCTAGAGAAGCCAAATTCTCTGTGTGACCTGTGTTCAATAGGTGAGCTAGGATCTTCACTGTATTAGCCAGAGCCCAGACAGGCAGGTGTTTATTTTGGTTTGGTTTATGTTTTGTTGTACTGGATGTACTTCACCTTAGGCCGAATGCACACGGCCGTCATAGCAAACAATGACGCCGTGCGCTCCTGCTGTCAGCAGGAATCCAGGCCGGGATACCACAGACCGCTCACGGCCGTGGAACACAGCCGAGTGCATTCGGCCTTACCCAGTGATTTATAACTGGGTTTGCCTGTATTGCCGGAGTGTTATAAAAATAAAGCAACGTTTGGACTTTACCCCTGAGGTCTGCAAGAGAATCTGTCATAGCCGCCCTGCCTGAGAGTGTAACCCCTTACACTGGATATGGTTGGACCCCAGGCGTTGGCTCTGAAGCAGACAAATAGGGGTGAATAATTGAGGGATAAAATAATAACTTGAGTCCAGACCTTAAGATCCAGTTGAAAAGTAGCTTTAATTTGGTAAACTTTCATCGGACACAATCTTCCAACTTTGTCTTGGTCCCAGGAGGCTTCGGCATTAAAACTCTGACAGGCAAACTCAACTCTGCTACATCTGTTGCTCTCTGACTCTGCTGTGCTGACAGGCTGGCTGTATTACTCTGCTTCTTTTTATGCTGCAATTACTTTCTTAATTATGCCAGGGAACTCTCCTACTGGCTCCTGAGGTTCTAAGCTGTGGCTTCCACATCCAGCAGAGCTGAAGGTGCTCTGGCTGGCTTGGCGTGGCCTGGGCACATCCAGCAGAGACATGCCCAGCACACCCTCCTTCCCCTAGCAGGGGGTAAGCTAGACTAACTAAAAATTATCCTCACCCCTCCTGCAGGAAGCAGGAGTCGCCCACTACTCCACAGAGGGGGGATTAGAATGGAATGGAAAGCTCCATTTTACCTAACTGTAGCTCTGCCGTATTTGATGCCACCTGCTGGTGAACTAGGCACATTACATTTGAACATAACAGTTGCAAAACATTAGAAATGCACAGTGTATAGGACCTGAAATAAATGCATAGATGACATGATATTAGCATATACAGATAGAAGCAGAGAGTAGGAGTGGTAATGCCACTCTGGGGCATTACACAAGTGCTGTGTGATACAGCCATTAACAGGGTGTATTACTAGGAAATATTTCTACGTCTTATTAGCCCTTGTGCGGTGCAGTTATATGTTGTAAAGCCTTTTTTGGCGTGTAAAAAAATAAGGGCTTATTTGCCGTTCAGTGGTGCAGTTATATGTTCTAAAGCCTTTTTGGGGTATATTAGTGGAAAAAAATAAGGGCTTATTTGATGTTCAGCGGTGAAGTTATATGTTCTAAAGCCTTTTTTGGCGTGTATTAGTGCAAAACAAAGGGCTTATCAGCAGTTGTGCGGTGAAGTGAGAAAATTACAGCCTTTTTTGGTGTGTATTAGTGGAACACAAAAAGTATTATTTGCCGTTCAGAGGTGCAGTTATATGTTCTAAAGCTTTTTTTAAGGTGTATTAGTGGAAAAAAAAATAAGGGCTTATTAGCCATTCAGCAGTGCAGTTATATGTTCTAAAGCCATTTTTGGGGTGTATTAGTGCATAAAGAATAAGGGCTTATTTGCCGTTCAGCTGTGCAATATGTTCTAAAGCCTTTTTTAGCGTGTATAAGTGGAAAAAAATAAGGGCTTATTTGCCATTCAGCGGTGCAGTTATATATTCTAAAGCCTTTTTTGGCGTGTATTAGTGCAAAAAAAAAGGCTTATTAGCCGTTGTGTGGTAAAGTAAGAAAATTACAGCCTTTTTTGTCATGTATTAGTGGAAAACAAAAGAATTATTTGCCGTTCAGCGGTGCAGTTATATGTTCTAAAGCCTTTTTTGAGGTGCATGAGTGGAAAAAAATAAGGGCTTATTTGCCGTTCAGCGGTGCAGTTATATGTTCTAAAGCCTTTTTTTGGGTGTATTATTGGAAAAAAGGGCTTATTAGCCGTTGTGTGGTGAAGTCGGAAAATTATAGTCGTTTTGGGGGTTTCAGCGGTGCAGTTATATGATCTAAAGCCTTTCTTTTAGCATATATAAGTGGGGAAAAATTAGGGCTGTTTTGCTGTTCAGCAGCACAGTTCTATGTTCTAAAGACTTTTTTGGGGTGTATTAATTTCCTTTTTATTTATTTACTTGATCTAACAGTATGTCAGACAGAGAAGTGACAGGTCCTGCACAGGGGAGAGGCAGAGGCCTAAATGTTTCTGGCACAGACACAGGTTGCAGCAGAGTAAGGGGGCGTGGCAGCAGGGCTCACTTCGAGAGGCCTGAGCTCCCGATGTCATTTAGCGGTCGTGTCTTGACCAGCAACCCAGCGGTTCTTGAATGGTTGACTCGGTCATCCACTTCATCCCAAGTGACATCTGACACCCCCAGCTAAGAGTCGGTGGGTTCGTCAGACACAACCCTTAGTTGGCATGGCCTGAGACCAGGCCCTGTGCCCTCACCTGTCCTCAACCTGCCTCTGTCCTTTTCTATTCCCTCAGCCAGAGAAGCCAGAGGACAGTCAGCCGCTACTGCCCAGCCAAGATATAGAGGAGACATCCGCCGCTTCCTCCGGTAGGCGGGAAAGTAGTGATGAGGAGAGTGGCGTGGGAGCTGGTGTTGTGAGCAGTCAGCTACCTGGCTCAGAGACCGTTGAGGAGGACATCAGTGACGTGTCGACAGTACTTAATGATGATGTAGAGGATCTCAATTGGGAGCCGGGTGACGAAAGGGCTTCATCATCATCGGGAGAAGAGGGTGGCAGCTTGCCCGTGAGGCAGCAGCAGACAGAGCCAGCAAGTCATGGCAGGGTGGCAGCAGTGGGAGATCGGGAGCCAAACGTGCCCGCGGTAGACCACCCGCTTTGCAGGAGCCTACCTGCACAGAAAGTAGTGGTGCAGGGGTTCACGGAGGCAGAGGTGGTAGCTGTCAGTCAGTGTGGAGTGTTGAACATGGCCATTTGCTGAATCTGTGGGCAGAAGGTGCAGCGTTGCCAGGGTGCCAATGTTGGCACAACGGCCTTGCATGGCCTAGGAGAACGGTGGCTCCAATGTGGTGGTCCAGCTGCCGCAGCAACCGCTACATCACCCAGTGGCACACACCTGATTTCAGGCAGTCAAGGCTCCACCACCTCAGGCCGAAGGGAGCTGTCTGTCCTTCCCATCATCTACTGGCCCTGATGCTCCTGCTCCTTGCCCGCCTACTCCTGGTCAGTCATTTCGTCAGCAAATGATCACCAAAACGATTGCCAAGAGACAACAGTATGCGTGCACTCATCCAACGGCGCAGAAGCTGAATGTCCTCCTGGCCAAGTACTTGGACTCTGCACCTTTAAAAGAACTGATGGCTTACGCCGAGCCAAGGTAGAGAGTCCCAATCCATCATTTCTTTGCCAAAAAGGAAGTACCAGCCCTGCACAAATATGTAGAACAGAAGGTAGGCCAGTTCTTGAGCCTGTCGGTGTCTGCCAAAGTGCACGGCAGCACCAACGTGTGGAGCTGTAACTACGGTCAAAGACAATATATGTCCTTTACGGTCCACGTTTGGGTAAATGTGGTTACTGCTCAGCCAAACCAGCAACTTAGCCAGGTGACGCCGCTTCCGCCTCCAAGTTCTCACGCCGTTGGTCCTGCGACAATGTCCGCCTCTGCCTCCTCATCCTCCACTGTGTCCTTAGCCTCCATTGCAGGGACAATTCACAGTGCCCCACCAGCATATCACATGTGCAGGGCACGGCGGTGTTACGCTGTTCTGCACCTAGTTTTCCTGGGCGAACAGAGTCACACAGGGAAGGAACTGCTCTGCTTCCTTCATAATGAAATTGAATCCTGGGCTTCTCCGCTACAACTCAAGATTGGAACCATCGTGACCGACAACGGGAAGAACATGGTGTCAGCGGTGGGAGCAGTCAAGGAGGGCTGAGCCATGCGCCCTGCATGGTGCATGTGTTCAATCTGGTTGTCAAGTGTTTTCTGAAGTCTTCCACCTATCTGCAATACATCCTAAAAATGGCCAGGAAACTTTGCATGCACTTCAGCCACTTGTACACTACAAAGTACACCCTCATTGAGCTGCAGCGGCAGAATGGCATCCCCCAACATAGGCTGATATGCAACATTTCCACCCGTTAGAATTCCCCCCTCATATGTTGGACCGACTATATGAACAAAGAAAGGCCATAAACGATTTCTTGATGATATAGAGGTATTCCCCTGTGTAACTTCGATGTTAGCCAGTGACAGCTCATGCGTGACACCTGCCATTTGCTTGTACCCCTTGAGGAGGCCACTTTATGTGTCAGTAGCCAGGACTACGGGATGAACAACGTCATTCGACTGATTCATTTCCTGAAAAAGATGCTGGCAAATCTGGCTGGTCAGGGGCCTGGAGATGTGGCGCCTAGATCTCACGGCCACATGAGCCCTGTGGGGGCTGAACTGGAGGAGGAGGATGACACAGAAATGTGTAGGGAAATAGGTGGTTTTTCTACACAGGTGACAGGAGAGGAGGAGCAGCTGGAGGAGCAAGAGGGAGATAAGGAAGAGGAGGCAGAGGACCCAGACACACCGTGGCATTATGCAGGGAGGCAGGGAGTCCCTCCGAGTCACGTGCACAAATGGCCCGATGCATGCCCAGTTGCTTACGTAGTGACAGCCAAATTGTCACCATTCGGCAGAGGGATGACTACTGGCTCTCCACCATGTTAGACCCGCGCTACCGGTCCAAAATGGGGGCCTTTTTTACATCCGCTGAGAGGGAGGACAAACTGCGCCATCGTCCATACTCTCACAGGTCTGACCGGGGGGGCCCTCTGTGCTCACGTGTCACTGCCATGGCTGCTGTTGCTGGGTGGGGGGTAGGAGCAGTACCAGCTCCATCAGCAGCAACTTGAGTCTAGAGTCGCTGATGAGCAGCTTTCTTCACCCTCCTAGTAAAGAAACTATTTAACAGAATCAGCTAGCTATGGAGCAGAAACTGAACCAGCAGGTGGTGGCATACTTGGACAGCACACTGCCACCCCACATTGAAGATCAGCTGCACTACTGTGCAGCCAAAGTGGATCTGTAGCCGCAACTGGCCGAGTTTGCCCTGGAAAAGCTGTTCTGCCCGGCCAGTAGTGTGGCATCAGAGCGGGTGTTTAGTGCGACGGTGGCCATAGTTACCCAAAGAAGAACTCGCCTGTCCGCCCAAAATGTGGAGAGACTGACCTTTGTGAAGATGAATCAGGCGTGGATCAGCCAGGATTCTCACCCACCAATGCCTGATGCATCAGATTATATCATCCATGCTGCCTCACCTTGACAAAAGACACCGGTTTCCTGCCTCAGCTACTATTCGGATGCTAACATCGGCCTGATGCCACACATCTGATGCCATCCAAAGGAACAGGGTAAGGATCACGGACAGTAATCCGATTGAGTTCATGGAAATCTAGACATGGCCGAAGACCTCCATCCTTTTTTTTTAACAAGAAAGAACCCTGCTGCCACTGGAGATTTGGAAGGTCTTATGTGTTCTTTAGCCAAACTCTCTGCAATATACTCTCTCATGGCCAGTCTTTCAGGTCCAGAAAGGTTATACAATCTAGATTTTGTCAACTTAGCTCCCGAAATAAGGTTGATAGGACAATCATATTCCTGATGCGGAGGTAAATCCTGGCATCCACTCTCAGAAAATACATTGGCAAAATCAGATATAAAAGAGGTTAATGTCTTAGTAGTTAAAACAGAAAAATATGTATTCAGACAATTGGCAATGCAATAATCACCCCAATCTAAAATCTGTCTAGCTTGCCAATCGATGGTTGGATTGTGCTTGCTTAAAGGGATTATGTCATGACATTTGAGGCCTATAACCTAAACATATGGCCAGATCCCTACTAATAACCTGAATCCGAAACTGTCCTTATTAAATGTGCCTGTGGCTCTATTAGCACATAAAACAGGTTTTTATAACCTGTCATTCACCTACCTAAGGTGCCCAAGGGGACGTCGCTTCATACAGGGTGCCCGGCTACAGCCATCTCCGTCTGGTGCCCAGCGCCGCCTTATCACTAGAAATCGCCGCCCTCCCTTTCTATAGAGCCGCCTTCCTCACCTCAGCGCCGCCTCCCTCACCTCAGCACTGCCTCCGAAATCGTCCGCTCCCTCAGCCAGATCCTGTGTTGCTGTGAGAGGATGGCTGCAATAGGGCGGTCAAGGCAGGTTTGATCGAAGTTCGCCGGACGGCGCATGCGCACTTCGCTCAACGAGCCCGTTGCCAGGAGTCCGCATGGGCGCATCAGGTTATACCTAGTGCGCACGCGCGGGATCTGGATGAGGGAGTTCATACGCAGGAATACGCACAGGATCTGGATGAGTGAGTTCATACGCAGGAATACCTGGAGTCCTATCAAGCCCTATAGGACCCTAGTACTAATGGTAGGGAGGACACTACCCGTTCCTCCAAAAGGAAGGACGAACAGGAGTCTCCTTCAGGCCTAATACAAACAATAGGGAAATGCAACACACAGAACCCAAACAGAATACAAAAGGGAAAGGAAAGACTTAACTTCAAAGGAGCAATGGAAGCACCAGGAACTCAACCACAATCAATCCAAAGGTCCAAACAGAAGACGTCATTTGATCCAAACGGACAACATGTCAGATCAAACCACGTGTTGCCAATATCACCGATCTCCTGCCACCTGTCACGTTTAACCTGTGGTGGAGGGTGGTGAAGATTGCAGTATGTACTTTTATACCGATCTACAATAAAGATGACTAATATTGATGGATGCTGGAGAACTTGCTTTTATTGACATTGTGCCACTCTGTGGTCTTCTCATGCTGCTGCCACTTCACCACTCTGTGGTCTCCTTATGCTGCTACTGCTGACACCTCCACACTCTGTCATTGTGCCACTCTGTAGCCTCCTCATGCATGCTGCTGCCACCTCCACACTATGTCACCTTGCCAGTCTGTGGCCTCCTCATGCTGCTGCTGCCACCTCCACACTCTGTCATTGTCCCACTCTGTGGTCTTCTTGTGCTGCTGCCAAATCACCACTCTGTGGTCTAATTATGCTGCTGCTACCTCAACACTATGTCACTGGGCCACTCTGTGGTCTCCTCATGCTGCTGCCAACTCACAACCCTGTCTCGCGGCCACTCTGTGGTCTCCTCATGCTGCTGCTGCCACCACCCCACACACTGTCATTATGCCAGTCTGTGGCCTTCTCATGCTGCTGCCACCTATACACTATGTCACCTTACCAGTCTGTGGCCTCCTCATGCTGATGCTGCCGCCTTCGCACTATGTCACCTTACCAGTCTGTGGCCTCTTCATGCTGCTGCTGCCAACTCCACACTCTGTCTTTGCGCCACTCTGTGGTATCCTCATACTGCTGCAACCTCCACATTATGTCACCTTGTCACTCTGTGGTCTCCGCATGCTGCTGTCAACTCACAACTTTGTCTCTGGGCCACTCTGTGGTCTCCTCATGCTGCTGCTGCCACCTCCACTCTCTGTCATTGTGCCACTCTGTGGCCTCCTCATGCTGCTGCTGCTGCCACCTCAACACTATGTCACTGTGCCACTCTATGGCCTTCTCATGCTGCTGCACACCTCCATACTATGTCACCTTGCCAGTCTGTGGACTCTTCATTCTGCTGCTAACTCAACACAATGTCACTGGGCCACTCTGTGGCCTCCTCATGCTGCTGCTAACTCAACACTATGTCAATGGGCCACTCTGTGGCCTCCTCATGATGCTGCTAACTCAACACTATGTAAATGAGCCATTCTGTGGTCTCCTCATGCTGCTGCCACCTCCCCACTATGTCACTGGGCCACTCTGTTGTCTCCTCATGCTGCTGCTACCTCAATACTATGTCATTGGGCCACTCTGTGGACTTCTCAAGCTGTTCTCCCACCCTCCCTACTCCATGACTGGGCCACTATTTTGCCTTTTTGGCCTGGTTGACATCATCATTTATTTGACCCTTCTTCTGATCTGTCAGAAGGAAAAGGAAAAATAAGACACACAACGGATCCTGTCTGTGTAGCAGCTGTAAGGCCTGTATGGTCCCATAAAAATTGGCTTATTATTTGGTAGCCAAAAGCAGGAGTGGGTACAAAACACAGAAGACATGCAAATATTCTATTCACGTGTCATCTCTGTTATGGATCCACTCCAGTTTTTTTTTGCCTTAGCAATACTGATGAATTACTGACCAAATGCTGACCGAGTTAAGGCGGATGCTCAACAGACAGGATCCGTTTTTTTGGGGGGGTTATTGTTCTGACGGATCAGAGGAAGGGCAAAATAATCAGTGACGTCAACACAAACTTTCAGCTGACACCCCCTCTACTCTGTCAGAGGGCTCTACTTGTATAAGCGTTTAATAGAACAGGTTCTGTAGACATCTATGTGGAATCAGCTGACGACAGTGTAAAAGGAGTGCCCTTTTTCACGCTACAGTAGGATCTTGGGCCTCTGCACGGTTCTTTATACCTGGCGTTAACATCAACCTGTAAGGCTGAGTTCACACTTGAATTATTTGGTCAGTTTTGGCCCCCAAATAAGTGAAGTGTGCAGTGATTCTAAGAGCGACGCCTGTCATGTGCGTGTCATACTGACTCACAGTATTGTTTCACTACCACAGCAGACTCCCTATGGTGTGTTACTGCAAGCCACAGTGTTCTACACCACTATTCAGGCTCTCTGCAGCCAGGAAATAGCTGGGGGGGGTTTTACACAATTTGTCGCAAATAAATTCAGATCGAATCTAATCTTTCTGGAAAATTTGGCAGACCTGCCGAATTAAATTTTTTAGAAATTCGCTCATCTCAAGTCATATGTCATCGCTGGAACTGGGTGAACAGACATCAGTAGTATTCCTTCTTTTGTTATTCTCTAGCATTGTGTGCTCCTTGTAGAAAAAATCATGGGGCTGGAATCCCCTTTAAATGACAAAATTCTAGCAACTAACACTAAAGGAAGTTAAGTGCTTATTGCATACTACTTAAAATTAGCAATAATTAGAAGGCTTTTCCCAATAAATTCATTTATCACTTTTTATACTCATTAGATCCACCAGTGATCTGTCCCAGCACTGGGAGATTAAGTTCACGTCTATTTCATTTCTAATTCATTCTGTTGCCATTTCTGTATTCCTGTAGTTATTAGTTAGGTAACAGCATCATCTAGCAGTGGTAAAAATGTATTGCACCTTGTTTTCTTGTTAATTAAGATTTCGGCTTTGTTGGAGGTGCTAGGCATTGTGGGTAGTGCAAGGCATTCTAGGAAGAAGAAGCCCAGTCTTTAGTCTACATACAGACTACAGGACATCAGCAGAGCTGTTCCATGCAGTTCTCCTTCTTAAACTCCACCATTTTTGTGCAAGTATATCTGGTGAGTGAGATCTGCCTTGTTTCAGGCACATTATGTTATGCAAAGCTGTTTAGCTAGGTAGAAGTATCACTCTGGGAGTTATTTCTGTTATCTAGCCATGCTATCTATGTATAGGCAGGCATTTTGGACATATGCCCAGTGTTAATGTAATCTTATAATACATGCTGTTCTATGCTTCTGCTGATTCATGTTATGCCTTATATTTATACAAGCCATTTGTATTCTTATAGTTTTACCAATTCACAATCTTGTTGACCAATAAACAAGTTAGACTACAGAGAACAGTCCTCTTATTTGGAAGACAGGAATGGTTTATACTGAATGTCAGACTGCACACTGTGTGAACATGTATGAAGACAGAACAACCAGTCACCCACCAGTCACCCATTGATGATCCATCCTAAGGCACTTTTGCAGTGCCTATAGCTCTGGGAAAATCTGAGAGGTCGATGAGGGTACTAGGTACAGACTTTGAGAGTAGTGATGAGCAGCATAGGCAATATTAGTTTCTCAATATTTTGCGAATTTTCGCATAATATTCACAATAAATTCACTAATTCTACAAACCGGATTCCAAAAAAGTTGGGACACTAAACAAATTGTGAATAAAAACTGAATGCAATGATGTGGAGATGGCAAATGTCAATATTTTATTTGTAATAGAACGTAGATGACAGATCAAACGTTTAATCCGAGTAAATGTATAATTTTAAAGGAAAAATACGTTGATTCCAATTTTCACGGTGTCAACAAATCCCCAAAAAGTTGGGACAAGTAGCAATAAGAGGCTGGAAAAAGTAAATTTGAGCATAACGAAGAGCTGGAAGACCAATTAACACTAATTAGGTCAATTGGCAACATGATTGGGTATAAAAAGAGCTTCTCAGAGTGGCAGTGTCTCTCAGAAGCCAAGATGGGTAGAGGATCACCAATTCCCACAATGTTGCGCAGAAAGATAGTGGAGCAATATCAGAAAGGTGTTACCCAGCGAAAAATTGCAAAGACTTTGCATCTATCATCATCAACTGTGCATAACATCATCCGAAGATTCAGAGAATCTGGAACAATCTCTGTGCGTAAGGGTCAAGGCCGTAAAACCATACTGGATGCCCGTGATCGCCGGGCCCTTAAACGACACTGCACCACAAACAGGAATGCTACTGTAAAGGAAATCACAGAATGGGCTCAGGAATACTTCCAGAAACCATTGTCAGTGAACACAATCCACCATGCCATCCGCCGTTGCCAGCTGAAACTCTACAGTGCAAAGAAGAAGCCACTTCTAAGCAAGATCCACAAGCTCAGGCGTTTTCACTGGGCCAGGGATCATTTAAAATGGAGTGTGGCAAAATGGAAGACTGTTCTGTGGTCAGACGAGTCACGATTCAAAGTTCTTTTTGGAAATCTGGGACGCCATGTCATCCGGACCAAAGAGGACAAGGACAACCCAAGTTGTTATCAACGCTCAGTTCAGAAGCCTGCATCTCTGATGGTATGGGGTTGCATGAGTGCGTGTGGCATGGGCAGCTTGCATGTCTGGAAAGGCACCATCAATGCAGAAAAATATATTCAGGTTCTAGAACAACATATGCTCCCATCCAGACGTCATCTCTTTCAGGGAAGACCCTGCATTTTTCAACAAGATAATGCCAGACCACATTCTGCATCAATCACAACATCATGGCTGCGTAGGAGAAGGATCCGGGTACTGAAATGGTCAGTCTGCAGTCCAGATCTTTCACCTATAGAGAACATTTGGCGCATCATAAAGAGGAAGGTGCAACAAAGAAGGCCCAAGACGATTGAACAGTTAGAGGCCTGTATTAGACAAGAATGGGAGAGCATTCCTATTTCTAAACTTGAGAAACTGGTCTCCTCAGTCCCCAGACGTCTGTTGAGTGTTGTAAGAAGAAGGGGAGATGCCACACAGTGGTGAAAATGGCCTTGTCCCAACTTTTTGGGGATTTGTTGACACCATGAAATTCTGATTCAACATATTTTTCTCTTTAAAATGGTACATTTTCTCAGTTTAAACTTTTGTTCCGTGATTTATGTTCTATTCTGAATAAAATATTAGAAGTTGGCACCTCCACATCATTGCATTCAATTTTTATTCACGATTTGTATAGTGTCCCAACTTTTTGGGAATCCGGTTTGTAGAATACGTGATATCCAGTCATTATTTTTGCGATTGCGCAAATCGGCACTAATGATGTGCATATTTTTTGCGCAATACATGCAACTTCACATTAGGTCTGACTAGATATTACTGATTGGTGCACTAAGTATTGTTGTGACATCACAGCACTATGTCTGAAGCATATATGTATGCACAGCAGAGAAACAGTAACTCCTATCATGCTACCTAACACCCTGCACTGGAACCTATCAGCTACATTATATCATTATCTAACCTACACTGACTGACTATCTCCCACTAACTATCTGTATTATATATATGAGCTAACTAACTATCTAATGTAATTGGATAAGGAATAGGATGCAGATGAAAGCACAGAGCACAGCAATGTCACTGCTCTCTCTCTCTCTCAGAACTGCAAAAAAACTGCAGAAAATGGCTGCTGGGGAGTTTCTTATATAGTAAAGGGGTAGGCAACTTTCCTATTGGTTGCTAGGGATGTTGTTAAGCTCTGATGGAAAAAAATCTAGAATATTTGCCATTACAACGATGAACCACTATATTCTACATCTTCGCAAATTCTTGAAGTGCCGATATTCACGATAAAAATTCGCGATTAGAATATTCACGATCAACACTATTTGAGAGAAAGGAGTGTATGGAGGCCAGTCTGAATGAGACACAAAGGCACTCCAAGAGGCGTTTTTTACAGCAAAGTTCTCCCCATCCCTGGCACACTTCTACATGGAATTTTGGGAGGAGAAGTACCTATACACAACAAACAACCTGTACATTAAGAACATGGTACAGAAGGTACATTGATGATTGAATGATAATACGGCAACATACCATCAATAATTTGCCTAAATTCATTAATAAAATCAAATTACTGAAAATACTTAAATCATTATAAACACATTACCATATACCTTTCATTAGTTAAAATGGCTCATTTTGTCTGGGGAGCAATCATTAGGAAAAATAAAACGGCCGCCGTCCTATTAGTACACACAAAACCTGTCCTAAGCACACAGGAGGACAAGTTACTTCAAAACACTGAGCTAAAGAGCTGCCTTATCTTCCTCTCTACTCTGCTTGTCAGCGATTATGATCCTGAATACAGATGATAAGATCTTCAGCTAAATCTCTGTAGGAATGAAGGAAACGGTTGTAAAGAGTGGATGGACAGGAGAAACTGTGGTAATGTGGGGCTATGGTAATGGAGACTAATGCAACTACTGCTACTTATCAGCCACATCTCCTCCCACCTTTTTTAGCCTTTTGCAGGTGACATCATATGGGGGAGTTCTTCTTGCGACTTCCCAAAACGATAACAGTTTGAAAAGCGTAAGCAGTGTCCGGGTTATGCTCAATCAGTTTTTTAATATGTGGAAATAAAGTATACTGCTTTTAAGATGTGTGCTGGAGAACCTTTAGGAATATACAGTACAGTATATAATGTTCATTTTTTTTTTCCATCGCTTCTATTTTTAACATTGTCTATTTTTATACCATTATTCATGAATCTGTCCCAGTTATTCAAAAATCTTACAAAAACGTTAGTATCATAATGGCTAAGCGATTATGATGACAAATAGCTCCTCCACAATTTTTTCCCAAAATTAGCAGTAATGATCTAATGTAATGCCTGTGGCGGCTTCCATTCAGAAGTGAATGGGTTATACATTGTTTACATGCTCTCTCTTTTTGAAGTTATTTTTTGCACGTGTTTTGGAAAGCAATAAATCTGCGAAATGAAAGGACAGGGATTAGACAGCCAAAATTATAGCAGCTGTTCAGAACATCTACAGCCAATAAAAGAAATTTTTAATTTATCCAAATGCATATGGAAACTCTGAGATCATTTCTTCTTAACCCACATTTGGGAAGAAATCACTCTCAGGTGACACAGACCACTAATAGGATCATATTAAGAATTGTGGTTGTTGGTACAGTATATGGATGTACTTCTGCTGGTTCAGTACTCTCATTAAAGTACTGTTCATGATGACAAGATGGTCAATGGTTCATCCATGAAGATGTTTATGAATAATCTGTGTTTGGAACTTGTGTCCGTTTTTTGCCCTCCGTGTGTCATCTGTACTCCATAGACACTGCTATACTAATAATTGGTTTCCAGAGCATCTTATAGCAATGATCCATGAAAATCATGGACCAAACACAGATGGTATCCATGTTATGTCCCTGGTTTTCACAGACCGATAGACTGTAATGTGCATGAGAGATCCTTAAAGGGGTTCTGAAGGAATTAAGAAAATGAGAATACTTAAATATAAGGCTACTTTCACACTGGCATTTTGGCTTTCCGTTTGTGAGATCTGTTCAGGGCTCTCCTCTCACAAGCGGTCCAAAACGGATCAGTTTTGCCCTAATGCATTCTGAATGTAAAAGGATCCGCTCAGAATTCCTCAGTTTGCCTCCGTTCCATCTCCATTCCACTTTGGAGGCGGACACCAAAACACTGCTGGCAGCGTTTTGGTGTTCGTCTGACGAAACTGAGCTAAACGGATCCTTTCTGACACACAATGTAAGTCAATGGGGACGGATCCGTGTTCTATGACACAATCTGGCACAATAGAAAACGGATCCATCCTCTATTGACTTTCAATGGTGTTTAAGATGGATCTGTCTTGGCTATGTTAAAGATAATACAAATGGATACGTTCTGAACGGATGCAGACGGTTGTATTATCTGAACGGATCCGTCTGTGCAGATCCATGACGGATCTGCACCAAACGCGAGTGTGAAAGTAGCCTTACTTTATTATAAATATATTCCCAAATACCTTTCATTAGTTATAATGGCTCATTTTGTCTGGGGAGCAATCATTATGAAAAACAAAATGGCTGCCATACGATTAGTAGACACAAAACCTGTCCTAATCACACAGCAGGACAAGTTACTTCACAACACTGAGCTAAACAGCTGCCTCATCCTGCTCTCTGCTTGTCAGGGATTATGATCCTGAATACAGTTGATAAGATTTTCAGCTTAATTTCTGTGGGAATGGAGCTCATGAGGAGACATGAAGTATTGAGAGGACAGACTGTGGTAATAGAGACAGCATACAAGTGCTGCTGCTCATTACCACATCCCTCCTCTGTGTATTTCATGTCTCCTCATGAACTCCATTACTACAGAGATTAAGCTGAAGATCTTATCATCTGTATTCAGGATCATCCCTGACAAGTAGGAAACGAGGATGAGATAGCTCTGTAGCTCAGTGTTCTTAAGTAACTTGTCCTTCTATGTGATTAGGACAGGTGTGTCGGGGCCTTGCCGGGCTCCTTCGTCGTCCCTGCACTCTCCTCATTTGGCAGATCGTGTTAGAAATCCCCTTGAATGCAGCTCAGAATGAGGTAGAGGATGGGGAGACACAGCACAGATGAGCCACTGCATACAATTTCTGGGTCCTGACTTGCTGTTTCAGTTCTGCAGAGTGCCATGCTGTGAGTCCTCCTTCTCCCCTCTGACCCAACAGTTCCAGGCCGCATAGAAAAAGGAGGACTATGGTGGATGCATTTCATACACTGTAAGTAATGCAGTGCATGCTCCACCCTTTTGACTTGTGGGGGGAAGACCAATCTTATGGGCCCCATAGCAGCCACTATAGCAGTAGTTATGCCCTTGCCAACAATGGCTGGTTTGTGTGTTTAATTGTTGTCTGTCAGAGACATGGACACCTCCTGTAACATCAGTGGCTGAGCTCACAATGATGTCTATGCTTCAAATCTCACAGATTCGATAGGCCAGCCAATATCCTCAATCCTGATTGCCTGTCTGGTTTACAGCACAGCACTGTGGGCATGCCAGTCAGTCCCACCCAAGCTCATGTGATCCTCTGTCTTTATCTTCCCTGCCCTGCTACCATAACTATTTTACAGAATTTTAAAATTAAAATGATGGGCACCATTTTGTGAGATTCGTCCAAAGCAAATCGCCAAAACATTTGATTTGTTTAAGCAGAATGGTGACTCAGTGGTTAATATCTTGCAGTGCTGGGGTCCTAGGTTCAAATCTGACCAAGGACAACATCAGTATGGAGTTTGTATGTTCTCCCCATATTTGCATGGGTTTCCATGGTTTCCTCCTACACTCCAAAGATATACTGATAAGGAACTTAGATTGTAAAGCACTGCAGAATTTGTGAACACTATATAAGTGAGCAAAATAAAATAAGGAGATTTTTTGTGAAATTCCTGATGAATCCGATTAATTTAGAATTGATTCTCTCATCTCTACTTAGGAGTCATGTGGGTGGTCCTCCTCTGTGATTGGCAACTAAATCTTTATTCACATTAATTTACAGAAGTTTGTCCATCTCTGTACGGTCATGGTCAAAACTGCTGATAGGCCCCCTTTAACTTTCCTATATAAAGTTAAATGTTTGTAACATATTATCAATTTGAAAAAGAGAAGAACTAGTTATGCTTGAACTTCAGAAAAATCTAAAAGAGCTGTGCTAGCCAAATACTTTTGCATACATAAAGAAGACAGGAAAAGCAGCATATCACACTAAAGAAAACTTCCAATGTATAGAGCATATGCTACCCAATTACAGAAAAGGAATTAGTCATACAAGATGTTTATCTTATAGCCGTGTTTTTCCTCTATCGATTTAGTCATATATTCTTTCCTTGAGCACACATTTTCAATATTGGCAAAGCGTATCTAGAAACAAGGAACAGATTGCGGAATACTGATCTTTCATAAAAGTTTATTTAAGGTATAATTTCATCTAAAAGTAAAAATTCTATTCTAGACAGAAAATCACATATCACCAGAAAAGTATTCTCTCTAGAAATGAAGAAGTCAAAGGTCACATTGGACAGATTTGTTCGTGGACCACACACAAAGTCAACATGTTTACTTTTGCGTTTAGTTAAAAAGCATAAATTCACTCTAAATATAAAGACCATAAAAAAAATCTCCTAAGCTCCCAAATACCCATTTTATACCCAAAACATTTAAAGCCACGATGCTTTGCTGTGAGGTCCTATATTAAAATTTAAGGTTGAGCGGAGTTTTATAACCCTATCATCACATTTGTAGGGGTTGTGTCATGGTTCGGTTCACCGTGCCGTGTGTTGCCGTGCAGGCTGGCTGCACGCCTTTTGTGTACTGGCTGCGGGTGATTCCATGCAGGCTGGTTGCTTTTGGCTGCGAGCTTGCTGCGGTATCTGGTGTGAACCTGCCCATGTACATGTGTACCCCTTTGACTGTGTCTGTAGTTCTGTTCTTTGTTCCTGGTTGTCATGGGCAATGCCCATTTCTGTATCCCATGTATGTCGGTTGCCATGGGCAATGCCCGATTCTGTTCTTATGTGTCCTGTTCTGAGCTCTGGTGCTGATGGGGTTAACTCCCCTGTCTGCTGTGCCTGGGTGTGGTTTCGCAGGTGCACTCGTTCAGCACCTATTTCTCCCTGTGTCCTGTTCCTGGGGTCAGTTCTGGTTTAGTTGTTCTGTCTGTCAGTTTATCCTGTTCCGTTCTTGGTGTTGCTCCTTGCTGCTGATCCAAGTGGTCTTTCCATCTGTCCGTTCATATGGTTCCGCCTAAGTTTACATTGTTGTATTCTGTTCCTTGTTTTGCCATGTCCTGTTCTGTCTGTACCTGCCCTGTATTATGTTATTTGTTCCTGTTCTGTTCCTTGCTAGCCTAGAAGTGCTTATGCATCCGTTGTCATCTCTGTATTCTGTAGAGCCTAGCAGAGCTTTTCTGCGTCTGTTTCATGTCCTGGTATTGTCTGTCTGGCAGTCCTTACTGCTTCTGTTATTCTGTTCATGTCTGCTTCTGTTCTTGTTTTATGTCTGCCTCCGGAAGGGGGTCCCTGGCATCCCTGGAGGGGGAACCGCCATCCGTGTGCAGCTCTGCCTGGGGATGCTTAGCTTCTATCGCTTGCGGCGCAGGCAACTGCTTCTGCCTTTGTTATGCCTTGCCTGTCTGTAGTACCTGCACCTGCATCTATATCTGTATCGCTGTCTGTCTCTGCTGGTACCTTTGTTGGTATCTTCTGGTCTGCTGGACCAGCTGCCACTGACTCAGTTTACGCTCTGGAGTCGCCCCTGGCAACTACCGTGGCTCAAGTCTATCTTCCCCACCAGAGGCGCTAGTGAAGACCTGGTGTTGCTTAGTTACGCCCCTCCAGAATATTGCCAGTCAGTGGCACAGTGGGTACACACTCGCTGGTTCGTTATAGGTTGCAATTGGACAGCTGTTCTAGGTATCACCCAATGATAGTAAAAACAATTTGCCACTGCTTTATGGTGCCAAATGCATTGAAGAAGCCAATTTCTGACAATAAGATAAGAAATGCTAGACATATCTATGACAGACCCTCTTGTGACGCTCTGAGAGTCATCTTTGTAGGAAGCATTCTGAGGTGAATCAGTAGGGCAAGGGGTGGTCATGTATCTATTCTGCTTTCTAATGTAGGAAACTATCAGTCTTCACAAGTCTTGGTCTGCCCAACAAAGCATTAGCTATTGAAAGTAAGTGAGTTATAGTAAGTGAAGTTCTTGAGACCAGTGTGGGGGATCAGGTGAATGTTTTTGACTAAACCGTGCATTATATGAAATTATCTATGATCTTCCACTATATGCTTTATTTCAGTCCTGAGATAAAACACAGAACAAATGCCTGTGATGCACTAAGGTAATCCACATTCTTCATTTAACTGGAATAATGTACATAAGTGGTTGACTTCCAATCCATCATAGAGCAGAGCTTTTAAACATGACTATGCTAGATTGAGATACTAATGGCCATTGAGTATATACCTTCCTTCTCTGGTATCCTTAATGTACAGTGCCTAAAGCAGCACAGTAATAAGTATGTACATGAAGGAGCGGTATGAACCATGTAAAATAAATGCTTCTCATGTAACTCATCTTCTAATTCCTAATGCCATATGTTGCTTCATTCTACTAACTATAATGGCTGCTATCTCAAAAAAAATATCAGTAAAGTTCTTTCTGCTGCTACTGAAATCATAAAAACTCTTGAGTTGACATGTGGTTCATTCTCCCCAACGTAAAGCACCAAAAAAACGAGATGATTTGTAGGGATAAGCAGTCATTACACCCAAGTTCACGATGAGCTCCTGAATGCCGAATGGCTCAGATTGCACTAATTACCATCAATAAATGGATAAATATGTGGAACTTGTGTTCATATACTGACATTTACATATGCATTAAAGTATGACATTAAGACATGCTGGAAACATGTATGAGGAACAGACAATCCCCATGGCTTACTGAGCTGCAGCCTCAATGTATTTTACACTATGGTGCCTCCACGCAAGATCGTTTTACAGAAATATTATTCTTCAGAAACAAAGCCACTATTTGGCAGTTCAAGCAGTTTTTCTACTTTGTAAGTGCAAACTTTTGATAAAATAGGACCAAGGTTCTACATTTTCCCTTTGAAAAATTTCCACATGGGAAATGTACCGATCCCTGCTTCTTCCAGATATGGGGCAGATGTAGCCAACATGTACCATTGTTTTGTGAGCCTGCCCAGTGCCTCAATAATTCTGGAATAGGATACTAGTTTTTACCCAAATGCACTCGCTTGAAACATAGCTCTGGGGACCCATTTTTCTTGATCATCTTTGAGATGTTTCTACACCTTGATTGTAGTCAACCTGTGACAAATTCAGTTGATTGAACATGATTTGGAAAGACACTCCACTGTCTATATAAGGTCTCACAGCTTACAATGCATTTTAGAACAAAAACCAAGCTATAAGGAGGCAAGAACTGTCTGTAGAGCTCAGAGACAGGATTGTCAGAGACAGATCGGAGAAGTGTACAAACAACTCTCTGCTGCACTGAACATTCTTAAATGGAAGAAGGAACAACCAGGACTCTTTCTCTTACTCAGATCTGCCTGCCACAAACTAAGTAATCGGGGGAAAAGGGCTTTGGTAAGAGGTGACCAAAAACCTAATGAGCATTCAGGCTGAGATCCAAAGATCCTGTGTGCAAACTTTCAAAAGATCAACCATCACTGCAGCACTACATCAATCTGGGTTTTATGGAAGAGAGGTCAGAAAGAAGCCTCTCCTCAGTAAAAGACACATGAAAGTCTGAAAATAGTACCTAAAGTACTCTGACAAGATTCTCTCATCTGATGAAACCAAGATTGAACTTTTTGGCCTCAATTCTAAGTGTCATGTTTGGAGGAAACTAAGCACTGCCCAATACCATCCCTACAGTGAAGCATGGTGGTGGCAGCATCATACTGTGGGGGTGTTTTTCAGCGGCTGGGACTGGGAGACTGGTGAGAGTTAGGGCTCATGCACACATACAAATTATTTACAAATTATTTCTGCGTCCGTTCGTTTTTCTTTGCGGCCCGTATCAGAACCATTCACTTCAATGGGGCTACAAAAACTAAAATGACTCAGTGTGCATTCCATGTCTGTATATCCACATCTCTGTTCCACCAAAAAATAATACATGTCCTATTATTGTCGGACAAGGATACGACTGTTTTATTATGGGCTGGCTGTTCCGCAAAATCCGTAATGCACATGGCCGGTATCTGTGTTTTGTGGATCCGCAATTTGCGGACCACAAAACAACAATGGTCATGTGCATGAAGCCCTTAAGAGAATGTTGAATGGAGTAAACAACAGAGATATATTCTTAGAGGGGTTGTCTCACTTCAGCAAATAGTATTTATTATGTAGAGGGAGTTAATACAAGGCACGCCCTAATATATTGCGATTGTCCTTATTGTATCCTTTGCTGGCTGGATACATTTTTTCACCGATACTAAGATTTTTCACCCATATGGCAAATGGCAAAACGGAAAAAAATGCAAAATAGATGAAAAAAAGTGATCAGAAAGTTGTACACACACCAAAATGGTATCAATGAAAAGTAAAGAGTGCCCTGCAAAAAATGAGCTTTCAAACAGCTCTGTACACATAACAACAAAAAAGTTATGTAGGTCAGAATACGGCAACAGTTTTTTTTTTCTTTCAGTATTAAAACTATACATTTATGTATCGCCGTAATCATACTGACCTGGAGAATGAAAGTAACAGGTCACTTTTACCACATAGAGAACACCGTAAAAACAATACCAATAAAACTGTTGTGTAGTTCTGTTTTTTTTTTTATGTTTATGTGAACTGTAAATTAACAAAGTTATGACCCTGGAAATGCAGGCAGTGAAAAACAAAAAAAATTCTGGATGAAAGGGTTAAAATTCTCTGGAGAGATTTCAAAATGGCTGATGGTCCAACCTGACAAAGTTTTAGAGGGTCTGCAGAGAAGGATGGCAGAAAATCCCCAAATCCAGGTGTGCAAACCTTGTGGCATCAAACCCAAGAAGACTGGAGGCTGTAATTAAGTACTGAGCAAATGGTCTGAATACTTAGGTCAATGCAATATTTTATTTTTTATTTTTAAATAAATTAGCAAAGATTTCTAACATTCTGTTTCAACTTATTATTATTGGGTACTGAGCACAGAAAATTTGAACTTATTATTTGGTACTGACCACAGAAAATTTGAACTTTTTTTTATTTTAGAACAAGGATGCAAGATAACAAAATGTGAAAAAAGAGAAAGCGTCTGAAGACTTTCTGCATGCACTGTATAGTTAAATAGTTACATAGTTAGTATGATTGAAGACATCAAGTTCAACCAAGGGGTGAAAGGGGTTGTGGATGAAGGGAAGGGGAGTGAGACGAGAATTCCTCACATTTACATAAGCATTAATGTTATTCTGTTCTAAAAAATAATGTTTTTTTTTGGAGCCATCACCTGTTCTGGCTGTGACCATCTCCAGAGATACACTCACCTAAAGAATTATTAGGAACACCATACTAATACGGTGTTGGACCCCCTTTTGCCTTCAGAACTGCCTTAATTCTACGCGGCATTGATTCAACAAGGTGCTGATAGCATTCTTTAGAAATATTGGCCCATATTGATAGGATAGCATCTTGCAGTTGATGGAGATTTGAGGGATGCACATTCAGGGCACAAAGCTCCTGTTCCACCACATCCCAAAGATGCTCTATTGGGTTGAGATCTGGTGACCGTGGGGGCCATTTTAGTACAGTGAACTCATTGTCATGTTCAAGAAACCAATTTGAAATGATTCGAGCTTTGTGACATGGTGCATTATCCTGCTGGAAGTAGCCATCAGAGGATGAATACATGTTCTCATTCTGTTTACGCCAAATTCGGACTCTACCATTTGAATGTCTCAGAAATCAAGACTCATCAGACCAGGCAAAATTTTTCCAGTCTTCAACAGTCCAATTTTGGTGAGCTCGTGCAAATTGTAGCCTCTTTTTCCTATTTGTAGTGGAGATGAGTGGTACCCGGTGGGGTCTTCTGCTGTTGTAGCCCATCCGCCTCAAGGTTGTGCGTGTTGTGGCTTCACAAATGCTTCGCTGCATACCTCGGTTGTAACGAGTGGTTATTTCAGTCAATGTTGCTCTTCTATCAGCTTAAATCAGTCGGCATGGTCTCCTCTGACCTCTAGCATCCACAAGGCATTTTTGCCCACAGGACTGCCGCATACTGGATGTTTTTCCCTTTTCACACCATTCTTTGTAAACCCTAGAAATGGTTGTGCGTGAAAATCCCAGTAACTGAGCAGATTGTGAAATACTCAGACCGGCCCGTCTGGCACCAACAACCATGCCACGCTCAAAATTGCTTAAATCACCTTTCTTTCCCATTCTGACATTCAGTTTGGAGTTCAGGAGATTGTCTTGACCAGGACCACACCCCTAAATGCATTGAAGCAACTGCCATGTGATTGGTTGACTAGATAATTGCATTAATGAGAAATAGAACAGGTGTTCCTAATAATTCTTTAGGTGAGTGTAGACTAGTCCACAGATTCACAGTTCACTTCTGGAGACTGATTTTTTTTTTCTTCCACAGATGGAATCAGTTCTTTCTTGTCTTTTGAGGAGATTTTACATGGAACAGTATATCATCATATTTTTGCATGGGCCATTTATATATTTATAAAGGTTAATCATATCCCTCTTAGATGCCCCTTCTTCAAAACCAAGAAGGGAGTGGAGTTTAGTTTATCAGTTTAGTTGCTCTTCTTTGTACTTTTTCTAGCTCCAGGTCATCCTTTCTATGAACTAGTGCTCAGGTGAACTGTATATTCCAGATGAGGCTTTATAAAGTGGTAATATTACATCCCTGTCCCATGAGACAATGTCCCTTTTAATACACAACAGTATTATTCTGTCCATAAAAGCATCTGATTGACATTACATGCTATTATTTAATCTATGATCTACATGTACACCCAAGTCCCTCTTAACAAGTGACTCTCCTAATGCCACTCCTACTAGGACATCTGATACATGTAAATAATTTGGACAAAGATGGAAAACTTCACATTTATCAACACTGAAACTCTTTTGCCAAGTGGATGCATTTAGGGTGTCCAAGTAAGCTTTCAGTTTATGGACATCTTCCGTAGACTACACTGTACTATATAGATTTGTGTCATCTGCAAAAATAGGCTTCTGTTCATCATAAAAACAAATTAATTACTTATGATATTACTTATAGTCACATATTCCTGTATATAGTCCCTTTAGCCAAACAGTTTTCCTAACAATGGAAGTTAAGCTGACTGGCCTATAATTACTTGAGGAAGCCTTTTTTCCTATGGGCACCACATTTACCTTGCACCAGCCACTTGATACTGTACCATTACTACAGAATCTCTAAAAAAAATTATGATTGGGGCACAGAAATAACTGAACCAAGTTCTTTAAGAACTCTTTGGTGTAATCCATCGGGACTCAGGGGGGGAACATTTATTAAGACCAGCGTTTTAGACGCCAGTCTTAATAACCCCTATAGCTGGCGGTGGATCCACCGGAGGAGCTGCCAGTTCTAAATGTAAGACAGCTTCCTAGGTGTCTTACATTTAGACCTTTATCTACGCCTGAAACAGACGTAGACAATGATAAATGAGAAGGGTCTCCCGGTCCGTTCCCTTTCCCGCCCACGTCACGCCCACAATTTTATACCTGGTGTGAGCGAGGAGAAGTCATAGATTGCAGCCCAACTAACTGATTTAGATGTATTTCAGATTGATAAATGACCCCCAGGGTCTTTTTCACATTTACTTTTTTTAACATAGCTTGGACCATATCTACAGTTAGCTAATTTAATACATTAGTATATTAACAGCACTGGCACCATCTACATCAGCTCCTCTCTGCTCTTTTGTATATACAGAGCTGAAGAACTTATTGTCACGGTGGGGAGTGGGGAAAACCCCCCACCGTACAATGTCAAGTATAAAGGAGAAGCAGCTAGGCCAGGACGCCGGAATCAGGGAGCAGGTCACCTCCTATAGCGTCCCTAATCTTCACCCTAACTCCTCACCGTATGAGCAGACCTGGATGGTAGGACGGCTCATACCAGGATACCTTTGGCCCTGAGTCACCCTGATAATCCCTCACATAGGAGCAGGGGGGAGATGACCTGTTCTTTCCAGACACGGATGAACAGGAGTCTCAAATGGCCTTGCAGCAGGGAAAGTAAAAGACCATATGCAGCAACAGAGTTTGCAGGTAAGAACACCAGAAACACACTTACCTGCCGCAGCCACCACGACTGGAACCCGTGCATAAGTACAGGTGCCCACACACCAAATAGGACACCGTACAAACAACACCACACACCGGAATCCAGCACACCTGATACTGCCTGGGCCCCATACAGCAAGATGCACGGCAGCCCCAGGCAGCACTGCATCCAGACTTCTGGTTTACCCCTTCGGGAAACGAGCCCCCTTCCAGAGGTACAACACATGCAGGGATAAACACCAACATCCCAGATATGTAACAACAAACAAGATGTACAACAAACCCTGAACATAAAGCCACACCAAACATACAACAATTGAGGTTGGGTACATAGAGGATACAAGGGAGACAAAGGAATGACATTGCTAAAAGACCTCGATGTCCAACGAGGTGGACCTCAATGACTGGGCAGATAGAATAGCCACAGAATGGAGCATAGCTTCCAGCCCACAGCAAGGCTAGAGAACAACTCACCTCCAAGCTACAAGCAAAGGCTAAATAGCTAGAAGAGACCACACCCAGATCTAACCAAGTCAGGATATTAACCCCACGCACACCACTTAGCAGGGAGACACAACATAAAGGGGAAGTGTACATGCAAACCGCAACCTACACGTTGCCAAAAAGCAACGAGTCTGCACGGCAACCGTGTCACGGTCAAACACCAATATGACCATGACCCTTATTTAGTACCTCTGCTTTCTCACATTCCCCAGATACCATCTCCCCATTACCACTATTTAGGGTACCCACCTGCTCTGACCTAAGTTTGGGATGGGATGCCATCAATCGCTAGAGTGGGGGTCCTGAGCACTGCCCCCATTGCTTCATACTGCAGTGAGAAGTAATTTGAATGGCATACACATGGGACAAATGCAGATAGTAGATGACAGCACTCAGCTATCTCCATCAGGCTAATAAATTGTGCATTAAAAGGTAGCATGCCTGTTCAGTCACCACTCCATTCACACTCACTGAGGAGGAATAGGGGCTTAGGGCCTCCACTCTTGTGATCAGTTGGGGGTCCACCAGTGGATAGGTAAAAGATGTTGATTTTAGAACAACCCCTTAAGATTATCCGCAAAGTTGCTTTGGTCTCTTTATTAAATATAATACAGTAGTAAAAACATTGGTTGCAAAGGTGGACACAGAAATATAAATTCAGTCACTAGCATCCTGTATAATGGGATATACAGTGTTTAGTCACTTCTTTTAGCATTACTATTATGCAAACTGCTTGGGTAGACATTTTATATACTTGTATACAAATTTGCAGTAAGTTGCTTTAGGTGATCCACACATATCAAAATTTTATCCAGTTCAAGACGCTACCCAAAAACATTGTAATGACTTATTCGGAGAGGGTGTGGCCAGTTCATTTAGCATTTAAAGATAATATTCAGTAAGACTAGTCAATTTTTTTATAAAAGAGAGCGGAAGAATAATGAATATATTCAGTAAATAATGATAAGCTTCTTATAATTACCATGCAAATCTTACCCACTATTCTCTTCTGAAACTAAGCCTCGTCAACCTGTTATTTCCCAGTATCTATAAAACAAGTAGGAAAAAATGAGCAATAAAAAACGCACAATGGGATCTGTTTGTACAAGAATGTAAACACTTTATTTATGCTCCATGCTGCCTAAAAGGTTTTAATAATAGAGAGATGCTTTTATTATTGTACCTTCTATGAGCACAAGAACAACACATCATTCAAACAAAGCCAGGACGACAAAGAATGATGCTCTCATGTGTTTACTTATATCTCAGAGGCTTGGAGTACCCTGCAAATTTAATGTGGTTCATGCTTTTAGACTTTATAAGTAAACACTACAATGTTAAATTGAAGTACATTCTATTTCTATATATTGATTTGTTTTTCTTAAAGAAAATCAGGCTACATTAAATTAGAGAATAGACGTTTAATAGGTAAAGTAAGGTCTATAGGCTTGGAAAGTATAGTTTGCAATTGGATTGAAAACTGGTTGAAGGACCATGTCCAGAAAGTTGTGGTCAATCATTCCTATTCAGAATAGTCCCTGGGTTATAAGTGGTGTACCCCAAGGTTCAGTGCTGGGTCCTCTATTATTTAATTAATGGTGCTATTAATGATATTGAGGACTGGATTAATAGCACCATTTCTATTTTTGCAGATGACACTAAGCTGTGTAGTACTGTACAGTCTATAGAAGATGTCTATAAACTGCAAGCTGACTTGAACAATGTGAATGATTGGGCATCAACTTGGCAAATGAGGTTCAATGTGGATAAATGTAAAGTTATGCATCTTGGTAGTAATAATCTCTGTGCTTCATTTGTCCTAGGTGATGTAGCTCTGGGAGAGTCACTTATAGAGAAGGATTTGGGTGTCATTGTAGATTAAATAACAGCATACAATGTCAATCAGCTGCTTCTAAGGCCACCAGGATATTGTCATGCATCAAACGAGTCTACAGAAGCGTCAAAACTTTTTTACTGTAAGAACTGTGAATCTGTGGAATAGACTTCCTCAGGACGTGGTCACTGCAGGAACAGTGGACAGTTTTAAAAAGGGTTTAGATTAATTCTTAAAAGTAAATGACATTAATGCTTATGAAAATGTGTAGAAATGTAGCTGTAGTCTCACTTTTTTCTTGGATTCGCGTCCCCACCTATCCCTTGGTTGAACTTGATGGACGTATGTCTTTTTTTAACCGTATTAACTATGTAACTACTATGTAACTATGTAAGACCTCCTAATAACAGTATACCAGTCACTGCTCAGGTACAAGAGTGGCTATGTTTCAGGAGAAATAGAAGATTTTTACATTAATTGTGTATTCCAGCTAATCAAAAATAGTTGGCATTGGAGCTTAAAAACATAAAAGAAGAGATACTCACCTCCATTGATCCCCCTACTGCTGCCGTCTGGTCCCCTTCCCCCAACCCTCTTTTTCCGACTCCTATCTCAGACATAAAATGCGTTGAAATGCCCTCTCATCTAATTCATGTGCAGATGAAAAGGATCACCTGACTGGTTTCATAATACCTGTCTTCTGAATGAGTTGGACAGATGACAAGAGGCAATTTTACATACAGCACACGCCTCCTCAAATGGCTGGGAGTGTTAAGAAATTATAGGGGTCTTCTGGGTCATCAATATCAGATCAGTGTTGGTCCGACACCCGGAACCCCGTCAATTAGCTATTTCGGGCAGCTGAAAGAGTTGGAAACTATGGAGCAGATGAAGGACCCAATGCACTGTGTAGCTTCCATTTCTGGTGTACTGTTGCTCAGCTCAGATTCATTTAAATTGGAGATGAGCTGCAGAACCCCACTATATGGTGGTGGAGCCTTGCACTTCCAGATCTGTCCACTATATAGTTTCTTGTGCAGGAGGCTGGGCGCAAACAGTTGATTGATGTCGGACCCCAACCAATCTGATATTGATGATCTATTCCAAAGACAGGCCTTCAATATCTAAGTCATGGAAAACCCCTGTAAGCTAACAAAAAATGCAAAGAAAAAACAACAACTATTGAAATGTCCATTTATATGTTTTTCATCAATAAGTATCCCTAGAAAATTCCTTTAAATGCTTTAATCACCTTTGAGGCACATTTTTTATATTATGGGATAAAAACCCATATTTACATTTGTCGTTTTTTGGGCATTTTCTATTTAAAAAAATGATCCTCATTTGTCTTCTGTGCAGCTCGCATGTATTCTTACCCATTGCAGGCAGCTCATTCCTGATCAGTGTGAAATCTGTCAAACCAGCTCTCTTTCAGCTTGGTCTGTAGCTTCTCTCTCCTCTGCTTAACATAAATTTGGGTCTACATTTTTACAATCAAAATAAACCTAAACTGAAAGAATGTAAGCTTTATGAGTGTTCAGGAAAGCAGAGAAAGGGGCTACTTACAGGCAATAAAAGATTCACACTGATTCACACATTACTGTGTAGCCTGCAATGTATGAGAATACATGAAAGCGGCATGTTATAGACAGTTTGTGTGGACACACTTTACCAACCAACCAGTTTTGCCTAAGGTATAGTTTATTGGCAGGGATCTGGACTTGGCTGCGGGGGAGCCACCAGACCGCTACCTCTTGAGATAGTTCTGTGTGGTTGTCAGATGACCCATGGGGTCAGAGACACCGGTACAAAGCACCAAGGAGTCAGATAATATGCCTAGGGAAGTGTCAGTAGGGCAATCCAAGAAACAGGCTTATGTCAGGGCAGGCTTTCTACTGGGGAGGGTGCCTTAAATAGCCAGAGACTTCAAGCCACTGGCTAGAGAAGCATATGGATGCCAGCTGGCCTTTACGAGGCTGAACGCAAGAGTGCACATTCCCTACGGAAGCAGGCAAGAGGGGCCAACAGGGCAGAAAAGCAAGCTGCCGCCTGCAGAGGATGTCGGTGACCAGAAGAGCAACCACCAAGGGAGAGGGGAACGGGACGGCACAATAGGGTGAGTAGTGTGGCACCCATGTCCACAGGATGGAGCGAGGCAGTGGCAGGCATGGGGTGCCAGGGCAAAACACTGCAGAAGACAAACAAAGCAACATTTTTAACAATAACAATGTGTTTTTATTCCATAATATGAGCAAGGCATTAAGAAAAATTGCCCCAAAGTTATCCTTAGTTCTTAAGGTGATGTCACATCTGTGACAGGTCTCAGAAGGTCTGAAAGATTATCTACGCATTAGTGATCTGACAGCCTCTTTCGGTTTCACTTTGTCTGTGTGTTGCTGGTATGTCCACACCTCCTGTTTAGGTGTGGATCATGTGACCTTTACCTCGCCCTATTTAGTCTGACTTTTCCCATCACTCCTTGGTTGGGATAGCTTTATTTGGTCTTGGAAGAGCTGGAGTGTGGTTCGTGTTGAAGTCCTATTCATCCATCATCCTCTGAAGTTAAGTGTTCCGCTTGTGTTTTGTATTCCCCCCCGCCCCCCCGGTTGTTTACTAGGCCTCAGTGAGACGCTAGTTCCTTCACCAGGGAAGGAACGGGGGGTCTCTGCACTATCATTATCTTTAGGGCATCTGAGGGTCACCAGGGTTTTCTAGGTTTCTGTGTATGGGTATCTCTACCATCGAGAGGTGCCCATACGGATAGGAGTTAGGGCCAGGAGCAGGGTTTTATAGGTGGTGACCCTTTTCCTTCCTTAGCGGTGAGGCCTAGTGTCTTTCCCCTTCCTTCTTGTTGTCTTTTGGTATTCTCCCCTACTACATCCGTGACATTATCCCAAGCCCATACCGACATTTTGTTTTGATCTGTGCAGCTATGGATACTATGCCTGCACTGGTCGAACAGCTGCAGAATCTGACTTTGGAGGCAGCAGACCTCCGCGCAACTGTCTTGCAGATTCAGAGTCTACAGGCTGATGGTTCCAATGGTGGGTCCCAGGCCTGTCCTGAACCGAAGGTGGCCCTCCCGGACAGGTTTTCCGGGGGTAGTGACAATTTCATCCGGTTCAGGGAGTCATGTAAATTATACTTTAAGCTGCGTCCATACTCTTCTGGGGATGAGTGTCAACGTGTGGGTATGATTATTTCATTGCTTAAAGAGGACGCCCAATCTTGGGCTTTTTTTCTGCCGACCGGATCACCGTCCCTCCGGTCGGTGGATGAATTCTTTAGAGCCTTGGGTCTCATCTATGATGACCCGGATCAGATCTCTCAGGCCAAGACCAAGTTACGGAATTTGCGGCAGGGAGAACGTTCCGCAGAGACCTATTGCTCTGAATTTAGGAGATGGGCTACCGATACTGAGTGGAACTATCCTGCTCTCTGTAGCCAATTCTGTCAGGGTCTCTCTGAGAGACTGCAGGACGCGTTGGCTTTTCATGAAAATCCTGTGTCATTAGAGGCAGCTATGTCCCTTGCTGTACGTCTAGATAGACGCCTGAGGGAGAGATCTAGGGGTCCTCACCTTTAAGACGTACTGTCCAATAAAGGTACCGCTTCCTTTGACACTTATGGTGAAGAGACACTGGTAGTTGCGCCTTGTGATGAGCTTATGCAGTTAGGAGGAGCTACTCCTGGCAAAAGCTTGGGTCATGTGAAAGGAGTCTGCTTTTATTGTGGCAAGAAGGGACATTTTGTGAATATTTGTCCGTACTTGCAGCATCAAAGTGTAAACAAAAAGGAAAAAACTTTTAATCCTCAAATTACTATTGGTGGTGTGGATGGGGAGCAAGAAAACCTACTTTTGTCTTTTACTGGTAGTACCCGTTTTCTCCTGTCTGCCGAGGTGGCGCTAGAGTCCAAAACTGTGAAAATCGAAGCATTTATCGATAGTGGGGCAGGAGTTAACTTGATTGATGGACAGTTTGTGCGCATTCATGGGTTGACTACTAATGCATTAGAGAAAAGTATTTCTGTCTTTGCAATTGACTCAGCACCTCTCACCCAAAAATTCCTGTCGCAGGTAGTGAATGACATTCATTTAAGAGTGGGTGATTTGCATCAGGAATCTATCTCCTGTTATGTATTGGAGGGTCTGCCGGCTCCGTTGGTGTTGGGCTTACCATGGTTCAGCAAACATAACCCTAACATCGACTGGCAAGCGAGACAGATTCTCGATTGGAGTGATTTTTGCATGGACAACTGTCTTAATGTATCATTCTCTATGGTGACCACTAAAATTGTACCCTCGTTCATTTCAGAATTTTCTGATGGTTTCTCTGAGAGTGGTAATCAGGAGTTGCACCGGGAGTATGACTGTCCAGTCAATCTTATTCCCGGAGCTAAATTGCCTAAATCTCGGTTGTACAATCTTTCGGAACCCGAAAGAAAGGCCATGCGAGAGTATATTACCGAAAGTTTGGCAAAGGGACATATTAGACCATCCAAGTCCCCAGTGGTTGCTGGGTTTTTCTTTGTAAAGAAAAAAGATGGTACCTTGAGACCATACCTGGAATTCTGTGAGCTCAATCGGATTACCGTCCGTGATCCTTACCCCCTTCCTTTGATTTCGGATTTGTTTAGTCAGATTGTCGGTGCCAAGGTGTTCTCTAAATTGGATCTGAGGGGGGCATATAATCTGGTAAGGATCAAGGAGGGGGATGAGTGGAAGACCGCATTTAATACCCCTGAGGGTCATTTTGAAAACCTGGTCATGCCCTTTGGGTTAACCAATGCTCCTGCGGTTTTTCAACACTTTCATCATCTGGTGGGGAGGTTTGTCGTTGTATACTTTTAATGACATACTAATTCATTTGCCTAATATGGAGACTTATCAGGATCATGTGAGACAGGTGTTACAGATCCTAAGAGAGAAAAAGTTGTATGATAAGATGGGAAAGTGTGTATTTGCTGTACAGGAAGTGCAATTTCTGGGTTACCTGCTCTCATCCTCAGGTTTTCGTATGGATCCCGAGAAGGTCCTTGCCATGTTGGACTGGGATCGACCCAAAAATCTGAAAGCGCTACCGTAAATTTATCTTGAACTATTTATCGGTGGTTAAACCTTTAACAGACATGACAAGGAAGGGTGCGGATATTTCTGTCTTGTCTGATGCGGCATTACAGGCCTTTTCTGCTGTGAAAGAATGTTTTGCTTCGGCCCCTATTCTGATGCAACCGGACGTGACTCAGCCATTTATTGTTGAGGTTGACGCGTCCGAGGTAGGGGTAGGAGCAATCTTGTCGCAAGGTCCTTCACCTAGTAAATGGCGCCCATGTGCATTTTTCTCTAAAAAAACTCTCTACTGCTGAAAGGAATTATGATGCGGGGAATAGGGAATTGCTGGCCATTAAGTTGGCGTTCGAGAAATGGCGGCATTGGTTGGAAGGAGCAATTCACCCTATTACGGTAATTAAGGATCACAATAATCTGGCCCACCTGGAGTCGGCTAAGCGACTGAACCCAAGATAGGCCAGATGGTCATTGTTTTTGACCAGATTTGACTTCATCGTCACTTACCGCCCTGGGGTTAAGAACGTCAAGGCGGACGCTTTGTCGCGTAGCTGTCACAGATGGTGTTGCAGAAAGCTGGAACTTATAAATAAACATCCGACTGGCTTGATCCCAAACTAAGGAGCATATGGGTGAGCCCTATAAAACCCCTAGAGCTCTCCCTGACTGCTATGCCCATGCAAAGATCTTTATGGTAGATGATTGCATGTCCACGTACCTTATACTATCTGACACCTGAAAACCCTATAATAGTGAGGGGACACGACCACCGGCTCCCTGCACTTTATTAGGACGGAGTCAGGGTCACCTACAATCAAGCCAGCAAATAAACACAAATAAAGGAAACAGACTTATCTGAGGAATCAGGAGAAGGAGCATCCAGCAGTGAACAACTCATCCAGGAAGAAGTATAAACCGCAAAGTGAGGCAGTATGGGAGGGAATATAAAGGGAGACAATCAGTGCAAATAGATGACAGCTGGGAGAAGGAAAGGAGATGACAAAGTGAAACCAAAACAAAGAACTTCATGCAAGAGGTAGCAAAGAACGTCTAACAGACCTTCTCACAGAGCTGGCGGTGACAGTACCCCTCCCTCTACGGGTGGACTCCGGACACCCAGAGCCCACCTTCTCAGGATGAGACCTATGGAAAGCCCTGATGAGACGAGTGGCCTTAATGTCTGCCACTGGGACCCACATCCTCTCCTCAGGACCATAACCCTCCCAATGAATGAGGTACTGGAGAGAACCGCGGATAATGGGAGAATCCACAATCCTAGAGACCTAAAATTCAAGATTACCATCAACAACAATCGGAGGAGGAGGCAAAGAGGAGGGTACCGTGGGTTGGACATAAGGTTTTAATAGGGACCTGTGAAAAACATTATGGATCTTCCAAGTCTGAGGAAGATCAAGACGGAAGGCAACGGGATTGATGACGGACAAGATCTTGTAAGGCCCAATAAACCTAGGACCCAACTTCCAGGAGGGAACCTTCAGTTTGATATTCTTTGTAGACAACCACACCAGATCACCCACATTCAGCTCCGGACCAGGCACACGTCTCTTATCCGCCACACGCTTATATCTCTCACTCATCCTCTTCAGATTACCCTTAATCTTTTGCCAAATAAATGACAAAGACGAGGAAAATCTCTCCTCATCAGGTAAACCAGAAGACCCCTCTCCAGAGAATGCCCCAAACTGCGGATGAAACCCATATGCACCAAAAAATGGTGACTTATCAGAGGACTCCTGGCGACGGTTATTTAAAGCAAACTCAGCAAGGGACAAAAAAGAACACCAATCCTCCTGATTCTCCGCCACAAAACAGCGCAAATATGTCTCCAGATTCTGATTGACGCGTTCGGTCTGACCATTCGACTGCGGGTGAAAAGCAGAAGAGAACGACAACCGAACCCCCAAGCGAGAACAGAAGGCCTTCCAGAATCTGGAAACAAATTGCGTGCCTCTATCAGAAACGATGTCTGAAGGAATGCCATGCAATTTAACAATGTGATCAACAAACACTTGCGCCAGCGTCTTAGCATTGGGTAACCCAGGAAAGGGAATGAAATGCGCCATTTTGCTAAAACGGTCCACTACTACCAGAATCACAGTCTTCCCCGAGGAACGAGGCAGGTCCGTAATGAAGTCCATGGACAGATGCGTCCAAGGACGGGAAGGAATTGGTAACGGGAGGAGAGAACCCGATGGCCGTGAATGAGGGACCTTGGCACGAGCGCAGGTCTCGCAGGCTGCCACAAAACCCTCAACCGTCTTACGAAGAGCCGGCCACCAGAATCTCCGAGCAATGAGATCCACTGTGGCTCTGCTCCCCGGGTGCCCAGCAAGGACAGTATTGTGGTGCTCCTTAAAAACCTTGTGTCGTAAAGCAAGAGGCACAAACATCCTCCCAGGGGGACAAAGATCAGGAGCCTCTGCCTGGGCTGCCTAAACCGCTGCCTCCAAATCAGGATAAAGAGCAGAGACGACCACCCCTTCAGCCAAAATGGGACCCGGGTCTTCAAAGTTCCCCCCTCCCGGAAAACAACGTGACAGGGCATCCGCCTTCACATTTTAAACCCCAGGGCAGAACGTAACAACAAAATTAAATCTAGAAAAGAACAAAGACCATCTGGCCTGTCTCGGGTTCAGACGCTTGGCCGATTCCAAGTAGGCCAGATTCTTATGGTCTGTAAACATGGTAATAGGGTGTCTGGCTCCCTCTAACCAATGGCGCCATTCCTCAAAAGCTAATTTGATGGCCAACAACTCCCTATCTCCCACATCGTAAATTCTCTCTGCAGAGGAGAGTTTCCTTGAGAAAAAGGCACACGGTCGCCATTTGGCAGAAGAGGGACCCTGAGATAAGACCGCACCCACACCCACCTCAGAAGTATCCACTTCAACAATAAAAGGTAGAGAGACATCAGGTTGTACCAAAATGGGAGCGGAAGCAAAACTCTCTTTGATACTAGAAAAGGCTTTAAGCGCATCTACCGACCACGAAGAAAAATCTACCCCCTTTTTAGTCATATCAGTGAGTGGCTTAACAACAGAGGAATAATTCAAAATGAACTTTCTGTAATAATTGGCAAAACCCAAAATCCGCATCAGTGCCTTCTGATTCTCAGGAAGCTCCCAATCAAGCACAGCGCTGACCTTCTCAGGGTCCATGCGAAAACCAGAAGCGGGGAGAAGAAAACCAAGAAATTGAATCTCCGGAGCCGCAAACACACATTTTTCCAGTTTTAACGTACAATTTATTATCCCGCAGAATCAACAAGACCTGACGTAGGTGGTCTCAATGAATCTTGAAATCAGGAGAAAAATATCAAAATGTCATCCAGATACACCAGTACAAATTTCCCCATTAAATGATGAAAAATGCTGTTCACAAAATGTTGGAAGACGGCTGGAGCATTCATCAAACCAAAGGGCATAACCTAATTCTCGAAATGACCCTCAGGGGTATTGAAGGCTAGGTTGTATGCCCCTCTTAAATCCAACTTAGAGAAAACCTTAGCCCCAACAATCTGGTTAAACAGGTCCGGGATCAGAGGAAGCGGATATGGGTCACGAATCGTGATACGGTTCAGCTCCCTGAAATCCAGACAAGGTCTTAAAGAACCATCTTTTTTCTTAACAAAAAAAAAAAACAGCGGCAACAGGTGACTTCGAGGGTCGGATGTGTCCCTTTCTCAGGCTCTCGGAGATATAAGTACGCATAGCGACTCTTTCAGGTTGGGAGAGATTGTATAATCGTGATTTTGGCAGTTTGGCGCCTGGGATGAGATTAATAGGGCAGTCGTACTCCCGATGCGGGGGCAACTCCTGGACACCACTCTCGGAAAACACATCCGAAAATTCAGAGAGAAAAGATGGCACAGTCTTGATATAAACCTCTGAAAGAGACGCCATGAGACAATTCTCTCTGCAAAACTCACTCCAACCATTTATTTGCCTTGCTTGCCAATCAATGGTGGGGTTATGTTTAGTGAGCCAGGGTAGCCCCAACACTAGAGGAGTAGGTAATCCGTTTAAGACGAAACATGACATATTCTCAACATGAGCGTCACCCACAGTCAAACGGATATTGTGAACTATGCCCTTTAACGATCTTTGAGAAAGTGGAGCAGAATCGATAGCAAAAACAGGTATATCCTTTTCCAAAGTGCATACCTGGAAACCATGCGTTATTGCAAATTGATTATCAATGAGATTGACAGCTGCTCCACTATCTACAAAAATCTCACAAACAATGTTCTTGCTGTCTAGCGCCAACCTGGCAGGTAGGAGAAAACGGGAACTACAAGTAAATGGCAAACCTTCAATTTCCGCATCAACCTTGCCAATAGTAGCAAATGGAAAGTTTTTAGAGGGTTTTTTTGTTTTTGTTTTATTACCCTCAGAAAACTCCATGAATCTCCTAGAGGGGCAAACATTAGCCAAATGATTTATACCCCCACAACAGAAACAAGCCCTCTTCTGAGAGCTGAATCCTCTACTATCAGAGGCAAGCAAACCCAGCTGCATGGCCTCCTCCTCAGAGGGGATTGAGAGAGACTGAGACCCCTGCTCACTGAATGAGACACAGCCGCACTGTCCTTGGACTGAATATGACAGGAAGGAGTAGTCTCCTCTCTCTCTCTAAGATGCCTGTCAATACGAACAGCTAGAGACATAGCAGATTCTAACGAGGCTGGTCTCTCATGAAAAGCAAATGCATCTTTCAATCTTTCCGAAAGACCATGGCAAAATTGACTTCAGAGTGCAGCATCATTCCAACCAGTATCAGTTGCCCATCTCCGAAATTCTGAACAATATATCTCTGCGGACTGTTTACCCTGGCATAAAAGATGCAGTTTAGATTCAGCCAGAGGAATACGATCCAGGTCATCATATATCTGCCCCAGGGCTACAAAAAATTCATCCACCGATCGGAGGGGCCGTGCCCCGACCGGCAGCGAAAAGGCCCAAGACTGAGCGTTATCCCTGAGCAGCGAGATGATGATCCCCACCCTCTGCTCCTCATCACCAGAGGAATGGGGAAGTAGGCCAAAATGGAGTTTGCAAGCCTCTCTAAAGCGAACAAAATTCTCACTACCCCCGAAGAACGTATCCGGAAGCGAGATCTTAGGCTCGGAACAAACTCCATGAACGCAAGCAGAATCGGTCACCTGAAACTGAGACACAGTTTTACGGAGATCTGCTACCTCCAGTGAAAGACCTTGCATGCGGTCAATCAAAGCTAAAACCGGATCCATGCTTAAGACGGTTATGGCGGTTTATAATGTCACGACTGGTGTTGCAGAAAGCTGGAACTTATAAATAAACATCCGACTGGCTTGATCCCAAACTAAGGAGCATATGGGTGAGCCCTATGAAACCCCTAGAGCTCTCCCTGACTGCTATGCCCATGCAAAGATCTTTATGGTAGATGATTGCATGTCCACGTACCTTATACTATCTGACACCTGAAAACCCTATAATAGTGAGGGGACACGACCACCGGCTCCCTGCACTTAATACGGACGGAGTCAGGGTCACCTACAATCAAGCCAGCAAATAAACACAAATAAAGGAAACAGACTTATCTGAGGAATCAGGAGAAGGAGCATCCAGCAGTGAACAACTCATCCAGGAAGAAGTATAAACCGCAAAGTAAGGCAGTATGGGAGGGAATATAAAGGGAGACAATCAGTGCAAGTAGATGACAGCTGGGAGAAGGAAAGGAAATGACAAAGTGAAACCAAAACAAAGAACTTCATGCAAGAGGTAGCGAAGAACATCTAACAGACCTTCTCACAGAGCTGGCGGTGACAGTAGCTTTCCTGGGGAGGGGTGAGTCTAATGACCCTAGTCCCATTTTATCTGAAGGGGTAGTCATATCCACTCTTTATCCTGATCTCGAGGCCAGGGTGTTGGAGGCACAGGAGGATGCTCTGGACTCTTGTCCTCCAGGGAAGTTGTTTGTTCCCTCCGAATTAAGTCACAAGGTGTTTGAGGAACATCACTGTACGGTGCTTGCTGGGCACCCTGGGAGCAGATCGACTGTCGATCTCATCTCTCGAAGATTTTGGTGGCCGGGGTTGCGTAATTGTGTTGAGGACTATGTGTCAGCCTGTGGTACCTGTGCACGTGCTAAGGTGACACATGCTCGGCCTTCCGGATCTCTGCTTCCATTGCCCATCCCGTCCAGACCTTGGACCCATTTGTCCATGGATTTTATCACGGATTTCTTCGTGAAAAACTGTGATTCTGGTGGTTGTAGATCGTTTTAGTAAAATGGCACACTTTATTGCATTACCTAGTCTACCCAATGCTAAAACTCTTGCACAGGTTTTTGTCGACAACATTGTGAAACTACATGGCATTCCCTCTGATGTGGTTTCCAGATTCTGGAAAGCGTTCTGTACTAGTCTGGGTGTACAATTGTTCTTCTCTTCGGCTTTTCATCCTCAGTCGAATGGACAGATGGAGCGCACTAATCAGAATCTGGAGACTTACTTGAGATGTTTTGTTTCAGAGAATCAGGAAGAGTGGTCTTCATTTTTGTCGTTAGCTGAGTTTGCTATAAATAACCGTAGACAGGAATCCACTGATAAGTCGTCGTTTTTTGGGGCATATGGGTTCCATCCACAGTTTGGTACATTTTCTGGTGCTCAAAATTCCGGCATTCCTGAGGAGGAACGATTTTCCTCTTTTTTGT
Source organism: Bufo bufo (assembly GCF_905171765.1). Lineage (NCBI taxonomy): Eukaryota > Metazoa > Chordata > Amphibia > Anura > Bufonidae > Bufo > Bufo bufo. The sequence continues at coordinate 329,847,847 of NC_053394.1, read as the reverse complement.
CTTCTATTTGGCGGAAAATCCAAAATAACCTGAAAAAGATGGGCAACAAGCGTGCGGCTGACAGGAGACGTATGAGTGGTCCGGACCTGAGAGTGGGTCATTCTGTGTGGTTGTCTACAAGAAACATTAAACTTAAGGTACCATCTTGGAAGTTGGCCCAAGATTTATTGGTCCATATAAGATCACTGCCATTGTTAACCTTGTAGCCTTCCGTCTTGAACTTCCTCAGGCATTGAAAATCCATAACGTATTTCATAAATCGTTGCTAAAGAAATGTGTCAAACCTGTTGAGCCGTCCTCCTTGCCTCCCGCTCCTGTCATGGTGGATGGCAATTTAGGATTTTAGATCAGCAGGATTGTGGACTCCCGAGTTCTCCGGAGATCCCTCCAGTATCTCGTTCATTGGAGAGGGTACGGACCAGAGGAGAGGATGTGGGTTCCAGCGACCGATGTTAATGCTAGTCGTCTGGTGAGAGCATTCCACAGAGCTCATCCTGATAAGGTCAGTCCTGGGTGCCCGGAGGTCACCCGTAGAAGGGGGGGTACTGTCACACCTGTGACAGGTCTCAGAAGGTCTGAAAGATTATCTACGCATTAGTGATCTGACAGCCTCTTTCGGTTTCACTTTGTCTGTGTGTTGCTGGTATGTCCACACCTCCTGTTCAGGTGTGGATCATGTGACCTTTACCTCGCCCTATTTAGTCAGACTTTTCCCATCACTCCTTGCTTGGGATAGCTTCATTTGGTCTTGGAAGAGCTGGAGTGTGGTTCGTGTTGAAGTCCTGTTCAACCATCATCCTCTGAAGTTAAGTGTTCCGCTTGTTGTGTTTTGTATCCCCCCACCCCCCGGTTGTTTACTAGGCCTCAGTGAGACGTTAGTTCCTTCACCAGGGAAGGAATGGGGGGTCTCTGCCTTGTCATTATCTTTAGCTCATCTGAGGGTCACCAGGGTTTTCTAGGTTCCTGTGTATGGGTATCTCTACCATCGAGAGGTGCCTATACGGATAGGAGTTAGGGCCAGGAGCAGGGTTTTATAGGTGGTGACCCTTTTCCTTCCCTAGCGGTGAGGCCTAGTGTCTTTCCCCTTCCTTCTTGTTGTCTTTTGGTGTTCTCCCCTACTACATCTGTGACAGGTGACTCCTAAAGTTGAAAAATATTAAGTCCAGTTAGAGTGATTGCTTGATTGTGAGAATTTTTTTTTCTTTTGTGGAGATAAATAAAACAAAATCAATAAAAATCATCCTGATAGAAATTAGAACACATTTTTTAATACAGTTTAAAAAAAAAGCCTAATTCCATAAACCCATTATAACCATCATTAGTCCATTAAGTGAAATAGATTTGTTGTGACTCTTGTGAATGGTACAACAAATATGTGTTTGCAGAATTCATTCTACAGAACTGACTCCAGTCACTTGGATTTCAGCGTTTTATAGCTATGACAATCCTAGGTCTCTCTCTGATAAATGAAACTGATTAAACAAAAAACAGCAGCCCCCTTGTTCTGGTAGCATAGATAGCATTTCTCTGCTTGGATGGGAGCTAAATATAGAATTTTGAAAGCAGAACATTTACTAAAAATATAAATGGAAGGGTCTATAATAGAATTCAAAAAAAGATATCGTAAGTACAGATATTTCTTCAGAGAACAAAAATTGTGCACTTGTTATTCAACTGCTCAAATTTAACGTTCTATCTCATTTCCAAGGAATATCGGCAGCAATGGCAGATTACAATAAAGTATTTTGGATGGCAGCCTGGGGCCCAAGGCTCCTGGGGCCATTGGCGGCCCAAAATCCCCATCAATGTTCTTGGGCATCTCTAGGCCTAAACCAGGACTTGGGCCCCAGATGTTTTGTCAGATGTCCTCTGTTGGAATACTGGAGCAGGATATACTTTTTATTTATCGGGCCCAAGATGGAGGAACAGCCCATGGCCTTTGGGCTACTTAATCCACCCCTGAACAGTGGTGCCTTGTCTCCAAAAAAGCAAGTCTTAGAACAGAGGTGCAGAGGGTGCTGACATAGCAGTTGAACCTGGGTCCTGATGCCTGAGGAGGTCCAGAGGCCTCTCTGCCATATAAGACACCAGCATATTGACACATGGTAGGAGAGAGACCAGTATATTGACACATGGTAGATGGGAGACCCTGGCACATATTCTGTTTGAGGCCCAGGAGCTTCTACTTACATCTCTCTTAGAATAATCTCAATATGTAATTAATAAAGTCCTACAGGGTCAGACAAGCCCACTAGTGTACCAGAGGGTCCCCCAGTGGCCCCAGATCTAGCAAAAGTCAAATCCATTTGAAGCTGATTGAGAGTCCATCACTGATTGCTAGGGACAATTGTTATAGGTTTAGTTGCAAATAACTTTGTGGAATTCATCAATGATATGTCGTGTATGCGGCATTATTTAGGATATAATTAAATGTGGGCATGCATATGTTCCTTTTATAGACTTAAAGTTTGCCCTTAGAGTCATTCTAATCTGGTGGGCTGAAGGCACAACTGTCCTTGTAGTATAATTCTGACCCAATTTATATGAACTGTGGGTGGATACAACTGGAACCTGTCAAAATTCATAATACAATATCATAACATCAGAATTAGGCCTCATGCACACGACCGTATTTTGTTTCCGTGTCCGTTCCGTTTTTTTTGCGGATAGGATGCGGACCCATTCATTTCAATGGGTCCGCAAAAAACGCGGACAGCACACCATGTGCTGTCCGCATCAGTATGTCTGTTACGTTGCTCCGCAAAAAAAATAGTGCATGTCCTATTTTTTTCTAGTTTGCGGACAAGGATAGGCATTATTACAATGGATCAGCAAAAAAAACGGATGCCATACGGAAAGTCATCCTTTTTTTTGCGGATCGCAAAACACATACGGTCGTGTGCATGTAGCCTAATAGACGCTATACAGAATACCAGCCACATAGACTCTAATGATATTGCTGGACTTCTTGTGTCAAATTCAAAGAAGTTGCAGTGGCAATATTATTCTAGCTCTCCTTGGCAATCCTTCCATAGCTGTAGATATGGCATCTGCAAAGATACGGCCAGCCCTCCATTATCAGACCATGGCTTGAAGGGATGAAGGCACTGCTGTGACATCATGGTCACATCACCATAAGTGCACAGGTGCTTCAAACAATGTTCTCCGACAGCAGGAACCTGGAGACTGAAACTGTCACTGCAGAGGAGAAAGAGAGAATCCTCACTGGCTGCATTCTCCCACCTCTCCACCACTGGCAACAGGAGCCCTGCCCCCACAGGCAGAAGCATTACCACCTACTGGCAGCAGCATCCCCCAACCATCCTACCCACCCCATCCCACTGGTAGCAGTAGCTCCCCACTACTCTCCACTGGCAGCAGCATCCCCCAACCACCTCTCTCCAACTGGCAGTAAAATTTCCCCACCTCTGCCCCACTAACTGCAGCATTTCCATCACCTCTCCACCAGTAGTAGCAGTAATCCCTCACTACTCTTCACCGGAAACATTCCCACACACACAAATTAGTCCAACCTCTACATCTGTCCCCCTGGCAACAGTCCCCGACCTTTCTCCCAATGGCAGAAGCATACCCCCACTTCTGCTTCCATACTGGTAGCAGCACGTCCCCACTATTCCTCACTGGTAGCAGCATTCCCCACCACCTCCCATCCACTGGAAGCAGCATTGCCACCATTAGTTGCAGCACTTCCATCACCTCCCCTCGATTGGGAGCAGTATTTCCCTACTACACCACACACACACATCTCCTCCCCACCCCACCCCTTGCAGCAGCATTCCTCCACCTCTTCCCCACTAGCAGAAATATTCCTCTACATCTTCCCCACCGGCAGAATTCCTCTACTTCTCTCCCACTCTATCACTTGCATTCCCCACCTTGCCTCTCTAAAACTGGCAGCAGCATTCCTCCACTCACTCACTGGTAGCCTTCTCCCCCATTCTACCTTTACTCTACTGGCAGTAGCATTCAATCCCTTTCTACCCTTTAGCAGCAACATTTCCCCCTACATCAACTCCAGTCAAAAAAGTCATCACCCGCTAGTCACTGTATATAATAGGTATAGTAGGTATTCTACATGTGACTGCATCTGAACAAACCAGTATTGACTTGTGTACTGTGCAGACTTTCCATGAAGAATCAGTATCTGACCAACATATGGTCACTGCGTCGCGGTATTGGTTTTTGTATAGTAGTACAGTGTACAATATACAAGACTAGCATTTTCTATAGCAGCTACTTCCTACTCAGAAATACGTTTGATGCCCATGAACTATAGTAGACACTATAGAAACTTGTACATGTGCTGAGCTCTATGTAATTAGAAATGGTGGATAAGAAATGCATTTCTAAACAGAAAAACCTCTACAGAAAAAGGTGCATAATGTTCTCCTGTCTACAAGGGCTGATCTGTCTAGAAATACATGTATTGTATTGTCCACCATTTTACATTACATCATCTTCAGCATAGGAACCAGGGGCGTAGCTATAGGGGGTGCAGAGGTAGCAGTTGCTACCAGGCCCAGGAGCCTGAGGGGGGCTACCAGGGAGCAATGAACCTTTAGCTACGCCCCTGATAGGAACTATCCATGTACTGTAAAACTGAGGACAACAAATGCATTTCAACACAGATTAACTTCTATAGAAAAAGGTTTTGAAATTGTCCCTTTTTGTGAGGTCTATTTAACTAAAAAAAAATGGAAATTATATTAGGTCCCAACCAGATGAATTACCCAGGGACATCCATCACCTTCATTCAGACACTGAGTGTAAGGGCTCACGTACACGAACCTAAGGGCTCAGTGCCCGTATTATGGACCGTAAACAGCGGGTCCACAATATATGGGCACTGGCCGTGTGCACTCCGTGCTGCAGATGCGGACCCATTGATTTGAATGAGTCTGTGATCCACAAGGACTTCATCTTTCTTTTGCAGCACAGGGGCACAGATCAGAAGCCCACAGAAGCACTACGAAGCACTTCTGTGGGCTTTCAGGTCCATGCCTCAGCACCGCAAAAAGATAGAGCATGTTCTATCTTTGGCCGTATCTTGTGGAGCGCAGACCCATTCAAGTCAATAGGTCCGCACCGCAATACGTGGTGCACAGAGCTGGTGAGCACGGGCACTGAGCCATTACAGTCATGTGCATGAGCCCTAAGAGTAAGAGGGACTATGACCATTACATGATGCCCCACTTAAGGATGGTGCAGTGAATCACAGGGACCGCACATGATTTAACTCAGACTGACAAAATTTCCGCCATACATTTTATTTGTGACTTGTGCAATTTTGGAGCTTATTAGGCTTCTTTCTTCTACTCCGTTCTAGGTTTCATTTGAAAGATAGATTTAGTGCTAGCCGGTTTTATATATTGTTTAACTATGATTGAGGCAATGTGCAAACGGTTACAGTTTCTCACTGAGGGCACATACTTGACGGTTGCACACAGTATTATGGCATAAAGATTGGTAGTTACACATGCATGGATGTGAGGCACAGAGCTTGGCGGTTATCAGTAGCAACAGAACAGTCCCTATATACAGTTTGCAAACTAACTCCATAGACAGTTGCTAACAGTAAAAGGTCAGCCTCTATCATGGTTTAGGCTCTGCTACATCTGTTTCTCTCTCTTTTACCAGCATTGATGCCGACCCGCCACATATACAGATCTGCCCCCAAAGTGCCTCCACCATCTGCCCCCAAAGTGCCTCCACCATCTGCCCCCAAGTGCCTCCACCATCTGCCCCCAAGTGCCTCCACCATCTGCCCCCAAAGTGCCTCCACCATCTGCCCCCAAAGTGCCTCCACCATCTGCCCCCAAAGTGCCTACATCAGACCCCAAAGTGCCGACATCAGACCCCAATCGTTGGTGGATTTAGTGGTGCGAGTAGAAATTATAGTTACCTATTATGAAATAGTCTCCCGGTCCTCAGATGTCCGTCCGCACACTCCGCTGCCTCGCCCAAACTGTTCGGGCAGCCGCGCATGCGCGGCTCTATCTCAGACGCGATAGATAGATTCTGCGCATGCGCGGCCGCCCGAAAGAGCAGCCGACGTGCACGTTCACAAGTCCTTCCACAGGCCGGCCGCAGGATCGCAGACGCTGCAGTGCGCAGGCGCGGCCCATGGATGCGGCAGGGGAGATGTGGCCGTATCCATGGGAAGCGCAAATAAACACAAGACAGAGAAAGAAGAAATTTGCATTATAATGGTAGGATATTTTTTATGAAATGTATGGGAAGAAGTCTTCAGTGGGGGGAAAGGATTTAAATTAACACTGATTGCTAAGATGAGAATACCCCTTTAAGTGTAGCGCACTTACAGGGGCTGTCTCACTTCAGCAATTGGCATTTATCATGTAGAGAAAGTTAATACAAGGTACTTACTAATGTATTGTGATTGTCCATACTGACTTCTTTCCATCACATTATACACAGCACGTATCCGTGGTTATTACCACTGTGTAATCCAGCAGAGGTGGCCTGCTTGCACACTATAGGCAAAGCTGTTGGCCTAGTCTTTTTTTTTTTGTCTGTTAGATTTAGGGTAAGTTCGCGAACACCCGTGCCCCACACACACGCACACTGAATAAAGATTTACACGCACGCACACACACACGCAGACACACACTCCCTTATGGCCCGCCGGATGTTCTCGGACGAGGAGGCATAGGCCCAACTTGCCTCCGACTCCGAGAGTCCCAGTGAGGACGAGGATGACCCCACTTTCCTTTTGTCATCCGCGTCCTCCTCATCATCTAGCGATGATGACGAGCCCCCAAGGCAGCGGAGCAAGGGGACCGCCATGCTAGGGACCCTGTGGCCCACCCTAGTATGAGCAGCTCTAGGTGTCATCGCCTTTGGTTTGCGCTGTGACACTGTTGCCACACTTGCAGTTGCCCGCGCCAACGTGTTGCTGTGAGAGCATGCGGTGGCAGTGTCTTGGCCTTCTGGGTGATTGCCTTGACATGGTTGCCACGCATGCTGTTGCCGGTCGTTATGTGTTTAGTTTGCTTGTGTGTGCACTTCCCCTTTAAGTGGCTTCCTTCTTCTGTCTGGTGTTGGAAGGGTTAACTCCCTTCCTAGTGTTTTGTGAACACTGGCTTGTGTGTTTGTGGGTGTGGCTGCTTGGGCTATTTAGTCTCTGCTGGAAGCCTGTAGCTGAGTGGTACTCCAGCCTTGGTGTGTGCTGGAGTTACGCTCTGTCTGGTTGTTCCTTCTGTCCAGTGAGGGCCACCCTTGTGGTCATAGATGTTCTATGTCATCCCGGTGTCTCCTTCCCTTCCTGTTCCTATTTGTATGGAGTGGGTTATGTGCAGGGTGTTTGAATGTCTAGTTTGGTGTTACATGTCTGGTTGTGTTTGGTGTCATGTTTACTAGACATTCCCCTGTCTCAAGTTATTGCAGCTATGGCATCCTGGGTTCCTGTGTGGTTTGTGGTGTGTGCTGTGTCCTTTTATGTTGGTGTGGACACTAGCACTTGTGCACGGGTTCCAGTCAGTGTGTCTGTGGCAGGTAAGTGTGTTACTGGTTTCACTTACCTGCCATCTACCTTTAGCTGTATGTGTTTCCCCTCCTTGCAGCCTGGCCTTAGTTAGAGACTCCTGTTCCTCCGTGTTGTGGATGAACATGTAGTCTCTCCCTTGCTCCTAATTGAGGGATTTCCAGGGCGACTCAGGATATTAGGTATCCCGTGTATGAGCCGTCCCACCATCGGGGTCCGCTCATATGGTGAGGAGTCAGGGAGAGGATTAGGGGCGCGGTAGGAGGTGACCTGCTCCCTTATCACTCCTTTCGGCCAGGCTGATCCCCTATTTGCCTCCTCACCATACGGTGGGGGGTTTTCCCCACTCCCCGCTGTTACACTAGGGCTCGTACTAGTTTTCCGGCCTACCAGTTAAGTCCACCGGAGCCCCCTGCCGGTGAACTTGTCTGGTGTACCCCAGAGCGTTTTGAGCCCGTGATTCCTGATTTTGTAGGCCAACCTGAAATCCAGATTTCCACAGTGGGCTTCACTGAATACGACTATTTTAGTCTTTTTTTAGTGACCACTTTGTAAATCTAATGGTGGAGCAAACAAACCTGTACGCCCAACAGTTTGTTGCTCAACACCCGGGCTCCTTTTTGGCTAGGCCCGGTGGCTGGACCACGGTCAGTGCAGCCGAGATGAGGACATTTTGGGGCCTCGTGCTGCACATGGGCCTAGTCAAGAAACCTAGTGTCAGGCATTACTGCAGTGGGGACGTCCTCTACCAGACCCCATTTATAGTACGGCCATGACACGCTCCCGGTTTGAGGCCATCCGGAAATGCCTGCATTATGCAGATAATGCAGCATGTCCCCCTAAGGTGATCCTGCCTATGACCGCCTGTACAAAATCAGGTCGGTCATCGATCACTTTGCGGCCAAATTTGTACAGGCCTATGTACCTGGAAGGGAGGTCGCGGTTGATGAGTCTCTCATTGCTTTGAAGGGGAGACTCCTTTTCCGCCAGTATGTTCCCTTTAAGCGGGCAAGGTATGGCGTGAAGCTGTACAAACTTTGTGAGAGTACCTCAGGGTACACTTACAAGTTTCGTGTGTACGAGGGGCGAGATTCCCGTATTCAACCCCCAGAATGTCCCCCCACTCTGGGTGTTAGCGGGAAACTTGTGTGGGACCTTCTGCACCCACTGTTAGATAAGGGTTACCACCTGTATGTGGATAACTTTTATACTACTATTCCCTTGTTCCAGTCCCTCACCGCCAGATCCACGTTCGCTTGTGGGCCTGTGCGGAAAAATCAATGCGGCCTCCCTACCTACCCCCTCCAGGTACCTATCCCCAGGGGGGATACCCGTGCCCTTACCAGTGGAAACCTGTTGCTGGTCAGATATAAGGACAAGAGGGATGTCCTTGTACTGTCCACAATTCATGGTAAAGGCATCACCCCTGTCCCTGTGCGAGGTACCACGGCAACGGTCCTCAAGCCCGATTGTATCGTCGACTACAATCGGTATACGGGAGGAGTTGATCTCTCTGATCAAGTCCTCAAGACATATAACGCCATGCGCAAAACCCGGGCATGGTACAAAAAAGTTGCGGTCTACTTGGTACAGGTTGCCTTGTACAACTCTTTTCTGCTGTCCCGGAGCGCTGGCAACACAGGGACATTCCTTCAGTTCTATGAGGCAGTCCTCAAGGCCCTAAACTTTTCTGACTGAGAAAGAGCAGGCCGGAGTACCACGGTAACTGGAAGCGCCTGGATTGTCCCTGGCCAACACTTTCCAGGTGTGGTCCCCCATACTGGAAAGAAGGGACGGACCCAAAAAAAAGTGCGGAGTGTGTCACAGGAGGGGGATACGGAAGGACACCACTACTCAGTGTGACACGTGCCCCGATCATCCGGGCCTCTGCGTTATTGGTTGCTTCAGGTAGTACCACACTTCCATGGAGTACTAAATTTATATCCCAATTTAGCCACTGACAATCGGATAAAAAACTGGTTCTCAGACTTGAGACACTAAAACAATTTATTTTTCCAAAAATATTATTTTGTAAAAATAAAATAAAATAAAAAGTAGACATATTAGGTATCGCCACGTCCGTAAGAATATGCTCTATAAAAATACCCCCCCCCCAACCCCTCAGATGAACACGGTCAAAGAAATAAAATAAAAACGGTGCAAAAAAATGTTTTTTTTTTGTCACCTTACATCACAAAAATTGTAATAGCAAGTGATCAAAAATTCATATTCCCCCCAAAATAGTGCCAATAAAACAGTCTTCTCATCCCGCAAAAAATAAGCCCCTAACTAAGATAATCAGCTAAAAAGTAAAAAAATAATTACTCAGACTATGGAGATACTAAAATGATTTTTTTTGTTTATAAAAAGATAATATAGTGTAAAACGTAAATACTTTTAATAAAAGTAGACATATTAGGTATCGCCACGTCCGTAAGAATCTGCTCTATAAAAATTTCCCCATGACCTAACCTCTCAGATGAACACGGTAAAAAAAATATATATAAAAACTGTGCAAAAAAATGAGTTATTTTGGCAAATTTTCCATTTTAATCAGTTTTTTTCCAGTAACAAAGCAAGGGTTAACAGCCAAACAAAACTTAATATTTATTACCCTGATTCTGCAGTTTACAGAAACACCCCATATGTGGTCGTAAACTTCTGTATGACCAAATGGCAGGGCGCATACAGAATGGTTTCTGGAAGGCAGATTTTGATGGCCTTTATTTTTGGCACCATGTCCCATTTGAAGTCCCCCTGATGTACCCCTAGAGTAGAAACTCCATAAAAGCGACCCCATATAAGAAACTACACCCCTCAAGGTATTCAAAACTGATTTTACAAACTTTATTAACCCTTTAGGTATTCCTCAACAGTTTATGGCAAATGGAGATGAAATTTCAGAATTTCTATTTTTGGTAACCTTGCCTTACAAAAATGTAATATAGATAAACCCAAAATCATATGTACCCTGAAAATAGTCCAAACAAAACTGCCACCATATCCCGTGGTTTCCAAAATGGGGTCACTTTTATAAAGTTTCTACTCTAGGGGTGCATCAGGGGGGGCTTCAAATGGGACATAGTGTAAATAAACCAGTCCAGCAAAATCTGCCTTCCAAAAAACCATACGGCGCACCTTTCCCTCTACGCCCTACTGTTTGGCCGTACAGTAGTTTACGGCCACATATGGGGTGTTTCTGCAAACTACAGAATTGGGGCAATAAATATAGCATTTTGTTTGGCTTTTAACCCTTGCTTTGTTACTGGAAAAAATGGATTAAAATGGAAAATTTGCCCAAAACTTTTAATTCTCAAATTTCATCTCCATTTGCCAATAACTCTTGTGCAACACCTAAAGGGTTAACAAAGTTAGTAAAATCTGTTTTGAATACCTTGAGGGGTGTAGTTTCTTAGATGGGGTCACTGTTCTGGAGTTTCTACTCTAGGGGTGCATCAGGGGGGCTTCAAATGGGATATGGTGTAAATAAACCAGTCCAGCAAAATCTGCCTTCCAAAAACCATACGGCGCACCTTTCCGTGTGCCCGTACAGTAGTTTACGACCACATATGGGGTATTTCTGCAATCTACAGAATCGGGGCAATAAATATAGCAAAAATCGAAATTCTGAAATTTTATCTCCATTTGCCATTAACTCTTGTGGAACACCTGATGGGTTAGCGACGTTTGTAAAATCAGTTTTGAATTTTTTGAATACCTTGAGGGGTCTAGTTTCTAGAATGGGGTCATTTTTGGGTGGTTTCTATTATGTAACCCTCACAAAGTGACTTCAGACCTGAATTGGTCCCTAAGAATTGGGTTTTTGAAAATTTGTTGCTTCTAAACTTTTAAACCTTGTAATGTTTCCAAAAACTAAAATGTCATTTCCAAAATGATCCAAACATGAAGTAGACATATGGGGAATGTAAAGTAATAACTATTTTTGGAGGTATTACTATGTATTATAGAAGTAGAGAAATTGAAACTTGGAAATTTGCAATTTTTTCCAAATTTTTGGTAAATTTGGTATTTTTTTATAAATAAAATGATATTTTTTTACTTCATTTTACCAGTGCCATGAAGTACACTCCTAAGGAAACCGAACTGCCCTCCATCTGGGCATACATCGGCACGGAGGGCCCCCAATAGACGTAGGAGTGGCCCACAATCCAAACTAGGCAAATTCCAGAGGCTAAAAGAAGAAAAGGAAAAATGAAACCCCGGAACAGAATATACAATGATATTTACAAACCCTGCTGATCACCTCAACCAGCACAACAGTCGATCTGCGTGTATGCCATCATGAGACGCACAGGTGCGACTATTCAGCTCGCTGATGCGAAAAGCACAAAAAAATGCAAGGACAAGCGCTGCCGAAAACAATAGGCGCTCGTAAACAGACACGCAAACATACTGTAAATCCGAGATAAGGGCCACTAACAAATCAAAAGAAACCAGACGACGACCATCTAGAGAATCCACAGACTTGCGATAGCCCTTTAAAGCTTGAATCACCACAAATTCCTTTGTGATATCAGGAATATTCAGAAGTTTAAACCAGTAAGCTAAACCCGCTACCCGTTTCAATATACTGGAACCCAAGAAACCCGTCTCATAGGCAGAACCAATGAAAGACAGCAACAAGGGGATTAAATCCCCACTAACTCCATTATGACCTAACCAACCACAGAAAAGCAACCTTTATCTCCAAACCGTCTGATAAGAGCGCGTTGAATCACTCAATGCACAACCCATCAAGGCAAAGGCGACCCAATTGCCAGACTCCAAAGATGTTCTGGGCAAGGAATTCCATGCTAAGCAGCCTCTGGTGCCAGCATGCGAAAACGATGCCACTGTAATCGAGACAAGGAGTCAGCAATGGAGTTGAAATTCCAGGAACATGACAAGCACACATCCACGCATTAAAGCTCCAACCCTCGCAGAACTAGGTGACATAAAAAAATTGACTACTGGGCGCGAAGATGCCAAAATACTGATAATGGCCTGTACCATCGACAGATTATCGCAGCAAAAACAAACACACCTGTTCTGAAAACGCGATCCCCAAACCTCGAAAGCCGCTACTATTGGAAACAGTTCCAACAGAGTCAGATTACGAGTAAGCCCCGCAGCATGGCATTGAGAAGGCCAAACACCTGCCATCCACTGACCCTGCAAGTATGCACCAAATCCAAACGCCCCCGAGGCATCTGTTGATAATTCTAAGTCAACGCTATCTGCCCATTCTGCCCACCACAGTGACTGACCATTAAACTAATCGAAAAACTTTGCCCAAACCCTAAGATCTGCCTTTTGATCTACATTTAAATGGATGCAATGTAAGGGGGCTCCAGATCCCTGACGTAGCCAGCTCTAACCGTCGACAAAAAACCCACCCCATCGGTATAATGCGACATGCAAAGTTCAACTTGCCCAACAACGATTGAAGTTGTCGCAAGCGAACTTTCAATATCCCCAATAGGTAATGAACTATGTTACGCAACTCCGTTAACTTGTCTAAAGGTAATCGGCATTCCATAGCAATGGAATCCAACTCAATACCCAAAAAGTAAAGCACTGTCACTGGACCAACAGTTTTGTCTGGGGCCAAAGGAACCACAAAACGGTGCATCACTTGTTCGACAGTATGAAGCAATAGAGAACATTGCCGAGAAGCAGCAGGGCCTACACAAAGGAAATCATCCAAGTAATGCAGCACTGACTGAAAACCCGACTCTCTTTGCACTACCTTCAATAAAAACGGTCCTCCCACATACAACCCAAAAGTTGAAAACTCTCAGGATGCACCGGTAATAAACGAAAGGCCGCTTCAATATCAGTCTTGGCCATAAGGGCTCCTACCCCGCACCGACGTATCCAATCCACCACCTTGTCAAAAGAGACGCATACTAGTGATGAGCATAATATTCGCAATAAATTTGCAATTCTAGAATTAGTGATCTCCAGTCATTATTTTTGAGGTTGTGCAAATCGGCACTAATGATGCGCATATTTTTTGCACAATACATGCAACTTCCCATTTTATCAGGTCTGAGTCGATATTACTGATTGGTGGACTAAGTATTGTGACATCACAGCACTATGTCTGTAGCATGTATGGACAGCAGAGAAACAGTAATTCCTAACACACTGCACTGGAACCTATCAGCTACACTATATCACTATCTAACCTACACTGACTATCTCCCGCTAACTATCTGTATTATATATATGAGCTAACTAACTATCTAATGTAATTTTATAAGGAATAGGATCCAGATGAAAGCACAGAGCACAGCAATGTCACTGCTTTCTCTCTCTCTCTCTCAGAACTGCAAAAAAAGAGCACAAAATGGCTGCTGGGGAGTTTATTATATATTAAAGGGGTAGGCAACTTTCCTATTAGTTGCTAGGGATATTGCTAAGCTTTGACAAAGATATTGCAGCCTTCTCATTGGCCCACAAGCAAGAAGGGAGGTTACTGATGAAAAAAAAAAAAAAGAGAATATTCGCGATTACGAATATATAGCACTATATTCTACATCTTCGCAAATTCTAAACAATTTGCGATTAGAATATTTGCGTTCAACACTAACGTATACTACTGAACTCAACCCCTGTCCAATACCGTCATTGATGGAAATCCCTGCCGGGTTAGGACAAATGTTGGATCAGCCGAAATGTATTTGGTTTCTTTTTGGGCACCACTCCTAAAGGAGAGACCCACAAGTGGGGCCACGGCGGGTCAAGAAATGGACCAGCCATTCGTCCCAAGGTCACCTCCTTGGCTAACTTATCCACCACCACGTGACTGTGCTGTCAGGCTGACTTCAGGTTCTCAGCAAGAAAAACCGGTGCGTTAGACACAAAAGGGATTTTAAAACCGAAACGAAAACCTTCCTCCAAAAACTGGGCTGAGTCCCTGTCTGGATACTTACTTAGAAACTGGAGCATCGCTTCGAGTCTCACCGTGCCGTCCCTTTTTCCTGCAGAATCGCCGGGACGAGGCCTCACATTGCGCCTAAAACACTTTGTTTGAGCGTGCATTCCTCTGCAGGTCACACACTCGTGCTTAAAGCAACACGAGGCCCCGAGGCGGCAATGCCCCTCGTTGAACTGCCAGCAACAGCCGGGTCACTGGTTATCCGGGGACCCAGCCCCTGAGGGTGAAGCTCCGGCCCCTGAACGAAAAGACTGTGTAGGAGCTCACGCAGCCCCTATCAAACGCATCCACAAGGAGATATCCTTGTAGTCCCACCGCAAAGAGGGACGGACTGCCTTACACTGCCAGAATTGCTCATCATACCTGACCCAGGACACGCCTCCATAGACCCGATAAGCTTTGCCTATCGAGTCCATGTAACAAAAAAGGGCAGAGCAATTCTGTGGTGCACGTTCACCAATGACGCTGGCCAGTATGCTAAACGCCTGAAGCCAATAGGAAAAAGTGCGCGGTATCAAACGATACCGACACCTTTCTTCCTCCTCTTTCTTACTCTTGTCCAGTTTTCCTCTGTCCAAATTACATTTTTCAGGGAGAAGTAGGGTAAATATTTCGACATACTCGTCTTTACATATTTTTTCCCGCACCTCCTGCTTTAAATGGGCCCCGAGCGGACCGTCAAAACAAACATAAACTTCACCATGGGCCATGTCCGCCATACGTACCGAAGGGTTACTCACTCCCTTTGAGGATACTACCGACTCCGAAATAGGCTGAATCTCCTCTGGGGATTCGCTCTGGTAGACAGGACAAGCAGACGCAGTAAAGAGGCAAAGACCAGTTTGTAACTCAAAAACTTGAGTGGTTTATTCACACTTATGGCAACAAAACAGTACGACAGTCCATTTGCAGTTTTGGTGTTCGTTCACACCTAGACAGTTCATACAGCAAAACAGTCACCTGTTATTCTAGGTGTTAGTTCACACCTGATCGGCATTGCTCAGAACAGAGCAGACCTCCCAAACTCAGGCCTCCAGCCTAGCACACGGCTCAGATCCCAATCCAGAGATTGCCAGAGCTCCTCTGTCAGAGAGAGGTAATTACCACCAGCTGACACTGCTGGCTGTGTTTTTTATATATAGGCCAGTCAAGACCAAGCCTGGAACGTGGGGAGTAGTCACCCACCCAGCACTTTGACTACTCTCAATAAGAGCCGTCCCGGATCAGCTATTACAGCTATACTAAATAGCAAGGTGTCAAACAGCAACTGCTGCTGACACATGAAAACTACCCTTACTCCACTGAGGCCAGGAACCTTGGTGACACATACCTTTCGTCAATGACGGTCCCTTGCCCCTTCCTACATACAGTACAGACCAAAAGTTTGGACACACCTTCTCATTCAAAGAGTTTTCTTTATTTTCATGACTATGAAGGCATTAAAACTATGAATTAACACATGTGGAATTATATACATAACAAACAAGTGTGAAACAACTGAAAATATGTCATATTCTAGGTTCTTCAAAGTAGCCACCTTTTGCTTTGATTACTGCTTTGCACACTCTTGGCATTCTCTTGATGAGCTTCAAGAGGTAGTCCCCTGAAATGGTCTTTCAACAGTCTTGAAGGAGTTCCCAGAGATGCTTAGCACTTGTTGGCCCTTTTGCCTTCACTCTGCGGTCCAGCTCACCCCAAACCATCTTGATTGGGTTCAGGTCCGGTGACTGTGGAGGCCAGGTCATCTGGCGCAGCACCTCATCACTCTCCTTCATGGTCAAATAGCCCTTACTTTCAAAGTTTTCCCAATTTTTCAGCTGACTGACTGACCTTCATTTCTTAAAGTAATGATGGCCACTCGTTTTTCTTTACTTAGCTGCTTTTTTCTTGCCATAATACAAATTCTAACAGTCTATTCAGTAGGACTATCAGCTGTGTATCCACATGACTTCTCCTCAACGCCACTGATGGTCCCAACCCCATTTATAAGGCAAGAAATCCCACTTATTAAACCTGACAGGGCACACCTGTGAAGTGAAAACCATTTCCGGGGACTACCTCTTGAAGCTCATCAAGAGAATGCCAAGAGTGTGCAAAGCAGTAATCAAAGCAAAAGGTGGCTACTTTGAAGAACCTAGAATATGACATATTTTCAGTTGTTTCACACTTGTTTGTTATGCATATAATTCCACATGTGTTAATTCATAGTTTTGATGCCTTCAGTGTGAATCTACAATTTTCATAGTCATGAAAATAAAGAAAACTCTTTGAATGAGAAGGTGTGTCCAAACTTTTGGTCTGTACTGTACCTCCCCCCTTTGTTCAACCCTGAGGGGGTGAACACTTGCCAGACAGTGTACCGGGACAGGGTATCCGAGGTTTCCCTGCAAGCGGCCTGCCCTGTGTTCCACTGAGAACTTGAAGTTCTGTAATGACAAGAACCATCTGGTGACCCAAGCATTACTCTCTTTGGCCTGGCTCATCCACTTGAGAGGGGAGTGGTCAGTCACCAGACAGAACTTTCTCCCCAACAGATAATAGTGGAGAGACTCGAATGCCCATTTGATGGCCATGCACTCTCTCTACTATACTGTACCTGGTCTCTGCTGGGGTCAGTTTGCGGCTCAGGAAAACAACGGGATGTTCCTCCCCATTGATTTCCTGAGAGAGTACAGCTCCGAGGCCTAATTCAGAGGCATCGATCTGTACCACAAACTCCCTCTGGTAGTCGGGTGGCACCAAAACCATGACTCACACAGGACCTACTTCAAAGCGGAAAAAGCCTCTTCCGCCTGGTCATTCCAGCGGACCATCACGGACTTCCATCCCTTCAAGAGCCCTGTCAACGGGGTTGCTAAAGTGGCAAAATGGGGAACGAACCTCCTATAATAGCCCACCATTCCCAGGAACAACTTTACTTGCCTCGTGGTCCAGTGGCGGATCCAGAGCCTGGTCGGGATGGGCACTTCCAGATTATTTTCTGTCCGCCGCCACAAATCAATGGTGCTTATAGAACAGACTACACAGTGTAGAGGTATACTGTATATTGTGTGCACAGTGTATGCTATATGTGTATAACAAACATATTTCACATGAAAACTTACAATTACTTGGCTTGGCCCTTGGGGATCTCAGACACCACTTCAACACTTTGGATGGGGGGCTCGGTGGAGCTGATGTTGTGTTTTATCCTAATGAGAAAGATTTCATAATAAGGATTTGGATAAGGGGCAGTGGGGTCGCAGAGCAGGGAGAGGCTGGTGCTGCTACTTGGGGGCTCATACCATGGGGGAGTAATAAAGCCCACCATAATGCCCCCCGCAGTAGAAATAATTCTCCTTATAATGTGACAGTGCAAAAAATACCCCCTTGTAATGCCCCCAATTGAGCTAATGTCCCCATAGTGCCCCCATAATGTGACAGTATAAAATACCCCTATATAGTGCCCAGTAAATGCCCCCATAGTGCTCCTCTCCTCCCTTCCTCCTAGTGCCTCCCATAATGTACCAGTATAAAATGCCCCATATAAAGTGCCCCAGTAGATGCCCTCAGTGTCCCCCATAATTTTCAAGTATAAAATACACCTTCTTAGTGCCCCCGTAGATGACCCCATAGTACTCCTCTCCCCGCTTCCCCATAGTACCCACCATAATGTGTCCCAGTATAAAATGCTACAGTACAGATCCCCCCATATAAAATATCCCTTCTTTGTGGCCTCAGTAGATGCCCCTATAGTGCCCCCAATAATGTGCCAGGAATAAGTGCCCCCAATAATGTGCCAGTAATAAGTGCCTCCAATAATGTACCAGTAAAATGTACCCCCAATCATGTGCCAGTAAAATGTGCCCCCATAGATGCCCCCCAATCATGTGCCAGTAACAAGAGCCCCCATCATGTGCCAGTAATAAAAACACCCCCATCATGTGCCAGTAATAAGAGCCCCCATCATGTGCCAGTAATAATAGCCCCCCCATCATGTGCCACTAATAAGAGCCCCCCATCTTGTGCCAGTAATAAGACCCCCCATCATGTGCCAGTAATAAGACCCCCCATCATGTGCCAGTAACAAGAACCCCCCAATAATGTGCCAGTAATAAAAGCACCCCCATCATGTGCCAGTAATAAGAGCCCCCCATCATGTGCCAGTAATAAGAGCCCCCCATCATGTGCCAGTAATAAGAGCACCCCCCCATCATGTGCCAGTAATAAGAGCCCCCCATCATGTGCCAGTAACAAGATGCAGGTCTCTTCTGGCCTGTGTTTCGCGCTTTACGGCTCAGGCGGCGCGACGACGTCATCGCGCCATCTGCACCGGCCTCTGGTAGGCTATCAGAGGAAGGGGAAGGGACACGCCTCTCCCTCCCCTGCCCTGCTGCAGCACAGCCATCTGTATCGCTGTCCTGAGCACGGCGATACAGATGACTATGGAGATGAGCGCTTCCACAATGGAAGCGCTCATCTCCTTGTGCCCTGCCGCCGCACCCCACGTGTGAGCAGGGCCGTGCCGCCAGCTGGTGGGGGGGCAATTGCCCCGTTGACCTCCCCCTGGATACGCCAGTGTCATGGTGACAGGTCGGGGCCAATTCCGAATCGCCTATATTTTATTCACTTGGTGTTTGATAACTCCACGTCCAATGACGTACCCCAGGTACTTAGTCTCCTCTAACTCTATCGTGCATTTCTTTGGGTTAGCGGTCAGCCCAGCCTTCCTAAGGGAGTCCACTACAGCCTGCACTTTGGGTAGATGACTTTCCCAGTCAGTACTGTGGATGACAATATTGTCCAGGTAAGCCAAAGCGTACAGACGATGTGGATACAGCACAATGTCCATGAGCCATTGAAAAGGGGCACCATGCAGACCAAAGGGTAACACCTTATGCTGGTACAGCCCCTCTGGTGTGAATAAGGCAGTTTTCTCTTTGGCAGCCTCAGTCAAGAGTACCTGCCAGTACCGTTTGGTGGGGTCCAAAACAGAAAAATACCGGGCTTGGCCTAACCTCTCAAAAAGCCCATCCACCCAAGGCATGGGATATGCATCAAACCTAGAGATCTCGTTTAGTTTTCGGAAATCGTTACAAAACCAGAGTGTCTCGTCCGGCTTGGGTATTAGCACTATCTTTCCACGGTTTGAGTAGATTCACATGGTACACTTGCTTTGGCTTTCGCCTCCCTGGCTGGTGTACCTTGTAATTTACCTGTCCAATTTTTTCAAGTACCTCGTAGGGCCCCTGCCACCTGGACAGGAACTTACTGTCCACGGCCGGCACCAGAACCAAAACCCGATCACCCGGGTTAAAGATCCGCACCCGAGCCTGCAGATTATAGATCCAACTCTGGGCTCGCTGAGCGGCCTCCATATGCTCCCTGACAAGAGTCAAAACGATCTCTATCTGCTGACGCATCTTGGTAACATGCTCAAGGACACTTTTATGCGGAGTGGGTTGCTGTTCCCACGCCCCTTTGGCTACGCCCAACAAACCACGAGGATGTCTGCCATAAAGCAATTTCGAAGGGCGAGAACTCAGTAGAGGCCTGGGGTAACTCTCGCACAGCGAACATGAGATAGGGCAGAAGAAGGTCCCAGTCCTTCCCATCTTTAGATACCACCCTTTTAAACATGGTTTTTAGAGTTTTGTTAAACCTTTCAACCAGACCGTCCATTTGCAGATGGTACACTGACGTCCATAACAGTTTGATATGCAGCAACTTACAGAGGTCCCGCATGACCTTGGACATAAAAGGGGTCCCCTGGTCAGTCATAACTTCTTTAGGTAGCCCCACTCGGGAGAACAACTCCATAAGCTCCTTAGATATAAGTTTAGCCGATGTATGTCGCAGTGGCACCACCTCCAGGTACCGAGTGGCATAGTCTAGGACGACAAAGATGTGTTGGTGTCCTCTAGCGGACTTCGGTACTGGGCCTACGAGGTAAATAGCGATTTGCTCAAACGGTACCTCGATGACCAGGAGAGGTACCAAGGGACTGCGGAAAAGGAGCTGGGGGCTAGTTGCCTGGCAGGTTGAGAAAGACTTACAGAATTCGTCCATCTCCCAAAACACACTGGGCCAGTAAAACGGTTGTAGTATCCGGTCTTGTGTTTTCTGCATTCCCAGATGACCCCCAAGAACATGTTGGTGGGCTAACTCTAACACGAGTTTGCAATAAGCCTGGGGCACCACCAACTGTTCAATGGGTTCACCCAGCAGTTAGTTTACCCGATACAACATATCCTGATAAACCACAAATCGGGGGAACACCGACTCTGCCCCAGCTTGTTGTGGTTCACCATCTACTATTAATACATTTTCCCAAGCTCGGGATAGGGTTGGGTCCCAGTGTTGTGCAGTGCTAAAATTATCCCCAGAGACATTGAGGCCTGTCAGCTCAGGCCTTGGCGGCAAGTCCTCCTCGTCTCCCACCATTACACTCAGTGGGGTTGTCTCCCCCTCTTCCACCGAAGTGGCGGTCACCCCTACCGCTGGCCCTTCGGCCTCAGTTCTGGCCTCCCCCTGGACCAAGGCCACTCTGCTGGGGTTATCCCTGTCTCATGGGTAACAGTCACTTTCATAGCAGGCCACAGTGCCGGGAAACCCAGGAAGTCTTCACGCCAGCCTCACTTCTCTTGCCTTCATCCTCCACCAATTGTGGGGATTCGCTCTGGTAGACAGGACAAGCAGACGCAGTATAGAGGCAAAGACCAGTTTATTCACACTTATGGCAACAAAACAGTACGACAGTCCATTTGCAGTTTTGGTGTTCATTCACACCTAGACAGTTCATACAGCAAAACAGTCACCTGTTATCCTAGGTGTTAGTTCACACCCGATCGGCATTGCTCAGGACAGAGCAGACCTCCCAAACTCAGGCCTCCACCCTAGAACACGGCTCAGATCCCAATCCAGCGATTGCCAGAGCTCCTCTGCTGGCTGGGATTTTTATATATAGGCCAGTCAAGACCCGGCCTGGAATGTGGGGAGTAGTCACCCACCCAGCACTTTGACTACTCCCAGTAAGAGCCGTCCTGGATCAACTATTACAGCTATATTAAATAGCAAGGTGTCAAACAGCAACTGAGGCTGACACATGAAAACTGGCTCTTACTCCACCGAGGCCAGGAACCTCGGTGACACATACCTCCCATCAACGATGGTCCCTTGCGCCTTCCTACACTCCCCACAGACACCTGCAGGAACTGTCGGAACATTGTCTTCCTCGGCAGCCCTCGTTATAAGAGGTTCCGATAGCACCTCCTCTGATGAAGTACCCACCCACGCCCACACCGGTGAAATCTGAGGCTGAAGAACAGGGGGCCTAAAATTTTAAATTCCGGCAAAAAATTGCACAAAGGGATCCAAAGCAGACAACAAGAGCATCTGTCACCATGATCAACCCTAGTAAACCAGGCATATTGCTTGGAAGGGTTGATCATGGGGACATAAACAAGCCTTTCTCTCTGCAAACATTATTACCATTACAGAAAAAATCTTATTTTTAGTTATATGCAAATGAGGTGTTCAGAACACTTAGGGCCGGCCTAGTCACTCGGAGAACTGCTTGAAAAACTAGGATAGACTTACGTAAATGCTGCTGAGGTACATCCAAAACATGTGTGAATGAGCCCAATTAATCCCATATTTTCTAAACTATACCCACTTTGTGACTGTTCACCCTCACAGTCTGCTCCTTCTGCAATCTCCACCATCTTGACGCATAAAGCAACAAAAATGTGTGTAAAGCAGGTAAAACTACACCCAAAAATGTATGAATGTCACAAGAGAAGAAAAAACATTTGTCTGCTGCTACTCTGCAATTTTCCCTGTCAGTAAATGACCTTTCCATTCTTGCCACTGCCATTGTTATAAATTCTGTGAATATGATGAAGTCTTTTATTCAGGTTTCACATGTGTGTTTTGTCTTTTAACAATATCTCTGTTGTCTTCGGCTGCAAGAAATGTGATCACGTAGCCGTCCTGCTGAGCAGCTTGGCTTATCGTGTGTAGACCTTTTTAACTGATTTCAATAATTAACACACATTGAACATTGTCATACACCCTGTAGTATCCAGAGGAATACATTTCTGTGTCTGACATTGTTTTAAATATTAATCCATTTAAAGGTGAAGTTAAACAACTTGTATTAAAGAGTCAAGATGGACAACTAGGCTCATCCAGAGTCCATTTTGAGGTTTCCATATTGATTTCTGATACACTATACATTATGGTCTTCATCAATTAAAATTAAGGGTTTCCCAAGACCTAAAACAGAAACACAGTTGTTCTGGGGGTCCCAAAGGCCTTTGTGATGATGTACCCAACTACTGCATGTGACCGCTGAGATCAGTGATTGGCTGCATCGGCCACATAGAGTTATCGATCATTTCATGTGATGGAAGACCACAAGAAGCACCAGAGCAGAAAGATGGGGGTTTGGTAGGTAAGTATTCCTTCTTGATCTATTCAGTACAGATCACTATTCAGCAGTCATCTCTTTATCATCACAGACAGGATCACGATGCAATGACAGGTAACACCTCTGTATAGAAAACACACAAACCACCAGTCAGTAGATGATGCCCACACTGCACAGGTCACAGACCATATCAAGAAAACTATCCATAGAGTCAATGAACATCTCTTGTCTATTGTGTCCATAGTCTATGTGGCTGCTGTAAAATTTCTAGATACTGTTAATAACCGCTCAGGCAATATGGCTACACCCATATTGAATCACAGAAAATAGAATGAGGAAAATTTACGACCAGACAATAAAAACAGATTAGAAAAAAAAATAGTCTCTATAAAGTTATAGGTGACATTTTTAAAGTGAATGTTTACCTTTGTACATCACGTTGTTTTCTTAGGTCCAACATTGTAGGCTAACCATTTTAATAGAGCTGTATAACCAGAGCTTCATTTTTCATACCGAATTCCATATCCTCTGAAAAGACCTCCAGTTAAAACACTATAAAATAATTAAAAAAGGAATACTGTACTGATCCCCGGCTGTTCCTGTGCTGATGCTTCCTGGGTCCCCTCTTTAGTTTCTGGTCTTTCTGGTCCAGTAATGGCTGTTTATATAACATATGACAACTGGCGCCAATCACTCGCCACATCAATGACCTCAGTGGTGTTGTAATGTTACCTCTACTGCCAGTGATTGGTTGCAGTGACCATGTCAGGCCTACACATTATTGATGGAATGGGATGAACCGAACCTGAATGGGGACCTGGGATCAGGAGTGGCGGGGAGAGTGTGAATTATTTTATTACTTTATAGCATTCTATAGTATTCCAGAACCGAGGCTCTGCAAAGTATGAATTTGGTACATTACTAAAATGATTAATGCTTTGTATTATGCTTTGTATGTATTTCCAAAAGCTGTCTATAGGTGGCACTGTTTAGTTATTATGCTCTGAGGGGGGAACTTTCTAATTAATATTGCATCAGCCACTTCTGTTTAGTTCTGCCTACTGTTCAGGGCAGAAGCTAGTTCGATTTGGGCTTTACTTATAAGATAAGTAGATGCCTATGCATCTGTGTGAAGCTGAAGGCAAGGAAAGAGACAATTTCTCCACAACAAACAGCATGCCTATGAAGGGGAGAATCCCTGAGGGAAGGAGGGACAGATAACCAAAGACTGTCTAGAATAACATAGTTATCAAGTTATTTGCTCATTATGGCTATAGACTTTGCTGCTTGTGGAAGGCTTAACAGTAAACAGTACCTTTCACACTCATATAATGGATTGGCTGATTGTTTGTAGGATTTATATCTTGCTGTGGGGGTATTTTTCAGAGTTTTGCCTGCCTTTGATCATCTATGGAAATCTTGCAAAGGGTTGAGAAGGAGCTCAAGGACTACTACTCCTATTATCATTATTGTTGCCGTTTGCCTATATACAGCTATTGGGAAGAGGCTGCACTGTGACTTGCCTTAGAACTGTGCCCTGCACCAAACTCACAACACCAAGGGCATCCCAACTACTACAGGCAGGAGCCCCAACATCAGGGTATTCCCTGATGGAAGAAAGGGTGTGCCCTCCTGTCATTACCCTGGCCCTAGGAAGCTAAGCTGTGAGAATTGCCACTGTGAAAGATTATTGCAGACAGAGCCACTACCACTACCATCCTCTGCTCCGCCCCTCTGGGCCTTGCAGCATAAGATTTTTACTTACTTTAGGTAGCAGGGTAACCACTTTAACTATAATGGGGACCTGCAAAGATCCGGCCACAACCTGGTCACTTCGACTTTTTTAGATGTGTGAGGGAAGTGATTACAAGTATTCTGTAATATACTTTGGCAGCTGATTTTATTCACTCTTATTAAAAAACTAGTTCTGAAGTTTTTCATTAGTAATGCTCTAAATGAGAGAATTATTAAAACTGCCCATATGCACAGTTAAAGGGGTTGTCCCATGAAAAATATTGTTCAGTTTTCAAACCAGCACCTGGATCTAAATACTTTTGTAATTGCAAGTAATTACAATTTTTGCATAGCTACTTAGTTATTCAATAAAATGTATCTATATAGCGCCACCTGCTGTTCCTTCTTTTTCTTATTTCTTTGTCCTACTCCTGAGTTGTGATAGGGAGAGCATGGACATGCCTCCTGAGCTGCAGCAGAAAAGACACTCCCCTTGAGCTGCCAGCTTGATATAAATCTAGCAGAGCAATGAATGGGGAGATCTCTGGATCCATGTGAGGTACAGGGCTGGTTCTAGCTTTGTTAGAAATAGATTGTTATGTACTATATGATGCTGGATTTTCCCTTTTTACATTAATCATGGGATAACCCCTTAAAATGCTTTCTCCCTGACTTTTACACTGTCATTGCTGATCCTTAAAATAGCTGCCTACTGTAGACATGGTAGGAAGATAAAGGAGAGCCAGAGACCAGTGCTGACAGTATAATCATCAGAGAGACAGGGAGAAAGAGTTTTCCATGACATATGGACAGTTGCATATATGTATCTAGGCAGCAGTAAGGAGCCTGGAGGCAGGCACAGGAACCTACCTCTGCAAGTAAGTGAACCATCTTCAACATGTACAATACACTCTGAATAAAGATTGTCCTTAAGGAAGCTCATTTAGAGTATTACTTAGGGATCACTTCAGAGCTAATTTGTTTAATAAATGTGAACAAAATCAGTTAATAAAGTACTGTATATTACAAAAATGTGTCTAATAGCTTCTTCCAAATAATGACAACTATATATTTAATGTATTTAATATATTATAAATTCTGACTATCTGCAGCCACCAATAGGGGGAGCTTAGGAGTCGACTACAAAGTTCAATGTAAAAACATTAAGCTCCCTCTAGTGGCGTCTGCAGACAGACAGAAGTTTTTCATTTACTGTAACTCTAGATGCAGGGGATTTGGAGCTCTGTATAAAAAAAACAGAGCTCAGACTGCCAGAAAGATCTATTGAAGAAATGTATCATCACCGAATGAAGGATCTAGTTAGAATAAAAAATACAATATGGTATGAACACGCTCTTGTGCTGCTGTGTGGAGGTTCAGCTTCAATAGATAACCTGGTTCATGATCAGAATCTGAATCTTCCATTACCGTTCTTTGCGACAAAGCAGTTTATTGTGTAAGGCATCAATATCTATAGTTTATTCAGCAGAATGCCCCACAATAGAACGCATTGATTTAGACCTAAGTGATATTTTAACGTATTATCACAAAATAATTCAATGCAATTTTTTTTCTCCCTATACAGTTCACATTTTCCAAGGTTAAACGCTAGCTAACCACTTAAACACACATCTCACATATGTAACTGCTATGGCATTTTGCCTTTTGACACATATACAGTCATTGCCCCCCCCCCTCCCCCTCGAAACAAAGTGACGCTCGAGTGGCAGCTGAAGTGTACATTACGGTAATGACACAATTTGATTCTGAAGAGCGTACAATCTAATTGTACCTATAGTATCTATGTTGTTGATTTCTGAAAGGCAAGTAAGATATTTCTATTGATGCAAAAAGAAAATGCATCCAATTTCTCCCACTTTTCACTTTGTCCTGAGAGAAAATAAAATCAATTCCCAGCTTATAAATGGCAATTTAGAAATATGTAATTCTGCGGTGAAATATGAAATGAAGAAAACTCATTCTATTTTTCTCCTTTTTTTATTTTTTGTTCGCTCCAATCAATCTTACTTTCCATCTATTTTTTTTTTCTGGTACTAAAATTAAGAATTGATGGTAGGCAGTAAGTGGATTTTTTTGGCCTCTCTTTCAGAATACTTGCTGGATTTTTCTGCTGCTCAGAAAAAGCTTTTGTGAAAAGCTTTCTTGCATTATCTCGTGAATTATAGATAGAGCAGAGCTGTTCTGATTTACATACATTCTCTATTTAAACATACACCATCAGAACAAAATTTGCACCCAAAGCAATTATTTTCTGAATAACAGGACAACTATCTATTAACCCGTTTCTTGCCGGAGCTGACTGCAAACAATAGTGTTCTCCAACAACAAATTTTAAGCATCTATTCCTTCCTGTAGGTGCAAAATAAAATGATTTACCATATCGCCACTGCAGAAGTAGATGAATTCAGAAAGGATCCGCCAGAGCTGCTTGGAGATAAAGTAAAGTAGGTGTTCGGTACATTTGGTATGCACGCCACGTGTTTAGAGGAGATTACAGACATAAAAGCATATACACACTACATGGACAAAAGTATAGAGACACTAGAATAGCTTTAGTACATAGAAAAATTCAGGATTTTGTAGAAGAGAGTTTCCAAATGTGTTTGTGCTCATAATAGACATAGCTAAATTCTCCTTTACACCCCCTCCACCGCTGCTTACACTTTCTCCTTTAATCATCCATTTTTGCATCGGAGGTTTGGATGTTAGTGATCATATTCCTGTAATATCCTTGGAGGTCTAGAATGGGTTAGTGGTTAATACATAGTATCTCTGGTGGTCTTGGGTGTTGAAGAGACTAACATTGATAACATTTATCCATAGTGCACTAGAATGGGTTTGACGTTAAATTAACATGTAATATTCCAGGCAGTCTAGAATGGTTTAGTGGTTAATACATAGTATCTCTGGTGGTCTAGGGTGTTGAAGAGACTAATATTGATAACCTTTATCCATAGTGCGCTAGAATGGGTTTAACGTTAAATTAACATGTAATATCCCTGGTAGTCTAAAATGGCTTAGGTTGGTTAATACATAATATCTCTGGTGGTCTATGGTGTTGAAGAGACTAACACATGGTTAGGTTTCTGCATGCAGTTTTGGAAGCCACAATCAGGAGTGGATCATAAACGGAAAGAAAGTATGAAGGACATATACGACTTCTCTTCTTTTTTACATCCAGAAGTGGATGTTTTGGCTTCCATAACTGCATGCAGAAATCTGACCTTGTGGCTATACCCTAATATTGATAACCATTATCCATAGTGCACTAAGGTGGGTTAAAATTAACATGTAATATTCCTGGTGGTCCAGAATGGCTTAGTGGTTAATACATAGTATCTCTGGTGGTCTAGGGCGTTGAAGAAACTAATATTGATAACCTTTATCTATAGTGCTCTAGAATGAGTTTAACGTTAAAGGGTTTCTGTCATCAGAAAAATCGTTATGTAGCTGGCTGACATTGGCGATGTGCTAATGTCAGCAGAACATAACTGTATGACTTATATCTCCCTGCCTGCTGCCATTTGCGCTAAATAATGACTTTTATAATATGCAAATGAGCCTCTAGGTGCTAGTGGGGCATTGCTGCAGCACCTAGAGGCTCCGTCCTCTCACCGTTTGGCACACCCTTCTAAAGGTGATTGACATCCTCGGTCTCCTCCGTGCCCCGCAAATCCCGCGCCTGCGCCGTCCATTTTAGTATTAGGCGCCGTGAGTGAAGGACGGCAGCAGACGAGCGTCCTTTACTCACTGCACCTAATACTAAAATGGACGGCGCAGGCGCGAGATTAGCAGAGGAGACCGAGGATGTCAATCACCTTTACAAGGGTGTGCCAAACGGTGAGAGGACGGAGCCTCTAGGTGCTGCAGCAACGCCCCACTAGCACCTAGAGGTTTATTTGCATATTATAAAACTCACTATTTAGCGCGAATGACGGCAGGCAGGGAGATATAAGTCATACGGTTATGTTCTGCTGACATTAGCACATCGCTACATAACGATTTTTCTGATAACAGAAACCCTTTAAATTAACATGTAATATTCCTGGTAGTCTAGAATGGTTTATTGGTTAATTCATAGTATCTCTGGTGGTCTAGGGTGTTGAAGAGACTAACTCATGGTTAGGTTTCTGCATGCAGTTTTGGAAGCCAAAATCAGGAATGGATCATAAACCATTCCTGGTTTTGATTTCCATAACTGCATGCAGAAATCTGACTTTGTGGCCGTACCCTAATATTGATCCATAGTGCACTAGGGTGGGTTAAAATTAGCATGTACTATCCCTGGTGGTCCACAATGGCTTAGTGGTTAATACATAGTATATCCTCTGGAGGTCTAGGGTGTTGAAGAGTCTAATATTGATAGCCATTATCCATAGTCCTCTAAGATGGGTTTAAATTACCATGTAATATCCATATCCCTGGTGGTCTGGCGTAGTTTCATTGTTAGCACAATTTTATAATAAATAATAAAATTATGTAGTTTAATGACATGCGATGGTCATGAGCAGGAAATTATACTTTGTAATGTAATGTTATTTAAAGGGAACCTGTCACCGGGATTTTGGGTATAGAGCTGAGGACATGGGTTGCTAGATGGCCGCTAGCACATCCACAATACCCAGTCCCCACAGCTCTGTGTGCTTTTATTGTGTAAAAAAACCGAGCGGCCATCTAGCAACCCATGTCCTCAGCTCTATACACAAAATCCTGGTAACAACATAAATACGAAAATTGGAGAATATTGAAACTGCATTTTTCTAATACAGAACTTCAAATCTGTTGCTTTCCTTCACAAAGTAGCCATGTAAAATGATAAAATTCAGTCTGCACTTCAGTTGCCACTACAGGTTGATTGAACGGAGTAATGACCCAGCATTTAATGTGATACCTCTAGTGGCAATAGAAACTTTTTTTTGTTTTTTCATCTAGCTCCATGTTTTATCCTAAACTGACGACAGGGGATCTTGTATATTGACACAACCCTCTTAACAAGTTTGCACAATTCATATTATGTTACTAAGGATTCAGGGGCATAGCTAAAGGCTCATGGCCCCTAGTGCAAGAGTTCAGCTTTGGCCCCCGTTCCCTCAGTTCTTTGTGGCCAGGGGAAGGGAAGACAGAACTTTGTTTTCCGTCCAGCATAACGGAAACCAGACAGCTACTTCTATTATGACGGATCAAAATGGAATGCCTCTAAAGGTTTCCGTTTTGATTTCCGTCTTATGGATTCCGTTATTTTCAGTTATAACGGAAAGCCATAACGGAATACATAACGGTGATGTGAAGAAGCCCTTAGTGATATATGAGCTTTATTTAAAAAAATAATAATAGAAAGAATATGATGTATTTGTCCCATTTATTACACTACCTGCCTATGCCTTTGAACAGCTACAGCAAGCACAATGCTTTCAATACAAATAGGTTTATCATATTGTGTTCAGCTCCTGCGTGATCAAGGCACCGAGCTCCATCTAGTGAAAAAAATAACTTTTCATTGGGCAAAGACATTGTTGTATATTATAAACTGATGGTAGTCTATACTAATTTTGCATGGCATATGTAGCATAGGTAAGTGTACATTTGTGACTTATGAGCTCAAAATTTCAAGGATCATTACCCTAATATTGGATCTAATATTGTAAAATTGTTAATATTTTTTGAGGTATCAAGACTCTTTATTGTATTATTTTTATTCATATTATTACACAATATTTACTAAGAACCCTGGGTGAATACATATCTTTACTTTTAACTCGTTACCATCTGATCGTGCTGCAAGTTGAACTATGTTGAACTGCTATGTGACTATAGCATGAAGAATACTGTCAGTGATGTACATGTTATGTTAATTCCACGCTATTATATCTGCTAAAATCAAAACGTTTGGTGCCATGTTAAATCAAAAGAAAATTGTTCTAGGACTCTTGCAGGTATAATAGTTTTAATGGCTAACAAAATTAATAGAAATGATGTTCAACGGCAGGATTTCTGGACACCTTTGGTCTCTTCATCACACATATGGCAGGAACGATATAATAATATATACTGTCAATGCATCGTGGCATCACTTAGAGATTGTATGATAGCCATATTCAGTCATTGTATGTCACTTGCACGCTGGTGTTATGAAATCATTACTGCAGTTTCATTCAATCATTGCATGTCAGTATTATTTGTTTGCTGTATACTATACAATTAAAGTGTAACTGTCATTTATTTTTATTTTTAATATAGTGTAGGGACAGGGATGTTAAACATTTTTGTAATATCGTTTATTAGGCAAAGATGTTTCTTTTTACTAGAAAACAGGGTGTAAAGAGTCTTTTTAGCAAAGTTCTAACAGCATTGCTAGGGAGAATCTGTCTTCAGTTCTGCTGAGCGTTAAAGACGTCTATGTGTAACGTAGAGACTTCCAGCCACCTCTCGTCACTACTTCAGTCTCTGATTATGTACATGTGCCCTATCACTGCCCATTACCCTGCGTATCTGACTTGTTACAAACAGCCTTATTCAGCAATCAGAAGTGATAACTGAAGACAGATTCTCCTTAGCAACGTGTACATTCCACAAAAAATGTCGATCAGACACGGATGGAAAACACGGTCGTGCGCATGAGGCCTTGTTGGAATCTTACTTGTTATTCGAGCAAACTTTGCCATTCTTCCTCTAATATAGCCTGCTCATTCAGCTATCTAGACAGGGATTCCCATTGAAAGAATGGATGAATTGGATGAAATTGATGATTCAAAAGGCAAGGTGTTACATACTGGAAAGAGAAGAGAAGTGGATGTGATGAGAACACATGCTACAACTGTCTGAATTGGTTTTAGAATCATTGCCTTCCTGCAGGTGCCCAGGAGAAGGAATGAAGTCTTCTGTTCCCAATGCCTGTCTTTGTGTAGTAGAGTGCTGCACAACTTAGAACCCACTCAGAGTAACTGGTCATTCGCACACTGGCTCTTACTCTATATGCTCAATAGACAGATAGAGAGGTTTTGGGGAAGAAGAGGTAGTTTACTTTACTCCACTATTCCTTTTCTACCATTTTTCTTCTGCCTTTCTCTGCATTAACCATTCAGTTTAGTTGGAGACATTCCAGTTCACAGAATCCATACAATCACAGGCAAGAGATACCAGCTGCAAGTTGAAGAGCACAGGGAAAACACGGTTTGAAGTCTTTTGGGGAATATAAAATCAGTTATGAGAGTCTGCTAACTGTGCATGATGGTGATTCTAACGCCCTGATTCCCCATACTAGCATACATGCAGTAACCATGCAAAAACAGAAATGGATGGAGTATTAGTGTATAGATTTATCCAAAATCTGGGTATAACACTTCCTGAGATGGGATTCCAAACCCCAAATTGTAGACACCAAATTCCAGAGACAAAGCAGTAATCCAGTTAAATATTGCATTGTTTTCCCAATGTTAAGGGCAATGATTCAGCTGACCCTTGGAGTCATTTTCAAGCTTTACTTGCAGTAACCAATGTTAGAGTCAAATATCTAAACATGGACTCTAAAAGTTACAATGATCATTGGCTAGACTGAGGTGCAGAGTCTAAGAAATCCGGTAGTCTACTCTTCAAGTCGTGGTCCTTAGAATGATGTGGCAACAGAGCGATGGTCAGGACATCAAGGGCTGTCACTAAAAAAATCAAACAGAATGTACTTGTCACAAAGAGGGGAAAGGGATGGTGCACCACTGACTCCACCCATACCCCAGTCCCTGCCTACTTGCACTATCCGTCCTAGGTAACAGAGCACAACTGGGCGGCGTTCCCTAGCCTAGGTAAGTGCGGAGGGACAAACAAGACAAACAAACAAAGAATGGTCAACAAGCCAAGTCAGAACTAGGAGGTAACTACAGTAAAAGAGGATAAGCAAAGACGGGTCAAAAACAAGCCAAAGTCAAACCAGGAGAAGCGAAGCAGACACAAGGAGCAAGCAAGGACGGAGACGATCAACGAGTCGGGAGTCAAAAGCCACAGAATCACACAAAGGAACACTGGATATGACCTTATTCACAGGCAACCTGTGGCCAGCAGGTTGCCTGTATATATAGTGGGGAAGAGGAGTCATATGACGTGGCCAGCGCCACATGACTTATTCCCCCGCAACCAGCCGAGTGCACAGCTCGGCGCTCGGATGCCTTACAGTTGTCATGGGAGTGGAGAACGCCGACCGCGCTAAGGAGGTGAGTGCGGTCGGATCCTCCCTGCCCCCCGTTGCTGTGGAGACGGGGACGCAGTGCACGTCCTCGCTCTGTACTAGCCGCAAGGTGCCGGCACCACTGAGGAGGGGGAACGTGAAGATTGCGCCTCGTGACAGTACCCCTTCTTTTATGAGGGGCCACCAGACCCAAAGTCACCGGAGATGGTTTGTCAGGATGATCATGATGAAACTTATTTATCAACCTAGTCGCATGAATCCGATTGACTGGTACCTGGGACCTTTCCAATGAACCAGGTATTGAAATAAGTTTTGAACGTCAATGATTTTATAAATGACAAATTTTGGTCATTCACCTGTACCGGGGGAGGAACTGCCTGCGATGGAATTTGGGTGAAACGTATTTCTTAAGCAATGATTTGTGACATCTAATTTTTGGTGGACAGCCAAACCTTTTCTCCGACCTGAAAGTCCACCCCTCTGGTACGCTTCCTATTAGCCTTAATTCTCTGATCCTTCTGAGCTTTTTCCAGGTTTTGTTGAACCCGAGCCCAGACTGTGCACAGTTCTGACGTTACCCTATCAGCTTCAGCATTAGGTGAAGGAACAGATGAACTAGAAATAAATCGAGGGTGGAAACCAAAATTGCTGAAAAACAGAGACACCCCAGTGGAAGAGTTCACATGGTTATTAATGGCAAACTCCACCAAAGGGAGGTATTTTACCCATAACTGCTGGTTATCAGAGATGTAAGATCTTAGAAATCGTTCAACAGCCTGATTAAGCCGTTCGTTTTGTTCATTGGTTTCGGGATGAAAAGGACAAAGATATCTCACATCTCTGACAAAAAGCTCTCCAAAATTTGTAGACAAACTGGACACCCCTGTCAGAACAATGTTTTCAGGAACTCTGCGCAATCGTACCACATGTTCCATAAACACAGAAGCCAGAGTCTTGGCATTCAGGAGCTTGGCTAGAGGAATCTATCTGCACTAGATTCTATCTGAATCTATCGACCACTACCCAAACCACTGACTTACCCTCGGAGGGTGGCAAGTCAGTAATGAAATTCATAGAAATGTGTGACCAGGGTTTACCAGGAAAGGGTAGTGGTCATAACTCACCAGCAGGACGCGTTCTTGGAGTCTTGGATTTGGCACATATCTCGCAAGCAGAGACATAAGACCTGACATCCCTAGATAATATCTCGCAAGCAGAGACATAAGACCTGACATCCACCAATAAGACCTGGACACAAGTTCTCTGGTGCCCTCTATACCGGGATGCCCACAAAAAACATGACACTCAACAAAGTAGCTGAAGACGGAAATGCCCAGGAACAAAAAACGTATCTGTAGGTGTCTGTGCCGGAGCTAGATGTTGCTCTGCCTCAATATGAGACGCAAGATCCGCGGATAAGGCCTCATGCACACGGCCTCATGCACACGGCCGTGCCATTTTTTGTGGTCCACAAACCGCGGATCCACAAAAAACGGTAGCCGTCTGTGTTGCCTTCCGCAATTTGCGGAATGGAACGGGCGCCGGCAATATAAATGCCTATTCTTGTCCGCAAAGCGCGGACAAGAATAGGACATGTTATATTTTTTTAACGGGGCCGCGGAACGGAGCCACGGATGCGGACAGCACATGGAGTGCTGTCCGCATCTTGTGCGGCCCTATTGAAGTGAATGGGTCCGCATCCGAGCCGCCAAAACAGCGGCTCGGATGCGGACCCAAACAACAGTCGTGTGCTGCCACAATAATGCTAGCTGGTAAGATGGGTTCAGGAGCGATGTCAGGTGGTTGAAATGCCCAAAAGCTTCGAGAAAAGGCATCAGCCTTCACATTCTTACTTCCTGGCCTAAAAGTAATAGAGAGGTTAAAACGCGTGAAGAATAATGCCCATCTAGCTTGACGAGGATTTAGCCTTTTCGCAGACTCAAGAAACAACAAATTTTTATGGTCAGTGGCAACCGTGATACAATGTTTGGCCCCCTCTAAAAAATGTCTCCACTCCTCAAAAGCCCATTTGATGGCTAACAATTCCCGATTAGCAATATCATAGTTCCTCTCAGTGGGAGAGAATTTCCGCGAGAAAAACGCTATAATTAAATTAGTGAGATTAGAGGGTCCCTGGGAAAGAACAGCCCCCACCCCATCCTCAGAAGCATCCACCTCCACTATGAAAGGTTTCTCTTGATCTGGCTGAATCAGGACTGGAGCGTTCCTAAAAGATCTTTTAAGGGTTTTGAAGGCTTCAATGGCGTCTAAAGGCCAGTTAACAAGGTTGGTCAAGGGTTTAGCAATTACAGATTTCTTTTTTATTAAACTTACGGTAATAATTGGAGAACCTTAAAAAGTGCTATAAGGCTTTTAGGGATGATTGTCTCACCCAGTCTAAAATAGCTTGTACCTTACCAGGATCCATTTTAAACGCATGTGGAGTGACGACATAGTCAAGATACAAAATTTCTTTTACCCTAAAAATGCATTTTTCTAATTTAGCAGATAGTTGATTTTTTCTTAGAATATCAAGTACTTGTCTTATATGCATAACATGAGAATCCCAACTCGAAGAAAAAATCTAAATATCATCAAGATACACAATCATAAATTTGCCAATAAATTCCCTGAAAATGTCATTTATGAAATTTTGAAAAACTGCAGGAGCATTACTAAGCCCAAAAGGCATGACCAAATATTCAAAATGTCCTTCCGGAGTGTTAAAAGCAGTTTTCCATTCGTCCCCTTCTTTAATTCAAACTAAATTGTATGCTCCTCTCAAATCAAGTTTGGAAAACCATGAAGCCCTTAGAACCTGATTGAACAGATCGGGAATTAAAGGAAAAGAATATTGATTCTTAATGGTGATCTTGTTCAATTCCCGATAGTCAATACAGGGTCTAAGGCATCTGTCCTTTTTTTTTACAAAAAAGAACCCTGCCCCATAGGAGACACAGAGGGTCGAATGTGTCCTTTAACCACTTCCCATCTGGGCCATTTGCCCCCTTCCTGACCAGGCCGAATTTTGCAAAACTGACATATCTCACTTTATGTGGTAATAACTTTGGAACGCCTTTACTTATCCAAGTCATTCAGAGATTGTTTTCTCGTGACACATTGTACTTCATGATAGTCATAAATTTGAGTCAATATATTTCACCTTTATTTATGAAAAAATCCGAAAGTTACCAAAAAAATTTAAAAATGCGCAATTTTCTAAATTTACATTTCCCTGCTTTTAAAACAGAAAGTGATACCTCATAAAATATTTATTTCTTAACATTCCCCATATGTCTACTTTATTATGGCATCATTTTGGAAATGAAAAAAAGTTATATAAGAGGGGCACACCTACATAAAAAACAACTTATGGAGAAACAAAATATATGGCTATAGGAATTTATTGCTTATTAAAACTATATAGTAATACTATTAAAAACAGTTAAAATATAAAAACATAAATAACCAGTGATAACATGTATGTCAAATGTGCAAATAAATATATAAATATTACAAAATATTTGAGCAGCTTGAAAGATATAATTAAATTTGCATTATAGTCCTCTTATTCGATCTGAAAGAGAGCACGAAATAATGGATGCAAAACAAATCTTGCGATATTAAGAAATCGCACACAGAAAAGGATAGCCTCCGTTCGTACTGTCTATATAGTCGTAATTGTACTCACTATTTTGTAGGAGTTCGCCTGCTTCTTTGCATACACTGTGGCGTCCCACGTGTTGCGAAATTTGAGACTTTTTTCGTACTTTCCTGGCTCTTTGCTGGCTCTCCCTATGAGTGAGTTCTGCTTGGGATCTTCGGTGAGTTAAAGATCAGTGGTATGTAGATTTTTCAAACAGCAGCCGAGGGTTGCGGTTGTTTTAATCGAAAATATGCCGATTTTCAAACCAGCGGCTGAGAGTTGCGATTGTTTCAATCGAAGGATTTATCAGGTCTGACTGACTTACTTAGGTTTGTGTTGCTCAGATTCGGCGTCCCACGTGATTATGATGTCACCGATCCCTTTACTTTATTCTTTTTCTGCTGAAGCGCTCCAGAGGTTGTAGTATTCAAGAGATAACTTGATAACTTCTTTCCATAAGAAGACTTCCCCATACGCGTTTTGGAGTTAACTGCGACTCCTTTCTCAGTGGTTGTCTTTCCTATGGATATGGTGGGTTTAAATACTTTTCCAAAAGGCTGTTCCGAATTAAGCATTTGGTGCTGTACCCAAACTGTGGGATGGATCTGCATTTAACTTAGTTGCTCTCCATTTCTGCTCAAAATATTCGATTATATTATTGTCTATCTTTCAACAATTTGTCTGCGGTATCAGTGCGTTTTCATTAAATTAGAAATATTGGTGCCAATATTTTGCACACATATATAGTCACTCCAAACCATGTGCTCATAAATTCATTTGACATAAAACATCTTCAGCGTGCATCAATTCCTAAAATCCTACATAAAGTTCAGCATATGTGTTTCCAAGCATTTTATAAAAACAGTTCTTTCCTAAAAACATTTCTATACAATACATTCCTAGAAGAATCCTCTGCGAAAAGAACTTCATCGAAAATTTTTATCGAAAATTACTCATCGAAAGTTTTTCAACGAGAAAACTTCATCGAAAAGATTCATCGAAAAATTATTTTTGAAAAAACCTCCTCTTTCTCGAAAACTCGGGAGCATCATCTCGAATGACTCCTCTTAGACAAATTTTAATGAAGTTTCTCAAGTGGGTCTCCGAATCTTAACTACAAAATTACTCCGATATATAATTTGTCTCATTTCTTGAAGGTGGTTTCTACTAATGTATACGTTTATTTCTTTTGCTCTTTTTTGTCCCTTTTTCTTCCTTTTTTTTTTTTTTTGGCTTTTTTCTTTTTCCTTAGGTGATAGATATGGGTATTTGTAGATAATCGTATTCCAGTAGAATATTTTCTACTAGAATATGATTTTCTACTGGAATACAATTATACAGAGCAGATTGCTACGGACGTGGCGATACCTAATATGTATACTTTTTCTTATTTATTTAAGTTTTACACAATAATAGCATTTTTTAAACAAAAAAATTATGTTTTAGTGTCTCCATGTTCTAAGAGCTATAGTTTTTTTATTTTTTGAGAGAATTTCTTATGTTGGGGCTCATTTTTTGCGGGATGAGGTGACGGTTTTATTGGTACCATTTTGTGGGACATACGCCTTTTTGATCACTTGGTGTTGCACTTTTTGTGATGTAAGGTGACAAAAATGGCTTTTTTTGACAGTTATTTATTTTATTTTTTTATGGTGTTTATCGGACTGGGTCGATTATGTGATATATTTATAGAGCCGACCGTCACGGACGCGGCAATACCAAATATGTATACTTTATTTTATTTTTAACATTTTTTTATTACTTACTTGGGGAATTATTTTTTTTACATGTGAAACCTTTTTTTTTTTTTTTTTTTAACACTTGATTTTTATTTTTTTACACTTTTCGTCCCCCATAAGGTCATACAAGACCTCTGGGGGACATTTACTTCACTTTTTCTTTTTTTTTTCACTGTTGATTTCTCCTGTAACTGGGGCTGACATAGCAGCCCCAGTTACAGGATAAATACACCCCCCAGAGAGGCTGTACAGCGCAATACAGTGCTGTACAGCCTCAGTGCAGGGCTGATCGAGGTCTCTGAAAGACCTCACACAGCTCCTGCACTCTCTGGTCCCGGCGGTCACATGACCGCCGGTCCGGAACAGGAAGCGCGTAGCGCTTCCTGCTCTGCATACACAGCGCTCGGTGAGCGCTGTGTATGCAGCGATCCAGAAGTCAGGGACACCTGGGCACTGTCCCTGCCTTCTCTCTGGGTTGCCCTGCTGTCACTGACAGCGGGCAACCCGATCAGCAGCTGCACGATTAGCGTGCATCTGCAGTTTCTAAACTGACGTTCTGGAACGTCCATTCAGAAATAGAGAACCACCTTCCGGACGTTTATAGTCAACGTGCGGACGGGAGGTGGTTAATCAGACTTTCCTTAACATAATCTGTCATGGAATTACATTCAGGACCAGATAAATTATATATCCGCCCCTTAGGAAACCTAGATCCTTCCACTAGTTCAATAGCGTAGTCATATGGTCTATGGGGGGGTAAGCTCTCGGGGTCAGATGAGAAGAATACATCCATATATTCCTCAATTAATGGAGGTAATGTCTTGGATTCTGCTGAGACCCCTGCTTGCACAAAAGATAAACAAGAATCACATTTAGGTCCCCATTTTTCAACCTCCCCTCTGGCCCAATTTATCACCGGGTTATGTCATTGGAGCCAGGGCATACCTAACACCACATCAACGGGTCCATTTTCCAAGATCAACAGAGAGCAATTCTCGGTATGGCACACCCCTACAGTTAAAGTAATTTCGGGAGTGTAAAACTTGATCATTCCTCCGGATAATGGGGTGGAATCTATGGCTACCATGTAAACAGGGCTGGGAAGGGTAAACATAGGGATCCCCACCTGAAGAGCAAACTTGAGATCAATAAAGTTAGCGGCAGATCCAGAGTCGATAAACGCATTTCCTGTACCCATATTAGGCCCTAATGAAATAGTAACCGGTACTAATAATTTACTTTTAACCACATTAGGGAGTACCTTGTTTTTAGATCCCTCGGTTTTGGTTGATCTCTCGGAAGGATCAATCTGCATGGGTTCATCAGCAAAAGGCTCGGACTTGATTCCCACGGGACAGACCTCTGGTTTGGACATAACCTGGGAAGAAAACAAATGTTCCCGCTGTCTCTCCCTAATGCATCTGTCCAGTCTTACCACAAGACCAGCATTACCTTAAAGTAGCCAGCAGTATGTTTCTAAAGATCCTTTTCTTCCTCCGGCCAGATGCTCCAAAATCTTGAAAAACAAACTTTAATCCCCTGCACTCGCTATGTAACAGCTGAGTTTCAAGTCAAGAGGGCAGCGGCCTCCTCACTTCAAGTCAGGATAACCACAGCCCCTTTCCCTGCACCTTCGCTTTTGATTCTCTTTTTGATTCTCTTTTGAACTCTGCTGTTACATAGTGCGTGCAGGGGATTAAAGGCAACCTGTCACCTCCCAAAACCATCCCAAGCTGCCAGCAGTGCCTACGTGTAGCCAGCAGTGTGTTTCTGATGATGCCTTTCTTCCTGAAAGCAGATGCAGCAAAAGTACAAAAAAAGTTGTTTTATCCCCCACCAGCGCGCTTCTCCACACATGCTTGAAGTCACGGGGGCAGCGGCCTCCTTGCTCCAAGTCACTGTAACCGCGTTCCCTTCCCTGCCCCTTCGCTGTGACTGACAGCGCTTATGCAGGGAGTTTAGCTGCCTTTGCCGAACTGCCAGCTGTCAGTCACAGCGAAGGGGCAGGGAAGGGGGTGCGGTTACCGTGACTTGAAGCAAGGAGGCCGCTGCCTCCGTGACTTCAAGCATGTGTGGAGAATCGCGCCGGGCAGGGGATGAAACAACTTTAGTACTTTTGCTGCATCTGCCTTCAGGAAGAAAGGCATCGTCAGAAACACACTGCTGGCTACACGCAGGTACTGCTGGCGGCTTGGGATGGTTTTGGGAGGTGACAGGTTCCCTTTAAA
This sequence comes from Bufo bufo, assembly GCF_905171765.1. Classification (NCBI taxonomy): domain Eukaryota; kingdom Metazoa; phylum Chordata; class Amphibia; order Anura; family Bufonidae; genus Bufo; species Bufo bufo. Next base: position 329,807,428 of record NC_053394.1, on the reverse strand, counting down.
GTTCGTTTTTCAAGATTTAGGTGCATCTGGCAGGAGGAAGAAAAGGATCTTTAGGAACATACTGCTGGCTACTTTAAGGTAATGCTGGTGGTTTCGGAGGCGTTTTTTAGGTGACAGGTTCCCTTTAAGACGTCCTTTACCCCTGGACAGTCATATTTATTTTATTTTATGCACTTATATAGTGCTACTATATTCCGCAGCACTTAACAGACATTAACATCAGTCTGTCTCCCAATGGGGCTCACAATCTAAGTTCCCTATCAGTATGTCTTTGGAAGGAAACCCATGCAAACACAGTAGTCGCGTCGCTAGAGGGGGGCGAGGGGGGCTATGTTGTTCTTTGCCCCCCCAGGTGCCCCCCGCTGATTCCCCCAGGTGAATACTAATGAGCGCTTCCATTATGGAAGCGCTCATTAGTACCGAAGGACCAGGAAGCGGTAAACGCTCTGTACTTACCACTTCCTGGTCCTCGGCTGTCGGCTGTGCAGGGCTGCAGTTCAGAGCACAGTCGACTGAGGAGAAAGAAAATTTCAGGCGGCGTCCAGGAGCAGGAGAGGTAAGTGGCTTTTTATTTTATAAAAAATGTGGCTGCTGGAGGCATAATGGGGGCTAATCATGAGAGGCATAATGGGGGGCTAATCATGAGAGGCATAATGGGGGGCTAATCATGAGAAGCAGAAATAGGGGGCTAATCATGAGGCATAATGGGGAGCTAATCATGAGAGGCATAATGGGGGGCTAATCATGAGAGGCATAATGGGGGGCTAATCATGAGAGGCATAATGGGGGGCTAATCATGAGAGGCATAATGGGGGGCTAATCATGAGAGGCATAATGGGGGGCTAATCATGAGGCATAATGGGGGGCTAATCATGAGAGGCATAATGGGGGGCTAATCATGAGAGGCATAATGGGGGGCTAATCATGAGGCATAATGGGGGGGCTAATCATGAGAGGCATAATGGGGGGCTAATCATGAGGCATAATGGGGGGCTAATCATGAGGCATAATGGGGGGCTAATTAGAGGCATAATGGGGGGCTAATTAGAGGCATAATGGGGCTAATTAGAGGCATAATTGGGACTAATTAGAGGCATGATGGGGCTAATTAGAGGCATAATGGGGGCTAATTAGAGGCATAATGGGGGCTAATTAGGGGCATAATGGGGGCTAATTAGGGGCATAATGGGGGCTAGTGAGGCATAATGGCTTATAATGGGGGCTAATTAGGCATATGGGAGCTAATTAGGCATATGGGGCTAATTAGGCATAATGGCTTATAATGGGAGCTAATGAGGCATATGGGAGCTAATGAGGCATATGGGGGATAATGAGGCATATGGGGGCTAATAAGAGGCATAATGTGGGCTAATAAGAGGCATAATAGCTTAAAATGGGGGCTAATGAGGCATAAGGGCTGATATGGGGGCTAATGAGGCATAAGGGCTGATATGGGGGCTAATGAGGCATGGGGGCTGATATGGGGGCTAATGAGAGGGATGGGGGCTGATATGGGGGTGATAAGAGGCATAATGGGGGATAATAATAGGAATAATGGGGGCTAATGAGGCATAAGGGCTTATAATGGGGGCTAATGAGGCATAAGGGCTGATATGGGGGCTAATGAGAGGCATGGGGGCTGATATGGGAGTGATGAGAAGCATAATGAGGGCTAATGAGAGGCATAATAAGTGTCATCCACAGATGCCCCCATAACAGTGTGTCTTCCACAGATCCACCATAACAGTACGCCTGCGCACTGACGAGAGACAGAAAGGGGAAAGAATCTGCGGAAGCAAGCAGAGGACGGCACAGCAGACTGAATAGCTTCTTTTGTAAGTAAATTGTTTTATTATAAATGTATCCCTGCATACCGCAATTCTCTCGTATTTTGTAATCTTATTTATATATACTTATTTTGTTTTTGCCCCCCCCATTTTTGACTGTGGTATCTTTGTGCCCCCCCTATATATTGTTCCTAGAGTCGCCACTGAAACACAGGGAGAACATACAAACTCCATGCAGATGTTGTCCTTAGTCGTATTTGAACCTAGGACCCCAGGACTGCAACGCACCAGTGCTAGCCACTGAACCACTGTGCTGCCCAGATCTCTAAAACTCTGTATACCACAGTAGACATTACAGCCACCGTTGCAAAAGTATGATTGTCTGCCATCTGCAGGGAGAGACGAGACAGACAGAGAGGGAAGAGGGGCATACCGTATTTTTCGCCCTATAAGACGCACCGGCCCATAAGACGCACCTAGGTTTTTGGGGAGGAAAATAAGAAAATAAATATTTTTAACCAAAAGGTGTGCTTTTGGTGGGTTTGGAAGTAATGGTGGTCTGTGGATGGCACTATTACTGGGGATCTGTGAAGGACACTGTTATGGGGGGATCTGTGGATGACGGAGACTGTTATGGGGGATCTGTGGATGATGGACACTGTTATGGGGGGATCTGTGGCTTTCACTGTTACAGGGGGATCTGTGGCTGGCACTGTTACAGGGGGGATCTGTGGATGGCACTGTTAGAGGGGGGATCTGTGGGTGGCACTGTGATATATGTGCCATCCACAGACCCCCCAGCCCATAACAGTGCCATCCACAGACCCCCCCAGCCCATAACAGTGCCATCCACAGACCCCACAGCCCATAACAGTGCCATCCACAGATGTCCCCCATAAAAATGTCATCCACAGATCCCCCCTCCCCCCCCCGTCGCTCAAGTATACTAATATAAAATGTCTTATTCAATTAATAGTTATCAAACATGCCCCCCAACTCCTAACAGTACCGTACATCCTAACCGCTTCAGTAGAATGTAGGCAGGCAGGCCGGCGTGTCACTCACTGACGTCACTTGCCTGCGCCGCCTGCTTCATTCATAAAGTAGGCGGCGCAGGGACGTGACATCAGGGAGTTACGCTGCCGCCCGCCCGGCCTGCCTGCCTGCATTCTAATGAAGCGGTTAGGATGTACGGTACTATTAGGAGTGAGGGGGCATGTTTAATAACTATTAATTGAATAAGACATTTTATATTAGTATTCCGGAGCGGCGGGGCTATAGTACACTGACTGCACCGCCCCGCCTCTATTGCCGGCCCCCAGCTCCTCCTCCCAGTCCCTCCCCCGCTCGCTGGTACATCGCAGCTTGCGATGTAAAACTGCCAGCATTCGCCCCATAAGACGCAGGGGCATTTTCCCCCCATTTTGGGGGGAGAAAAAGTGTGTCTTATGGGGCGAAAAATACGGTAACTCCCATCCTTGCCTAAATCTATACATCGTTATCTGGGAAGAATTGCACTGTGTACAGTTGGAACTGTGTTTTGCTATTGTTGGATGTACTACAACTCCTATTTTGCACTTTAGTAAAGACAGGTGTTTACTCTGCTGCATCTGGCCTGGTTACTGATTCCTGCACAAAATGCCATGCCTTGCACCAATACAAACACTTAACATCACAGGAACCCTGAGGACAGGAGCCGCAACATAGAGAAGAACTCCAACATAAAGTGTAACTGCCATTTAAATTTTTTTTTGTAATATGTAAGAGAAATAACCAGAAACGTTTTTCTAATAAACTTTATTAAGCGAATTTGTAAATTTTTATAAAAAAAAAAAGAAGAAAGAAAACTGGCTCTGAAATGTCCTTTAGGGCTCTTTTACACTTGCGTTCTTCTTCCGGCATAGAGTTCCGTCGTCGGGGCTCTATGCCGGAAGAATCCTGATCAGTTTTATCCTAATGCATTCTGAATGGAGAGAAATCTGTTCAGGATGCATCAGGATGTCTTCAGTTCCGGACCGGAACGTTTTTTGGCCGGAGAAAATACCGCAGCATGCTGCGCTTTTTGCTCCGGCCAAAAATCCTGAACACTTGCTGCAAGGCCGGATCCGGAATTAATGCCCATTGAAAGGCATTAATCCGGATCCGGCCTTAAGCTAAACGTCGTTTCGGCGCATTGCCGGATCCGACGTTTAGCTTTTTCTGAATGGTTACCATGGCTTCCAGGACGCTAAAGTCCTGTTTGCCATGGTAAAGTGTAGTGGGGAGCAGGGGAGCAGTATAATTACCGTCCGTGCGGCTCCCCGGGCGCTTCAGAGTGACGTCAGGGCGCCCCACGAGCATGGATGACGTGATCGCATGGACACGTCATCCATGCGCATGGGGCGCTCTGACGTCATTCTGGAGCGCCCCGGGAGCCGCACGGACTGTAAGTATACTGCTCCCCCGCTCCCCACTACTACTATGGCAACCAGGACTTTAATAGCGTCCTGGCTGCCATAGTAACACTGAACGCATTTTGAAGACGGATCAGTCTTCAAATGCTTTCAGTTCACTTGCGTTTTTCCGGATCCGGCGTGTAATTCCGGCAAATAGAGTACACGCCGGATCCGGACAACACAAGTGTGAAAGAGCCCTTACAGTGCTCTCTGAATAAGCATTGCAAAGAAATATCTGTCTTCACAGCAGAGTGCTGTAACTGACCTGTGAATACACTGGGTTCACTGGTTCTGAACTCACTGCTCCCTCATACTGTATATATCGAGAGAACTGACAATATATCAATATATACTATATAGATAGATACTGTATGTATATATATATATATATACAGTACAGACCAAAAGTTTGGACACACCTGCTCATTCAAAGAGTTTTCTTTATTTTCATGACTATGAAAATTATAGATTCACACTGAAGGCATCAAAACTATGAATTAACACATGTGGAATTATATACATAACAAACAAGTGTGAAACAACTGAAAATATGTCATATTCTAGGTTCTTCAAAGTAGCCACCTTTTGCTTTGATTACTGCTTTGCACACTCTTGGCATTCTCTTGATGAGCTTCAAGAGGTAGTTCCCTGAAATGGTTTTCACTTCACAGGTGTGCCCTGTCAGGTTTAATAAGTGGGATTTCTTGCCTTATAAATGGGTTTGGGACCATCAGTTGCGTTGAGGAGAAGTCAGGTGGATACACAGCTGATAGTCCTACTGAATAGACTGTTAGAATTTGTATTATCGCAAGAAAAGAGCAGCTAAGTAAAGAAAAATGAGTGGCCATCATTACTTTAAGAAATGAAGGTCAGTCAGTCAGCCGAAAAATTGGGAAAACTTTGAAAGTAAGGGCTATTTGACCATGAAGGAGAGTGATGGGGTGCTGCGCCAGATGACCTGGCCTCCACAGTCACCGGACCTGAACCCAATCGAGATGGTTTGGGGTGAGCTGGACCGCAGAGTGAAGGCAAAAGGGCCAACAAGTGCTAAGCATCTCTGGGAACTCCTTCAAGACTGTTGAAAGACCATTTCAGGGGACTACCTCTTGAAGCTCATCAAGAGAATGCCAAGAGTGTGCAAAGCAGTAATCAAAGCAAAAGGTGGCTACTTTGAAGAACCTAGAATATGACATATTTTCAGTTGTTTCACACTTGTTTGTTATGTATATAATTCCACATGTGTTAATTCATAGTTTTGATGCCTTCATAGTCATGAAAATAAAGAAAACTCTTTGAATGAGAAGGTGTGTCCAAACCTTTGGTCTGTACTGTATATATATATATATATATATATATATATATATATATATAGATAGTAGTAGGAACCTCTATGGGTAAGGACAGCTCCGGCCCCCATGAAGGATTCATCCACCTTCATGAAGAATTGTTTTGAGATATCTGGATGGTGCAAAATTGGAGCTGCGGAGAAGGCCTGCTCGAGAGACAAAAACACAGCTTCAGTCTCTGGTATCCAGTCATTTGCATTCACCCACTTTGGGGTAAGAGCAGATATAGGGACAGTATGGGTTAAAAAGTGAGGGATGAATTGCTAGTAGTAATTAGCAAAGCTCAGGAACCACTGGCTTTTCAGAAAATATATAACCCAGGAGTAGTAGGGAAGTTTTTAAAAAAAAAATACATTTCTTGAAACTAGCGTAAATTTGTTCTTCACTTCAGATTCTCCTATAAATGCTGCAAACATGTCTCCAGTGCAATGTCAGATCTGGAGAGAAGACCAGGATATTCTGCACAGTGCAGAAATAAAAAAAATACCATGGGGGGGTGGCTGCTGGATGCACTTAGAGAGAGCTCTGCCTGAGGCGCTTATACTAAAGGGGAGAAACGTTACAAATATGGGCAAATCAAGACAAAAGAGAGCCCTAAAGAGTCCACCGACCACCCAGCCATCTTCTCAGCCAATTTCAGCGTTTTTTTTTCACTGGCCATCGAGCTCCCAGCATGCTCTGACCTGATGCTACGAGGTGTGGTCAGCCATCTTGCATCCTTCCTCCAGCGTCCCTGCCGCTTTGAGACAGGCTTGCTGTCTCCACCAGTCTCACCACTGGGGTCCCCGATCACTGACCCACTAAGGCAGCTGCAGGAAAGCCCCGGCCCCTCGTCACCCGGTTCTGATGAGGAGCAGCCATAGCCCTCGGCTGCAGCCACATGTTTGGGGCCTACACCTACGACCTCCAGTCCTGGCTCACCAGTGACTCCTGCAATAATACGGAGCATCGCGTCTCAGGTACCTCCTTGCCTGCTTCTTCTTTGAGGCACTACCAGCTTCAGATGCCTTTGGCCCAGATCCCCCATCTAAAAGGGCCCATCTAGCTCAACCTGTAGACAGGAGTATTACCTTCCCAGAGATGGCCATCGCCTCTTCTCCCACTTGGGTCTTTGACCCCACAATGCAAACTACTGGAGCTGAACGCTCCCTGTCTCCTCATGCCGGTTATAGTGACCTACTCACCTTGAACCCACCAGCGGGACCCATTCCCAGACCGGTTCTCCCAACTCCAGAGGAACTAGTGAAGTTGCCTTACTGGCCCTATTTCCTTCTAAGCATGACGTGTCCGCCCTGGCTGTGGACCTTAGACAAGCATGAACTCTTGATTTGCAACCTATACAATCTGATATCTCTACTCTCCAGGAGAAAGTCACAGCCTTAGAGTCTTTTAAAGTGACGGTTTCCGTTTCTCTTCAAGAGCTCCGCAGTTCAGCCCTAGCCTCTAAGCAGCATCACCTGCTCCTTGCTGACCAGTTGGACGATCTTGAAAATAGAAACCGGAGGAACAATATTCGAATATGAGGCCTCCCGGAAACTACAGTCAGGTCCATAAATATTGGGACATCTACACAATTCTAACATTTTTGGCTATATACACCACTACAATGGATTTGAAATTAAACAAACAAGATGTGCTTTAACTGCAGACTATCAGCTTTAATTTGAGGGTATTTACATCCAAATCAGGTGAACGGTATAGCAATTACAACAGTTTGTATATGTGCCTCCCACTTGTTAAGGGACCAAAAGTAATGGGACAATTGGCTTCTCAGCTGTTCCATGGCCAGGTGTGTGTTATTCCCTCATTATCCCAATTACAATGAGCAGATAAAAGGTCCAGAGTTCATTTCAAGTGTGCTATTTGCATTTGGAATCTGTTGCTGTCAACTCTCAAGATGAGATCCAAAGAGCTGTAACTATCAGTGAAGCAAGCCATCATTAGGCTGAAAAAACAAAACAAACCCATCAGATAGATAGCAAAACCATTAGGCGTGGCCAAAACAACTGTTTGGAACATTCTTAAAAAGAAGGAACGCATCGGTGAGCTCAGCAACACCAAAAGACCCGGAAGACCACGGAAAACAACTGTGGTGGATGACTGAAGAATTCCTTCCCTGGTGAAGAAAACACCCTTCACAACAGTTGGCCAGATCAAGAACACTCTCCAGGAGGTAGGTGCATGTGTGTCAAAGTCAACAATCAAGAGAAGACTTCACCAGAGTGAATACAGAGGGTTCACCACAAGATGTAAACCCTTGGTGAGCGTCAAAAACAGGAAGGCCAGATTAGAGTTTGCCAAACGACATCTAAAAAGCCTTCACAGTTCTGGAACAACATCCTATGGACAGATGAGACCAAGATCAACTTGTACCAGAGTGATGGGAAGAGAAGAGTATGGAGAAGGAAAGGAACTGCTGATGATCCTAAGCATACCACCTCATCAGTGAAGCATGGTGGTGGTAGTGTCATGGCGTGGGCATGTATGGCTGCCAATGGAACTGGTTCTCTTGTATTTATTGATGATGTGACTGCTGACAAAAGCAGCAGGATGAATTCTGAAGTGTTTCGGGCAATATTATCTGCTCATATTCAGCCAAATGCTTCAGAACCCATTGGACGGTGCTTCACAGTGCAGATGGACAATGACCCAAAGCATACTGCAAAAGCAACCAAAGAGTTTTTTAATCGAAAGAAGTGGAATGTTATGCAATGGCCTAGTCAATAACCTGACCTGAATCTGATTGAGCATGCATTTCAATTGCTGAAGACAAAACTGAAGGGAAAATGCCCCAAGAACAAGCAGGAACTGAAGACAGTTGCAGTAGAGGCCTGGCAGAGCATCACCAGGGATGAAACCCAGCGTCTGGTGATGGCTATGCGTTCCAGACTTCAGGCTGTAATTGACTGCAAAGGATTTGCTACCAAGTATTAAAAATTGAAAGTTTGATTTATGATTACTATTCTGTCCCATTACTTTTGGCCCCTTAACAAGTGGGAGGCACATATGCAAACTGTTGTAATTCCTACACCTTTCACCTGATTTGGATGTAAATACCCTCAAATTAAAGCTGACAGTCTGCAGTTAAAGCACATCTTGTTCGTTTCATTTCAAATCCATTGTGGTGGTGTATAGAGCCAAAAATGTTAGAATTGTGTAGATGTCCCAATATTTATGGACCTGACTGTATATGTCCAGTGGATTTAATGCCAACTCTTCTGCACATCTTCAACTCCCTGGTGTGCAGGCCTCCTACTACTCATATTGATAGAGTGCACAGGGCGCTTCAGGCTAAAATTCAAGATACTGCTAAACCCTGCAACGTCATATGCTGCATACACTACTATGCTCTTAAGGCTCGGGCTGCTCCGGCTATTTCTTTTGAAAATACCCAGATATACCTCTTTCTGGATCTATCTAGACGAACCCTGAGACAAAGAGCTTGCTTGAAACCACTTCTATCAGTTCTCCAAGCCCATGGTATACCATATAGATAGAAATTCCCATTTGCCCTGCATGCACGTAAGGCTGCTTCTCTCAAGGCCCCAGCGAACAAGCTCAGCTTTCTTCAGACCCTAGAACTGCTGGAAATGCTGGGTCAAACTTCTGTCTCCTCTAGCCTGCCACAACTCTCTTCAGAAGGACTCTCGCCTAGACCTCAAAGATCCAAGAGAGGCCAACGTCAATACTCTGGAAGACGAGATGCCAGGGATCCAGAAGAATGACCTGCTCCTCTAGAGTCAACTTGAGATGCCTATATGTTCCTGACTTGCCGTCTATCCCCTCTTTCCTTAAGCTTCTGCTGTCCTTTACTCAATTGCTATGTTCTTTCCTTTTGGTAGTTTTCTGTTCTGGTTTAACAGTTTCTATTGTTTTTGTTGTTTCTAGCTCCAGGTCCTTGCAGTGGTCTGCCTCCACACCGCTATCTGGTTGCTTCTTCCTTTGTCTCTGTGGGTATGATTATGGCTAATATTGTGTTGGCTTCCCTTAATGTTAAGGGATTCAGTGTTCCCGAGAAAAGGTCCTGTATGCTTTATGATCGACATAAACAAAAATTGCAAATCTTGTGTTTACAGGAGACCTATTTTCAACTGAGCAAAATGACAGCATTGAAAAACCTGTACTACCATGTTTGGTACCATAGCAGTAACACCTTAAAGAAAACAAAAGGTGCCTCTATTCTGTTTCATAAATCCATAGTGCCCACTATTACAGACACCTGCACAGACCCTAAAGCCCGTTTTCTTTTTATCAATTGTGAGATCTACCACCAACTCTACACCATAGTCTGTGTGTATGCCCTTAATCATGATCAGATGACCTTTCTTATTAAAATGCTGGAGCAGCTCTCTCAGTTTTCGAAGAGCTCTTTGATTCTTTGTGGCGATTTTAATCTCGCTATACACCCTTCTCTAGACTCTTCCACAGGCCGTGGCTCAGTAGCCTTTATCCGTCTTAATATACTACTTAAACAGCTCCATAACTTACAGCTTTTAGACATCTGGTGATTACAACGCCCTGATGATAGGGACTACACCTTCTTTTCACAACCTCACAAAAGCTACAGCCGTATTGATTATATCTTCTTGCAGCACAACCTACACCCACATGTTCACACGTCTTCTATTGGATCCATCCTACACTCTGACCAAGCCCCTATCTTCTGCTGCATCGTGGTCCCCCTTGACCCTAAAATGGCTTTTTCTTGGCGACTCAACGAATCCCTTCTCTTAGATTCCCTCTGTTTGGCAGGCCTGTGGCAAACGATCTGCAACTTCCTTGTAGACCATAGCTCAAACCCAACTTCCCCTCCATTGACATGGGAGACCTTGAAGTGTGTGACCAGAGAAGTCCTAATCAAACATGGGGCATGCTTGAAAAGGGAAGCTGCTCACCGCTTACATGCCCTTTTGACTAAGCTTCACTCATTAGAAGTCACCCATAAACGCTTACTTAAGGATTTTACTCTTAGGGAACTAATCCAGGTTCGCCATGACATTAGATCTTTGCTTGATTATAAGACCAAGAGATATAAGCAAATCTGTGCCAGGGCTTTTTATGAATGGGGCAATAAATCAAGCCGCCTGCTGGCACGTGCTTTGCGTGATAATAGAACCTCTATGTTTGTACCGGCTGTACGTCAGTCATCCGGTACTCTTGCATATTACACAGAGGAAATACTCTCCTCTTTCCATGCATACTACTCTTCCTTCTATAACCTACCTCAACCCAGTCATTTGTCTGACCTGGCTAGCAAACCTAGCTCGCTACAACAATACTTTTTCCGTACAGCTTTTCCTATTTTGTCTCATTAGAGGCTCCAGTTACTCAGAGAGCTTGAATCTGTGATTTCTTCTCTTCCAGGAGGTAAGAGCCCAGGTCCTGATGGCTATACTGCTGTTTTATGAAATATTTCAACCAGAACTGTCCCTTATTATGCTAGACACATTTATTAGTGTTTTGGCCACTCAGAATCCCCCCCCTCCTTTTTGCATGGACACGTGCTAGTAATTCCCAAAGAGGGGAAAGACCCCCATTTATGCTCCTTTATGCTCCAGTTATAGACCGATATCCCTTATCAATGTTGATGCTAAGATATATTCCAAAGTCCTGGCATGCCATTTTGGGAGGCTCGTGACAACACGTTGAAAATGTTCTCGATTATCCACCACGCCCAAAAATGGTGTTTACCTCTTATGTTACTTTCTCTTGATGCCGAGAAGGCCTTTGACCGGGTGGACTGGGGTTTCCTATGGGCTACCCTGAGACAGCTTGGGGTGGGGCAGACTATGCATAGTAGAATTCAGGCACTATATCACTCTCCCCAAGCTCAGTTGCGGGTTAATGGAGCATTATCGGAGCCCTTTACTATAAGCAATGGTACCAGACAGGGTTGTCCTTTGTCCCCCCTTCTGTATGTGCTCACAATGGAACATCTGCTTGTGGAAATACGCCAAAATGAGGCTATGCAGGGCTTTCGCCATGTGGGTCTTCATTTCAAATGCTCAGCCTTCACCGATCATCTCCTGGTTTACATCTCCCAGCCACAGCAATCCCTTCCAATGCTTATTTCGATACTCTGAGAGTTCAGTTCAGTTATTCTAATTAACTTAACTAAGAGCGTAGTGCTAAATGTTTCGTTAGATGACTCTACAGTTCAGACCTTACACTCCTAGTTTACTTTCTCGTGGAAACAGCAAGCTTTCAAGTATTTGGAGGTCCATATTCCGACATCCTCTCATGACATCTTTAAACTGAACTATGAAACCTTAATTCATTGCATTAAAGGTGATTTCACTAAATGAGATAGACAGAAGTTTTTTGTGACTGTGTAGGATCAATATTTAAAAATGAATGTTCTGTTTTAATTGCTTAATTCACCATATAATAGCAATTCTGGAACATCTATGTCACGCCAGTGACAGGTTTGAGAAGGTCTGAAAGAATATCTGCACATTAGTTATCTGACAGCCTCTTTTGGTTTCACTTTGTCTGTGTGTTGCTGGTATATCCACACCCCCTGTTCAGGTTTGGATCATGTGACCTTCACCTCCCCCTATTTAGTCTGACTTTACCCATCACTCCTTGCTCTGGATAGCTTCATTTGGTTTTTGGAAGAGCTGGAGTGTGGTTCATGGTGAAGTCCTGTTCGTCCATCACCCATCAGCCTCAGAAGTTAAGTGTTCCGCTTGTTGTGTTTTGTATTCCCCCCACCTTTGTTGTTCACTAGGCCTCAGCGAGACGCTGGTTCTTTCACCAGGGAAGGAGCGGGTTGTCTCTGCCCAGTCATTACTATTAGGGCAACTGAGGGCCACCAGGGTTTTCTAGGTTCCTGTGTATGGGCATCTCTACCATCGAGAGGTGCCCATACAGATAGGAGTTAGGGCCAGGAGCAGGGTTTCATAGGTGGTGACCCTTTTCCTTCCCTAGTGGTGAGGCCTAGTGTCTTTTCCATTCCTTCTTGTTGTCCTTTGGTGTTCTCCCCTACAACATCCGTGATATTATCCAGAGCCAATACCGCCATTTTTTGTTCTGATCTGTGCAGCTATGGATGCTATGACTGCACTGGTCAAACAGCTGCAAAATTTGACTTTGGAGGTAGCAGACCTCCGTGCAATGGTTTTGCAGATTCAGAGTCCACAGGCTGCTGGTTCCGGTGGTGAGTTCCAGGCCTGCCCTGAACCGAAGGTAGCTCTCCCACACAGGTTTTCCGGGGGAAGGGACAATTTCATCCGGTTCAGGGAGTCGTGTAAATTATACTTTAGGTTGCGTCCATACTCTTCTGGGGATGAGTGTTAACGGGTGGGTATGATTATTTCACTGCTAAAAGAGGATGCCCAATCTTGGGCCTTTTCTCTGCCGGATGAATTCTTTAGAGCCTTGGGTCTTATCTATGATGACCTGGATCGGTTCTCTCAGGCCGAGACCAAGTTACGGGGTTTGCGGCAGGGAGAACGTTCTGTTCTGCGGAGACCTATTGCTTAGAATTTAGGAGATGGGCTACGGGTCAGGGTCTCTGTCACGGGGTTCCGAAGGTGCACTCGGTCCCCCATCGCCCACAGACCTGTTGCTTAGCTTTGGGAATGAGGATCTGTGTTTGACCTCATTCCCAGGGCGGCTTTACTAGCTGGGTGGCTCCCTGCTCCTAAGTCTGCCTTGAGCGCCGAGCTGATCACTCGGTGCTCGACTGGTTGGTCTGTCGGTCATGTGACGCTGGCCACGTCACATGACCCTCACTCCCCACTATAAATACAGGCAGCCTGCTGGCTACAGGTTGCCTGTTAATTTCTAGGTTCCTGGCTATTTGTTGGACTGCTGAATACTTACCTGATCCTGTTCCTTGACCATCCTTTTGCCTGATCCTCCTGTACTGCGCATTCGTCCTGGTATTGTGACTTCGGCTCCCACCTGACTACTCTCTTAGGACTCCTCTTGTACTTCTCTGCTCTCCTGGTATTTGACCCCGGCTTCTCCTGACCATTCTTTGCTTAATCCTTTGTACTTTGTAGCTTTCCTGGTATTGACTCGGTCCGTTCACGTCCTGTTGTTTGTCTGTCTGTCATCCTTGCACTTATTCCAAGTTAGGGATTGCCGTCCAGTTGTCCCCTGTCATTAGGACTCGCGAGGCAAGTAGGCAGGGCCAGGGGTAAGGGTGGAGCGCAGTGGTCACTTCCCTTCTCCCCTGTGTGTGTGTGTACGCGACCGTTACAGATTAACAGGCCCAATAACCACTGTATTATGAATCCTCTGGTGACACTGACTGACTATGTCTCTAATCTGACGCAGATGGTGCAGGAGTTAGGGGAAAAACTCAGCTCTTTTGAGTTAGGGCAAGGCTCTTCCACTCCTCAGGCCTCCAGTCCGCATTTTGAGCCCCAGATTAAGCTCCCAGAAACCTTTTCTGGAGACCGGAAGAAGTTTCTCTCTTTTAAGGAGAGTTGCAAACTTTACTTCTGTTTGCGCCCCGTGTCCTCTGGGCCCGAGAGTCAACGCGTGGGCATTATCATTTCCCGATTACAGGGTGATCCCCAGGACTGGGCGTTCTCTTTACCTGCTGGCGCCAGTTGTTTATATTCTGTGGAGGGGTTCTTTCAGGCCCTAGGTACCCTCTATGATGAACCAGACAGGGCTCTAGTAGCCGAGATGACTCTAAAGGCACTGGTTCAGGGCAATTTACCAGCGGAGGATTATTGCACCCAATTCAGAAGGTGGTGTGTCCCCTCAGGATGGAACGAACCAGCCCTGAAGAGTCAGTTCAGGTCAGGTCTGTCTGATAAATTAAAGGATCTTCTGGTCAGTTATCAACTTCCAGAGACCTTAGAGGAGATGATGACCCTTGTTGTCCGACTTGACCGACGGGTTAGAGAGAGACGACAGGAACAACAGTTCTCTTCCCAGATGGTGGTCCAGCCAGAGGCCTATCCCAGAGACAATGCTGAGGTCTCCACCGAGGAACCCATGCAGGTTGGCATGACCCGAGGGAATCTTCGCCGCAGACGTGGAGAATGCTTTTACTGTGGAGATTCTCACCATTGGATCAACCAGTGTCCTAAGAAGGTCCTCTCTGTCAAGTCTCCTAAGGCAAGGCAACCTAAAGACCAGGTACACCCTGAATTTTCTAAATGTAAGCTTTCGGTACCCATTACGATTTCTCTGGGAGTAGATAAATAGCCGGGTAAGGCCTTTATTGATTCTGGCTCAGCGGCTAGCTTTATTGACTCTGAGTATGCTGTAAGATTGGGTATTCCTATGTTTGCCTTACCAACTCCTATCCATGTCATGGCTATTGATGCTACTCCTCTTATTGGTGGTACGGTGAGCTTATGTACCTCGGAGATTTCTCTAACCGTGGGTGTGTGCCACTCAGAGAGATGTTCGCTTCTAGTCCTGGAGAACCTACCTGCTGAGGTGGTACTAGGGTTGCCTTGGCTCTGACTACATAACCCCACTATAGATTGGTCCAATGGGGAGTTGGTGAGATGGGGGCCTAAGTGTGACTCGTGCCTGTCCGTGGTACAGGCTGGGGTCTCAGTAAAGTCTGATACTTTACCCTCTGTTGTTAGAGAATATTCTAATGTATTCTCATCACCAACCCCGGAGGTTCTACCCCCCCCCCCCCCCATAGACCTTATGATTGTACCATAGAGCTAGTAGAGGGGGCCAAGTTTTCTATGCCCGAACGCAAGGCCATGGAAGATTATATTAAGGAGAGCCTTGGTAAAGGGCATATTAGACCTTCTGTCTCTCCTATGGAGGCAGGGTTTTTCTTTGTTAAGAAAAAAGATGGTGGTCTTAGGCCATGTATCGATTACCGGAGATTAAATAAAATCACTGTCCAGAATAGATACTCCCTCCCATTGATTCCGGATTTATTTAACCAGGTCCTGGGGGCAACCTGGTTTTCCAAAATTGACCTGAAAGGGGCATACAATCTAATCCGAATCAAGGAGGGAGACGAATGGAAGACGGCGTTCAATACTCCGGTAGGACACTTTGAATATCAGGTGATGCCTTTTGGACTCAGCAATGCCCCAGCTGTGTTCCAAAACTTCATGAATGACATTCTTAGGGAGTTCTTAGGTAAATTTGTTATTGTCTATCTTGACGACATTTTGATATTCTCTCCTGACTTCGAATCCCATGTGTCTCATGTTAGACAAGTATTAGAGGTGTTGAGGGAGAATCAGCTATCTGCTAAACAAGAGAAATGTGTCTTTGGTGTGCAGGAGATTCTGTTTCTAGGGCATGTTCTGACTCCTCACGCCTTCAAGATGGATCCTGGTAAGGTACCAGCAATTAAGGAATGGGTAAGACCTTCATCCTTAAAGGCCTTACAACGGTTCTTAGGTTTCGCCAATTACTATCGTAAATTTATTATGAATTTTTCCGTAATTGCTAAACCGTTGACCGACCTTACTAAGAAAGGGGCGGATTTGGAGAATTGGTCTACTGAGGCCATTTCTTCATTTGAAAAATTAAAAAAGGCATTCAGTAGCGCTCCCATTCTGATCCAGCCTGATCAGGAGAAACCTTTTATTGTGGAGGTGGATGCGTCCGAGGACGGCGCAGGAGCAGTCCTTTCACAAGGTCCTGCTAGCCTCACTAATCTGAGACCATGTGCTTTCTTCTCCAGGAAATTCTCTCCCACGGAGAGAAACTACGACATAGGGAATAGGGAGCTGCTGGCCATTAAATGGGCATTTGAGGAGTGGAGGCATTTTCTGGAGGGGGCAAGGCATTGTGTAACTGTTGTCACTGACCATAAAAACCTTATGTTTCTCGAGTCTGCTAAGAGGTTGAATCCCCGTCAAGCCAGATGGGCTCTGTTTTTTACTCGTTTTGATTTTTCCATCACGTTCAGGCCGGGAAGTAAAAATGTGAAGGCGGACGCATTATCTCGGAGCTTCCAGGCTTTTCAACCTACTGAGGTACCACCTGAATCCATCCTACCAGCAAAAATCTTCTTAGCAGCTCTTACCCAGGATATCTCGGCTCGCATTAGGTCGGAACAACATCTGGCACCGGTATCCACCCCAACAGTTAAGTTGTTTGTTCCCGTACAATTTCGTCTCCAGCTGTTGGGTGAGTGTCACGATTCTGCCTTTTGTGGACATCCGGGTGTTGAGGGCACTAAGGATCTGGTTTCTAGATCTTATTGGTGGCCCACTCTAACTACGGATGTCAAGTCCTATGTGTCAGCCTGTGAGGTTTGTGCCAGGTCCAAGACACCTAGGACTCGCCCTGCTGGTAACCTACGACCCCTACCCATTCCCAGTAGACCCTGGTCCCATATCTCGATGGACTTTATAACTGACCTACCGCCGGCGGAGGGTAAGACTGTAGTGTGGGTAGTGGTGGATAGGTTTAGCAAGATGGTCCATTTCATTCCCCTGTCTAAACTCCCGAATGCCAAAACCCTGGAGTCTATTTTTGTGAAAGAAATTGTTCGATTGCATGGTATCCCGGAAAATATTGTTTCTGACAGGGGTGTGCAGTTTGTGTCCAAATTCTGGAGGGTCTTCTGTCAAAAATGTAAAATTTCATTGTCTTTTTCCTCTGCCTACCACCCTGAGAGTAATGGGCAGATTGAACGCCTTAATCAGTCTGTCGAACAATTCTTGAGGTCGTATGTTGCTGATGACCAGCAATTATGGGTGAAATTTCTTCCATTGGCTGAATTTGCTTTGAATAACCGTGTCAATTCTTCCGCTGGGGTCTCCCCTTTCTTTTGTAACCATGGTTTTCATCCCCGTTTTTATTCTGGGTCGTCCGTCTCCTCCTCTAACCCTGAAGCGGATAAACTCTCCTCCGAACTGTGCACAGTTTGGGCCCGGGTTCAATCGAACCTAGAAAAGGCTCAATGTTCTCAAAAACTCAAGGCCGATAGGAGACGTTCAAGGGGGGCAAACTTTCAGGTTGGGGATAAAGTATGGTTGTCCTCCAAGAATCTATCTCTCAAGGTAACTTCTAAAAAATTTGCTCCTCGTTTTATTGGACCATATAAGATCACGGAAGTGATTAACCCGGTATCTTTTAGGTTGGAGCTGCCCGAGTCATTCCACATTCATAATGTGTTCCATAAATCTCTGCTTAAAAAATATTTTGAACCGGTAGTACCATCAAAAGCCTCGCCTCCGCCGGTTCTTCTTAATGATGCTGTCGAGTATGTGGTGTCTAAAATAGTGGATGTCCGGAAGGTGCGTAATTCCTTGCAGTACCTGATTCACTGGAAGGGGTATGGACCTGAAGAGAGATCTTGGGTACCTGCCAGGGAGGTTCATGCTCCTAGACTTGTTCGTAAATTTCATTTAGAACACCCTGAAAAGTCATCGCCTGAAGTCTTGGGTCCGGTGGCCCCTCGTAAAAGGGGGGTACTGTCACGGGGTTCCGAAGGTGCACTCGGTCCCCCATCGCCCGCAGACCTGTTGCTTAGCTTTGGGAATGAGGATCTGTGTTTGACCTCATTCCCAGGGCGGCTTTACTAGCTGGGTGGCTCCCTGCTCCTAAGTCTGCCTTGAGCGCCGAGCTGATCACTCGGTGCTCGACTGGTTGGTCTGTCGGTCATGTGACGCTGGCCACGTCACATGACCCTCACTCCCCACTATAAATAAAGGCAGCCTGCTGGCTACAGGTTGCCTGTTAATTTCTAGGTTCCTGGCTATTTGTTGGACTGCTGAATACTTACCTGATCCTGTTCCTTGTCCATCCTTTTGCCTGATCCTCCTGTACTGCGCATCCGTCCTGGTATTGTGACCTCGGCTCCCACCTGACTACTCTCTTAGGACTCCTCTTGTGCTTCTCTGCTCTCCTGGTATTTGACCCCGGCTTCTCCTGACCATTCTTTGCTTAATCCTTTGTACTTTGTAGCTTTCCTGGTATTGACTCGGTCCGTTCACGTCCTGTTGTTTGTCTGTCTGTCATCCTTGCACTTATTCCAAGTTAGGGATTGCCGTCCAGTTGTCCCCTGTCATTAGGACTCGTGAGGCAAGTAGGCAGGGCCAGGGGTAAGGGTGGAGAGCAGTGGTCACTTCCCTTCTCCCCTGTGTGTGTACGCGACAGTTACAGTCTCTCTGAGAGACTGCAGGACGCATTGGTTTTTCATGAAAATCCTGAGTCATTGGAAGCAGCTATGTCTCTTGCTGTACGTCTTGATAGACGCCTGAGGGAGAGATCTAGGGGTCCTCACCTTCAGGACGTACTGTCCAATAAGGGTACTGCTTCCTTTGACACTTATGGTGGAGAGACACGGGTGGTTGTGCATTGTGATAAGCCTATGCAGTTAGGAGGAGCTACTCCTGGAACTATTGGCAAAAGCTTGGGACATGTGAAAGGAGTCTGCTTTTGTTGTGGCAAGAAGGGTCATTTGGTGAATATTTGTCTGTACTTGCAGCATCAAGGTGTAAACAAAAAGAAAAAACGTTTAATCCCCAAATTACTATTGGTAGTATGGGTGGGGAGCAAGAGAACCTACTTTTGTCTTTTACTGGTAGTACCCATTTTCTCCTGTCTGCCGAGGTGGCGCTAGAGTCCAAAACTGTGAAAATCAAACCATTTATCGACAGTGGGGCAGGAGTTAACTTGTTTGATGGACAGTTTGTACGCATTCACGGGTTGACTACTAATGCATTAGAGAATAGTATTTCTGTCTTTGCAATTGACTCAGCACCTCTCGCCCAAAAATGCCTGTCGCAGGTAGTGAATGACATTCATTTAAGAGTGGGTGATTTGCATCAGGAATCTATCTCCTGTTATGTGTTGGAGGGTCTGCCTGCTCCGTTGGTGTTGGGCTTACCATGGTTAAGCAAACATAACCCTAACATCGATTGGCAAGCGAGACAGATTCTCGATTGGAGTGATTTTTGCATGGACAACTGTCTTAATGCATCATTCTCTATCGTTACCACTAAAACTGTACCCTCGTTCATTTCAGAATTTTCTGATGTTTTCTCTGAGAGTGGTAATCAGGAGATGCCTCCACACCAGGAGTACAGGGAGTGCAGAATTATTAGGCAAATGAGTATTTTGACCACATCATCCTCTTTATGCATGTTGTCTTACTCCAAGCTGTATAGGCTCGAAAGCCTACTACCAATTAAGCATATTAGGTGATGTGCATCTCTGTAATGAGAAGGGGTGTGGTCTAATGACATCAACACCCTATATCAGGTGTGCATAATTATTAGGCAACTTCCTTTCCTTTGGCAAAATGGGTCAAAAGGAGGACTTGACAGGCTCAGAAAAGTCAAAAATAGTGAGATATCTTGCAGAGGGATGCAGCACTCTTAAAATTGCAAAGCTTCTGAAGCGTGATCATCGAACAATCAAGCGTTTCATTCAAAATAGTCAACAGGGTCGCAAGAAGCGTGTGGAAAAACCAAGGCGCAAAATAACTGCCCATGAACTGAGAAAAGTCAAGCGTGCAGCTGCCAAGATGCCACTTGCCACCAGTTTGGCCATATTTCAGAGCTGCAACATCACTGGAGTGCCCAAAAGCACAAGGTGTGCAATACTCAGAGACATGGCCAAGGTAAGAAAGGCTGAAAGACGACCACCACTGAACAAGACACACAAGCTGAAACGTCAAGACTGGGCCAATAAATATCTCAAGACTGATTTTTCTAAGGTTTTATGGACTGATGAAATGAGAGTGAGTCTTGATGGGCCAGATGGATGGGCCCGTGGCTGGATTGGTAAAGGGCAGAGAGCTCCAGTCCGACTCAGACGCCAGCAAGGTGGAGGTGGAGTACTGGTTTGGGCTGGTATCATCAAAGATGAGCTTGTGGGGCCTTTTCGGGTTGAGGATGGAGTCAAGCTCAACTCC
The DNA here is from genome assembly GCF_905171765.1 of Bufo bufo. Classification (NCBI taxonomy): domain Eukaryota; kingdom Metazoa; phylum Chordata; class Amphibia; order Anura; family Bufonidae; genus Bufo; species Bufo bufo. The sequence continues at coordinate 329,787,039 of NC_053394.1, read as the reverse complement.
CAGTCCTACTGCCAGTTTCTGGAAGACACCTTCTTCAAGCAGTGGTACAGGAAGAAGTCTGCATCCTTCAAGAAAAACATGATTTTCATGCAGGACAATGCTCCATCACACGCGTCCAAGTACTCCACAGCGTGGCTGGCAAGAAAGGGTATAAAAGAAGAAAATCTAATGACATGGCCTCCTTGTTCACCTGATCTGAACCCTATTGAGAACCTGTGGTCCATCATCAAATGTGAGATTTACAAGGAGGGAAAACAGTACACCTCTCTGAACAGTGTCTGGGAGGCTGTGGTTGCTGCTGCACGCAATGTTGATGGTGAACAGATCAAAACACTGACAGAATCCATGGATAGCAGGCTTTTGAGTGTCCTTGCAAAGAAAGGTGGCTATATTGGTCACTGATTTGTTTTTGTTTTGTTTTTGAATGTCAGAAATGTATATTTGGGAATGTTGAAATGTTATTTTGGTTTCACTGGTAAAAATAAATAATTGAAATGGGTATATATTTGTTTTTTGTTAAGTTGCCTAATAATTATGCACAGTAATAGTCACCTGCACACACAGATATCCCCCTAAAAAAGCTAAAACTAAAAACAAACTAAAAACTACTTCCAAAAATATTCAGCTTTGATATTAATGAGTTTTTTGGGTTCATTGAGAACATGGTTGTTGTTCAATAATAAAATTAATCCTCAAAAATACAACTTGCCTAATAATTCTGCACTCCCTGTATGACTGTCCCGTCAATCTTATTCCCGGAGCTAAATTGCCAAAATCTCGGTTGTATAATCTTTCGGAACCCGAAAGAAAGGCAATGCAAGAATATATCACCGAGAGTTTGGCAAAGGGACATATTAGACCATCCAAGTCCCCAGTGGCTGCTGGATTTTTCTTTGTAAAGAAAATGGATGGTACCCTGAGACCATGTCTGGACTTCCGTGAGCTCAATCTTATTACCGTCCGTGATCCTTACCCCCTTCCTTTGATTCCGGGTTTGTTTAATCAGATTGTCGGTGCCAAGGTGTTCTCTAAATGGGATCTGAGGGGGGCATATAATCTGGTAAGGATCAAGGAGGGGGATGAGTGGAAGACCGCATTTAATACCCCTGAGGGTCATTTTGAAAACCTGGTCATGCCCTTTGGGTTAACCAATGCTCCTGCGGTTTTTCAACACTTTGTCAATGACATCTTTCATCATCTGGCGGGGAGGTTTGTCGTTGTATACCTTGATGACATACTAATTTATTCACCTAATATGGAGACTCATCAGGATCATGTGAGACAGGTGTTACAGATCTTAAGAGAGAATAAGTTGTATGCTAAGATGGAAAAGTGTGTATTTGCTGTACAGGAAGTGAAATTTCTGGGTTACCTGCTCTCATCCTCAGGTTTTCGTATGGATCCCGAGAAGGTCCGTGCCGCGTTGGACTGGGATCGACCCGAATATCTGAAAGCGCTTATGCGGTTTTTGGGGTTTACCAACTACTACCGTAAATTTATCTTGAACTATTCATCGGTGGTTAAACCTTTAACAGACATGACTAGGAAGGGTGCTGATATTTCCATCTGGTCTGATACGCCATTACAGGCCATTTCTGCTGTGAAAGAATGTTTTGCTTCGGCCCCTATTCTGGTGCAACCGGACGTGTCTCAGCCATTTATTGTAGAGGTTGACGCGTCTGAGGTTGGGGTAGGAGCAATATTGTCGTAGGGTCCTTCACCCAGTAAATGACACCCATGTGCATTTTTTTCTAAAAAACTCTCGACTGCTGAAAGGAATTATGATGTGGGGAATAGGGAATTGCTGGCCATTAAGTTGGCTTTCGAGGAGTGGTGGCATTGGTTGGAAGGAGCAATTCATCCTATTACGGTAATTATGGATCACAAGAATCTGGCCTACTTGGAGTCGGCTAAGCGACTGAACCCAAGGCAGGCCAGATGGTCATTGTTTTTCACCAGATTTAACTTCATCGTCACTTATCGCCCTGGGGTTAAGAACGTCAAGGCGGATGCTTTGTCACGTAGCTTTCCTGGGGGCGGGGGGTGAGTCTAATGACCCTAGTCCCATTTTATCTGAAGGGGTGGTTATATCCGCTATTTATCCTGATCTCGAGGCCAGGGTGTTGGAGGCACAGGAGGATGCTCCGGACTCTTGTCCTCAGGGGAAATTGTTTGTTCCCTCCGAATTACGTCACAAGGTGTTCGAGGAACATCACTGTACGGTGCTTGCTGGGCACCCTGGGAGCAGATCGACTGTCGATCTCATCTCTCGCAGATTCTGGTGGCCGGGGTTGCGTAAGTGTATTGAGGACTATTTGTCAGCCTGTGGTACCTGTGCACGTGCTAAGGTGACACATAATCGGCCTTCCGGATCTCTACTTCCATTGCCCATCCCGTCCAGACCGTGGACCCATTTGTCTATGGATTTTATCACGGATTTACAGAATTTTTCGGGAAAGACTGTGATTCTAGTGGTTGTCGATCGTTTTAGTAAAATGGCACACTTTATTGCATTACCTAGTCTACCCAATGCTAAAACTCTTGTGCAGGTGTTTGTCGACAACATCGTGAAACTACATGGCATTCCCTCTGATGTGTTGTCCGATAGAGGGACTCAGTTTGTTTCCAGATTCTGGAGAGCGTTCTGTACTCGTCTGGGTGTATAATTGTCCTTCTCTTCGACTTTTCATCCTCAGTCGAATGGACAAACGGAGCGCACTAATCAGAATCTGGAGACTTACTTGAGATGTTTTGTTTCAGAGAATCAAGGACAGTGGTCTTCATTTTTGTCGTTAGCTGAGTTTGCTATAAATAACCATAGACAGGAATCCACTGATAAGTCGCCGTTTTTTGGGGCATATGGGTTCCATCCACAGTTTGGTACATTTTCTGGTGCTGATAATTCCGGCATTCCTGAGGAGGAACGATTTTCCTCTTCTTTGTCTTCAAAAATAACCTGGAAAAGATGGGCAACAGGTATAAGCGTGCGGCTGACAGGAGACGTATGAGTGGTCCGGACCTGAGAGTGGGTGATTCTGTGTGGCTGTCTACAAGAAACATTAAACTTAAGGTACCTTCTTGGAAGTTGGGACCAAGATTTATTGGTCCATATAAGATCACTGCCATTGTTAACCCTGTAGCCTTCCGTCTTGAACTACCTCAGGCATTGAAAACCCATAACGTATTTCATAAATCGTTGTTAAAGAAATATGTTGAACCTGTTGAACCGTCCTCCTTGCCTCCCGCTCCTGTCATGGTGGACGGCAATTTAGAATTTCAGATAAACAGGATTGTGGACTCCCGAGTTCTCCGGAGATCCCTCCAGTATCTTGTTCATTGGAGAGAGTACGGATCAGAGGAGAGGATGTGGGTTCCAGCGACCGATGTTAATGCTAGCCGTCTGGTGACAGCATTCCACAGAGCTTATCCTGATAAGGTCGGTCCTGGGTGCCCGGAGGTCACCCGTAGAAGGGGGGGTACTGTCACACAGGTTTGAGAAGGACTGAAAGAATATCTGCACATTAGTTATCTGACAGCCTCTTTTCGTTTCACTTTGTCTGTGTGTTGCTGGTATGTCCACACCCCCTGTTCAGGTGTGGATCATGTGACCTTCACCCCCCCCCCCCCCCCCCCCCCCATTTAGTCTGACTTTACCCATCACTCCTTGCTCTGGATAGCTTCATTTGGTTTTTGGAAGAGCTGGAGTGTGGTTCATGGTGAAGTCCTGTTCGTCCATCATCCATCAGCCTCAGAAGTTAAGTGTTCCTTGTATTCCCCCCACCTTTGTTGTTTACTAGGCCTCAGCGAGACACTGGTTCCTTCACCAGGGAAGGAGCGGGTTGTCTCTGCCCGGTCATTACTATTAGGGCAACTGAGGGCCACCAGGGTTTTCTAGGTTCCTGTGTATGGGCATCTCTACCATCGAGAGGTGCCCATACGGATAGGAGTTAGGGCCAGGAGCAGGGTTTCATAGGTGGTGACCCTTTTCCTTCCCTAGCGGTGAGGCCTAGTGTCTTTTCCCTTCCTTCTTGTTGTCCTTTGGTGTTCTCCCCTACAACTTCCGTGACAATCTATTCAAATGATTCTATCTTGTGCCAATCCTTTAGTATTTCTACTAGAAGTTATGAATGAATTGCTATTAGCCTTCAGTAAGGGTACAGAAGGGGGGTAACCAGTTGTGGGTGTGTCCCTGCACAGTCTGCAAATGACAGCACTGATTGGATAGAGGGAGTCTGTGCAGGTACACGCCCCCAACTGGTTACCAAAACTCTGTACCCTTACTGAAGGCTAATAGCAATTCATTCATAACTTCTAGTAGAAATAATAAAGAAATGGCACAACATAGAGCCATAAGAATAGATGCTCCAGAATTGCTATTACATAGGGAATGCATGAAGCTATTGAAACAGGCATGTCAGGATTAGTGAAAGGACCTCTTTAAAGGGTTTTTCCAAGATATTTTAACAAATGGACACAAAATAAAACAAAAAACATAACACGACTTTTAACCCCTTAAGGACCGGGCTCATTTTCACCTTAAGGACCAGGCCATTTTTTGGAAATCTGACCAGTGTCACTTTAAGTGCTAATAACTTTAAAACGCTTTGACTTATCCAGGCCATTCTGAGATTGTTTTTTCGTCACATATTGTACTTCATGACACTGGTAAAATGAAGTCAAAAAAATTATTTTTTTTGCACAAAAAAATACCTAATTTAACAAAAATTTGGAAAAATTTGCAAATTTCAAAGTTTCAGTTTCTCTACTTCTGTAATACATAGTAATACCCCAAAAAATTGTGATGACTTTACATTCCCCATATGTCTACTTCATGCTTGAATTGTTTTGGGAATGATATTTTATTTTTTGGGGATGTTATAAGGCTTAGAAGTTTAGAAGCAAATCTTGAAATTTTTCAGAAATTTACAAAAACTCAATTTTTAGGGACCAGTTCAGGTTTGAAGTCACTTTGCGAGGCTTACATAATAGAAACCACCCAAAAATGACCCCATCTATGAAACTACACCCCTCAAGGTATTCAAAACTGATTTTGCATACATTGTTAACCCTTTAGGTGTTGCACAAGAGTTATTGGCAAATGGGGAGGAAATTTGAGAATTTGATTTTTTTGTCTAATTTTTCATTTTAACCCATTTTTTCCACTAACAAAGCAAGGGTTAACAGCCAAACAAGACTGTATCTTTATTGCCCTGACTCTGCTGTTTACAGAAATACCCAATATGTGGCTGTAAACGACTGTACGGCCTCACAGCGGGGCGTAGAGTGAAAGGTGCGCCGTATGGTTTTTGGAAGGCTGATTTTTATGGACTGGTTTATTTACACCATGTCCCATTTGAAGCCCCCTGATGCACCCCTAGAGGAGAAACTCCCTAAAAGTGACCCCATCTAAGAAACTACACCCCTCAAGGTATTCAAAACTGATTTTACATACGTCGTTAACCCTTTAGGTGTTGCACAAGAGTTATTGGCAAATGGAGAGGAAATTTGAGAATTTCATTTTTTTGCCTAATTTTCAATTTTAACCCATTTTTTTCACTAACAAAGCAAGGGTTAACAGCCAAACAAAACTGTATCTTTATTGCCCTGACTCTGCTGTTTACATAAACACCCCATATGTGGCTGTAAACTACTGTACGGCCACACAGCGGGGCGTAGAGTGAAAGGTGCGCCGACTGTTTTTTTGACACCATGTCCCATTTGAAGCCCCCCTGATGCACCCCTAGAGTAGAAACTCCATAAAAGTGACCCCATCTAAGAAACTACACCCCTCAAGGTATTCAAAACTGATTTTACAAACTTTGTTAACCCTTTAGGTGTTGCACAAGATTTAATGGAAAATAGAGACACAATTTCAAAATTTCACATTTTTGGCAGATTTTCCATTTTAATATTTTTTTTCCAGTTACAAAGCAAGGGTTAACAGCCAAACAAAACTCATTATTTATGGCCCTGATTCTGTAGTTTACAGAAACACCCCATATGTGGTCGTAAACCGCTGTACGGGCAGACGGCAGGGCGCAGAAGGAAAGGAATGCCATACGGTTTTTGGAAGGCAGGTTTTGCTGGACTGTTTTTTTCGACACCATGTCCCATTTGAAGCCCCCCTAATGCACCCCTAGAGTAGAAACTCCAGAAAAGTGACCCCATTTTAGAAACTACGGGATAGGGTGGCAGTATTGTTGGTACTAGTTTAGGGTACATATGATTTTTGGTTGCTCTATATTACACTTTTTGTGCGGCAAGGTAACAAGAATTAGCTTTTTTGGCACCGTTTTTTTTTTTTGTTATTTACAACATTCATCTGACAGGTTAGATCATGTGGTAATTTCATAGAGCAGGTTGTCACGGACGCGGCGATACCTAATATGTATTAAATTTTTTTAATTTATGTAAGTTTTACTCAATGATTTCATTTTTAAAACAAAAACAAGTTTTAGTGTCTCCATAGTCTAAGAGTCATAGTTTTTTCAGTTTTTGGGCGATTATCTTAAGTAGGGTCTCATTTTTTGCAGGAGGAGATGACGGTTTGATTGGCACTATTTTGGGGTGCATATGACTTTTTGATCGCTTGCTATTACACTTTTTGTGACGTAAGATGAGCGAAAATTGCTTTTTTTACACAGTTTTTTTTTTTTTTTTTTACGGTGGTCACCTGAGGGGTTAGGTCATGTAATATTTTTATAGAGTCGGTCGATACGGACGCGGCAATACCTAATATGTATACTTTTTTTTTATTTATGTAAGTTTTACACAATGATTTCATTTTTGAAACAAAAAAAATTATGTTTTAGTGTCTCCATAGTCTAAGAGCCATAGTTTTTTCAGTTTTTGGGTGATTATCTTAAGTAGGGTCTCATTTTTTGCGGGATGAGATGACGATTTGATTGTTACAATTTTGGCGTACATGCGACTTTTTTGATCACTTTTATTACCTTTTTTTGGGAAGTAAGGTGAGCAAAATTTCAATTTCATCATAGTTTTTTATTTTTTATTTTTATGGCGTACACCGTTCGGGTAAAGTAACATGACCGTTTTATAGATCAGGTCGTTACGGACGCGGCGATACCAAACATGTGTAGGGAATGTTATTTGTTTAATTTTTAATCAGTGATAAATGTGTTTTTTGATTTTTACTTTTTTTTCACTTTTTTTCACTTTTTTTTTTACCCAGACCCACTTGGTTCTTGAAGATCCAGTGGGTCTGATGTCTGTATAATACAGTATAGTACAATATATATTGTTCTGTACTGTATTTTACTTACACTGAACAGATCTATGCTTTCAGCACAGATCTGTTCAGCACCATGGACAGCAGGACGCCTGAGAGGCGTCCTGTTGCCATGGGAACCTTCCCCGTCTGCTCAGAACTGCGCAGACGGGGAAGGGTAAGGATGGGATCTGGCGGGGGGCTGTCTGGGAGCTCTCTCCCTCTCCATCGGGGGGCTGCAAAGGCACAGCAGCCCCCCGATCGGAGAGGGAGGGAGCTCCCTCTTTCTGTTAACTTTTTCCATACAGCGGTCCGTACGGCTGACATCGCAATGTGCTGGCACCCTGGTATACCCACTCTACACCAACGATTATTCAATGGGAGGCGGGCGGGGGATCGCGATCCCGCCTGCCGCACCGCCTGCCGCACCGCCCGCCTCCCGCACCGCCCCCACCGCCCGCAACACCCCTCCTGCACCTCCCACCGGGCTAAAATCATTCAGAGGTGCAGGGGGGGGTGATAAAAATATATTTTCGGCACACTAAAGTTTCTGATCGCCGCGGTCAGGGACCGCAGCGATCAGAAACTGCAGAAAGCGCAACAAACCGCAGGTCTGAATTGACCTGCGGTTTGTTGCGATCGTGGACATGGGGGGGTCACGGGACCCCCCCGCGCATTTAGCCGAGGTGCCTGCTCAATGATTTGAGCAGGCACCTTGTTCCGATCACAGCTGGCCGGGCGGCAGTGATCGGAACAACACATGACGTACCGGTACGTCATGTGTCCTTAAGGACTCGGGAAACATGCCGTACCGATACGTCATGTGTCCTTAAGGGGTTAAATGTCTTATCACTCCAGCACCATTGCCTCTGTCCCCACTGATCCTGCAGCGATGACATCACAACCATTATTCACGTGACCATTGCTACAAATCACTTTGCTCAGCACTCGTTCTTGCACACATGACTGATGACTGCTGCGGACAGTGCTTAGCTGTTACATAAATGATCATCATACCTCCCAACCATCCCAGATCCAGCAGGACAGTCCTAGATTTCAATGGCTGTCCCACGGTCCTGGAATGGCTGAGGTAGTCCTGGTCTTAGCTGTCTTTGGATCAATAGAACGCAGAGACAGCTGATTGTAATGGTAAAGCAGGGAGCTGACCGCTCCCTGCTTCACCATACAGCTCGGCTGCCGCTCCCCCACTTTCCATTAACCTAGTCATCAGGAGGGAAAGGGAGCATCGGGAGGAAGATGTGGAGCTCTGACTATGACTTGCTGTGTTTCAGTGTTCGTCTGTCTGCAGTGGTGTTTAAACTCAATCGCTGAAGGACCTGTTATGATGTCAGTAGGCAAAGTACAGCATTGGTGTTGAAGGACCTGCAATGACATGTGATCAGAGCATGAGGAGGAGGAACTTAGCAGTGGAGAGAAATCCTTGGGAAGTACCTGTGATTGATTCAATGTAAGAGGCTGAGAGCCTGGGATATGCTGGGAGTTGTAGTTTTCTTATACTCCCTCTCTGCTTTGAGGGAGAAAGTAATGTTATTTTCCTAGCACTGTAGGTTTGAAAGGAGGGGAATGATGTTTAACATTGGACTGTATATTGGAGGCAGTTGGGGGGAGGTAATGATACTATTTACATGGGACTATATGTTGAAAGGGGCTGGAGAGAGGGAGTGAAGTAATTAGCAAGGGGCTGTACATTGGATGAGGCCAGGGGCGGACACAGACCTCAGAGGGCCCCTGTGCAAAGAATGTGCCTCGCCCCCCCAACCCCCCAAACCACACATACAGATGTACACATATACAATACGTGCATAATCCTGGAAGACCAAGCAGCATATAAGGACCAGGAGCACAGCGCTGGCCCAGGAAGCAACATTTAATAAGTACAGTAACAATGAAAAAGGGGGGGAAATGAAAAAAAAAATTGATACAGTGACCCCTTTAAGGCTGCACAGTGCTTTTGGTCAACAATGTGTCGTGCAACCAAGGATCACAGCAGCACAATTCTGCTATGCATTGAGTTAAAATGAATGGGGTTGTATTGTGACCTTGAAGTTTCTTAAAATCACAATCGAAAAGTTGCAAGAAATTCAGCAGGTTGGATTTTTGTGACCGTAAGGTCACGGCCCCATTTACTTTTACTAGTTGTGATGTATCGTAGTGTCGCTGCAATCTTTGGCTGCACAATGTGCCACAAGGTGGCGCCAGCCTAAGGGCCCATTTAGACGGCTGTGCTTTACAGTCCGCAAATTGCGGATCCACAAAATATGGAGACTGGCCGCTTGCGTTCTATGATAGAAAATGCCTATTCTTGTCTGCGATTGCGGACAAAAATAGGACATGTTCTATCGTTTTCGTGGGGCTTCGGACAACACACGATGTACCGCCCGCATCTTCTGCGTACCTGTTGAAATTAATGGATCCACACCCATTCTGCAAAATTGCGGAACAGATGTGGACTCCTTCATACGGCCATCTGAATGAGCCCTAACACATACTGGACTTTCATACATGCAACCACTCTTTTTCACACATCCTCACACATGCAGGCACTGTCACATATGCAGGTACACACATACACAATTGTACACATGCAGGCACTGTCACACATGCAGTCACTCATACACACTGTCACACACACTGTCACATATGCAGGCACACACATACACAACATGCACACATGCAGGCACTGTCACACATGCAGTCACTCATACACACTGTCACACATGCAGTCACTCATACACACTGTCACACATGCAGTCACTCACACATGCAGTCACTGTCACACATGCAGTCACTGTCACACATGCAGTCACTTACACACTGTCACACATGCAGTCACTGTCACACATGCAGTCACTTACACACTGTCACACATGCAGTCACACATGTAGTCACTGTCTCACATGCAGTCACTCACACACTGTCACACATGTAGTCACTGTCACACATGCAGTCACACACACTGTCACACATGTAGTCACTGTCTCACATGCAGTCACTCACACACTGTCACACATGCAGTCACTCACACACTGTCACACATGCAGTCACTGTCACACATGCAGTCACTCACACACTGTCACACATGCAGTCACTCACACTGTCACACATGCAGTCACTGTCACACATGCAGTCACTCACATACACTGTCACACATGCAGTCACTCACATACACTGTCACACATGCAGTCACTGTCACACATGCAGTCACTCACATACACTGTCACACATGCAGTCACTCACATACACTGTCACACATGCAGTCACTCACATACACTGTCACACATGCAGTCACTGTCACACATGCAGTCACTCACATACACTGTCACACATGCAGTCACTCACATACACTGTCACACATGCAGTCACTCACATACACTGTCACACATGCAGGAACTATTTTACACTACATTACATACAGATCCCTTCCTCACCTCCTGGCTGTATTGCTGGTTCTGGTGTCCTCAGCCAGGCTCCTCCCCCTCTCAGTAGCAGGCTCCTCCCCCTCTCAGTAGCAGGCTCCTCCCCCTTCTTGTAGCAGGGCTCTGTCTCCACACAGCAGCAGTGGGTCCTTCCTTCCTCACTAATTAGCAGTGCTGGCCCATTGGAGGAGAGGCTGTCAGCACTTTTGAGTGACAGTTTTTAGACCAATCAGCTCTCCATCTCCTGATCAGTAAGGTTGGGTCCACAAGGTCCTATTTTTGAGAAAATTTTGTAAAAATCAGACCCTGTGGACACAGCCTTACTGACCAGGAGTGCTGATTACACTAAAACCTGTCAGCCCTCCTATGAATCAGGTGGTATGTCCGCCCCTGGATGAGGCTGTAGATAGAGAGTGATGTTATTGACATGGGACTGTATTTTAGAGGGATCTGGGGAAGTGAGTAATGTTATTTACATGGGATTGTGTATTGGAGATGTCTGGGGTGAACATCATTTATGCTGGAGGGCACTATGGAGGGCATTATAAGTACTGTAGGAGTTGGGATAATCCAATGAAATTCATCCAGATGCAAAATATCATTGAAAAATGGCTATAAAGAAAGGAAAGTGTGGCCGTTTTTAACAGCTTTTTTTTTTTTTTTTTTTTTACATTTGTCTGCATGTAGCCTTATATGGGACTGTATACTGAAGGCAAATGGGGGAAAGAATGACATTATTTACATGGGACTGTAAGTTGGAGGTGGCTGAAGGGAGAGGAGAGATGTTATTTACATAAGATTATATGTTGGAGGGAGCTGAAGGGAGGCAAGTGATTTTTTTTACTCACTCTGAAGGGGGCACATGTGGGCATAACTAGTGTGAAGGGGCACATCCGGGTAAACTATTGTGAAGGGGTATATCTCCACATAACAAGTGTGAAGGGGCACATCTGGGCATAGCTAGTGTGAAGGTGCACATTTGGGCATAACTAGTATGAAGGGGCACATCTGAGCATTACAAGTGTGAAAGGGCACATCTGAGCATTACTTGTGTGAAGGGGGCTCATGTGGGCATAACTATTGTGAAGGGTACAGCTGGACATTAATATTGTGAAGGGGGCTCATGTGGGCATGATTATTGTGAAGGGGTACAGCAGGACAAAAATATTGTGAAGGGGCACATCTGGGCATAACTATTGTGAAGGGGCACATCTGGGCATAACTACTGTGAAGGAGGCACATCTAGGCATAACTATTGTGAAGAGGCACATCTGGGCATAACTAGTGTGAAGGGGGCTCATGTGGGCATAACTATTGTGAAGGGGTACATCTGGACATAAATATTGTGATGGGGCACATCTGGGCATAACTATTGTAAAGGGACACATCTGGGCATAACTACTGTGAATGGGGCACATCTGGGCATTACTACTGTGAATGGGAACATCTGGGCATAACTAGTGTGAAAGGGCACAGCTGGGCATAACTACTGTGAAGGGGGCACATCTGGGCATAACTAATAAGAAGGGACACATCTGGGCATAACTAGTAGGAAGGGACACATCTGGGCATATATACTGTGAATGGCACATATGTGGGCACAACTACTGTGAAGGGGACACAATGTGGGCATAAATATTGTGTGGTGGCATAAAGGTGAAATAATTACTATGTGGGGGCATTAAGGGGACTGGGTACGATTGGGTGTGTATAATTATGTTTTGGGCGGAGTTACAGGCTTAGCTTATTATGAAAGCATTTGCCTTGGTGCACTATTAATGCGGCACAAAATGTCCCTCTTTATACTTTTTGAAAGTTGGGGTTATGCGTGATGTTTTACTACTTTTGCACAATAAAAGCACATTTCATGGAATAAAGGATAGGATAGAGATAGAGTGCAAAATGTGAACTTTATTGATGTTTGAATGCGGTGCAAGTATTTGGTTTGACTTATTTTACATTGTGATCCAGGCACCGGTTGACATCTGAGGTGTGGCATCAACAAACAGCCTAATTAGGCACAGTGGTGATTAAGTGGGCAAGCGCTCGTCTTTTCACTCCTCTTCTGGAAAAAAGACTCCACATATGTGATAGAGAGAAGAATGCTCTGCAATTGATGGATGAGAGGGGATAACATGCACAGAAGTCCATGTTACCCTTTCCCTTGGGGTCATGTACAGTAGTTATACAGGGAGAAGATCTATAGCTTTTTCTTCTCTCTGAAGCAAGTCAGCACATCCCTCACTAGGCTCAGAAACTGTGCCAGGACCATCACTTGTGAGTACCAGCTGTATTATATGGCTGGCACTCTGCTTTCACTGCCTGGATCAGAGATAAATCTAAGCCTGGCAGTTGAACCCGTCAGATGCCATGGTCAATAAACATTGTGGCGTCTGACTGCTTAGACAAAAGAAGGGGGGTACCCCTGTACTACCCTGTTCGTTCTGTTTTTTTTCCTTTCAGTTTTGTCCCCATTGAAAATGAATGGGGACAAAACTAAAGCGTTGTGCTGTGGTTTTGAGACCCTGTGCCAGATCTCAAAACTGGACAGCACAACACAGATCTGAAATTATCCATAATAGTTTAAATTTAAATGTATTCTGCAGTAGGATGACCCCAAACATACAGTCTATGTCATTAAGAACTATCTTTAGTATAAAGAAGAACAAGGAGTCCTGAAAGGGATGATATGGCCCCTACAGAGCCATGATCTCCACATCTTTAAGTCTGTCTGGAATTACATGAAGAGACAGAAGGATTTGAGCAGGTCTACATGCACTTAAGTTCTGTGGTTAGTTCTCCAAGATGTTTGGAGCAATCTCCCTGACGATTTCCTTCAAAAACGGTGTACAAGTGTACCTGGAAGAATTGATGCTGGTTTGAAGGCAAAGGGTGATCACATCAAAAATCTATCTGATTTAGATTCTCTGTTTGTTAATTCCCCTTGCACTTTCTTAATGGATAACTATTAACGCTTCTATTTTAGAAAGCATTCATAATTTACGGAACTTTTTCTATAGCTGCCTCAAAACTTTTGCACATCACTGTACAGCCAGGTCCATAAATATTGGGACATCGACACAATGCTAACATTTTTGGCTCTATACACCACCACAATGGATTTGAAATGAAACGAACAAGATGTGCTTTAACTGCAGACTGTCAGCTTTAATTTGAGGGTATTTGCATCCAAATCAGGTGAACGGTGTAGGAATTACAACAGTTTGCATATGTGCCTCCCACTTGTTAAGGAACCAAAAGTAATGGGACAGAATAATAATCATAAATCAAACTTTCACTTTTTAATACTTGGTTGCAAATCCTTTGCAGTCAATTACAGCCTGAAGTCTGGAACTCATAGACATCACCAGACGCTGGGTTTCATCCCTGGTGATGCTCTGCCAGGCCTCTACTGCAACTGTCTTCAGTTCCTGCTTGTTCTTAGGGCATTTTCCCTTCAGTTTTGTCTTCAGCAAGTGAAATGCATGCTCAATCGGATTCAGGTCAGGTGATTGACTTGGCCATTGCATAACATTCCACTTCTTTCCCTTAAAAAACTCTTTGGTTGCTTTTGCAGTATGCTTTGGGTCATTGTCCATCTGCACTGTGAAGCGCCGTCCAATGAGTTCTGAAGCATTTGGCTGAATATGAGCAGATATTGCCAGAAACACTTCAGAATTCATCCTGGTGCTTTTGTCAGCAGTCACATCATCAATAAATACAAGAGAACCAGTTCTATTGGCAGCCATACATGCCCACGCCATGACACTACCACCACCATGCTTCACTGATGAGGTGGTATGCTTAGGATCATGAGCAGTTCCTTTCCTTCTCCATACTCTTCTCTTCCCATCACTCTGGTACAAGTTTATCTTGGTTTCATCTGTCCATAGGATGTTGTTCCAGAACTGTGAAGGCTTTTTTAGATGTCGTTTGGCAAACTCTAATCTGGCCTTCCTGTTTTTGAGGCTCACCAATGGTTTACATCTTGTGATGAACCCTCTGTATTCACTCTGGTGAAGTCGACTCTTGATTGTTGACTTTGACACACATGCACCTACCTCCTGGAGAGTGTTCTTGACCTGGACAACTGTTGTGAAGGGTGTTTTCTTCACCAGGGAAAGAATTCTTCGGTCAACCATCATGTTTTCTGTGGTCTTCCGGGTCTTTTGGTGTTGCTGAGCTCACTGGTGCGTTCCTTCTTTTTAAGAATGTTCCAAACAGTTGTTTTGGCCACGCCTAATGTTTTTGCTATCTCTCTGATGGGTTTGTTTTGTTTTTTCAGCCTAATGATGGCTTGCTTCACTGATAGTGACAGCTCTTTGGAACTCATCTTAAGAGTTGACAGCCACAGATTCCGAATGCAAATAGCACACTTGAAATGAACTCTGGACCTTTTATCTGCTCATTGTAATTGGGATAATGAGGGAATAACACACACCTGGCCACGGAACAGCTGAGAAGTCAATTGTCCCATTACTTTTGGTCCCTTACAAGTGGGAGGCACATATGCAAACTGTTGTAATTCCTACACCGTTCACCGGATTTGGAGGTAAATACCCTCAAATTAAAGCTGACAGTCTGCAGTTAAAGCACATCTTGTTCGTTTCATTTCAAATCTATTGTGGTGGTGTATAGAGCCAAAAATGTTACAATTGTGTTGATGTCCCAATATTTATGGGTCTGACTGTATATAACAATAGAAACATAGTTGGTATTGCCATATCTGTAAAACGAGCCTTCACACAGTTTTGTTGGCAGAAGAATTAAAGAGTTATCTGTGTCCAAATGTGGCGACACAAAGCAAATTTTTAAAATTTTTTAGAAGGTAGTAAAACAAATTTGGTATCTCCATAATTGCACTGACTTGCAGAATAAATCTAACATGTCATTTTTACCAAACAGTGAACATTATACAAGCAAAACCGTAAAAACAATGGCGGAATTGCTGTGTGCCATGTCGCATGGGGACACGTCACTGCCAAGGCCAGTCAGCACACCTCACCCCATTAGTGAAGATGTTTATTGACGTGGACCGGAAGTCCAAAGCAGACAACCCGGGATCCAGGTGGCCAAAACCAAACGGCGTGAAGCAAGTAAAGATGTTTTTCTTCACAAGGCCTGCTGACTAGGGGTGGAATTTAAAAAAAATTCTGGACAATACCTTTTAAAGGGAGTCTGTCACCAACTAGACAGTTTTCAAACCGATCATATAGCTCTGAGGGACACTAATACACGACCCTCATGTTACATTTGTTTTATTTGCGAGTTATTAACGGATACAAGCGTTTACATTATTGGTGCGGATCCGTCTGTGCAGATACAAGATGGAAACCGCACATAACGCGAGTGTGAAAGTAGCCTAAAATACAGCATTGCTAAAAAGGAACTTCTCCCCTTTTCAAGTCGCAGCCTCTAGAACGGCGTCTCTAGAAAGCCTTCCCTCTGTATTTAACATCAATTGGCTCTGCTCTTCTCCAAAGCATCTAGTTTTTAATGCACTTTGAGGAACGTACAAATCAGTTTCCAAATACTTTGGTAACTTCACCATCTCAATAGCTCTGCTTCAAACAAGAGAGATTGTTGTTCCAGCATCTGGTAATAAATTACTTTGGAATGGCATACTCTTCAATTTCAAGCGGAGAGAAGCAACTTTAATAAAATGTACTCCAGTAATAGACAGAGAGTTGTTTCCACAGAATCAACTCTAGTTCTTTGGTTCTCGGCGGAGCAGAGTGAAATATAACATGCAGCCTTGAGCAATGGAACGGGGAAAACAGGCAGTTTTATGATAAATGGCCTTGGAAAGTGAAATTACAACTTCAGCAAATGAACAATATGTAGAAATGATTCTGTGTTTTCATTTTTTTTCCTTCTTTCTTCTGGAAATGCTGCTGAAATGAGATGACAATGTCACGTTGGCTCTAATTGTAATGCGAGGTAACAGTGCCATCAAGTGATGACTGGGAGAAAACAAGAACGAGGTTCAAGCTCTGGTAAATTGCTTTTAGTCCAAATGCATGTCATATAAGACTGATGGCTTATTCATTTTCATGCAGTGGGAGCACAAGACCAATCACCAATGTGTCAACATAATTATGAAGGAACATTTCACAGAAGTAATGTATAAGAATGCATAGCAGTTAGTTACCAGATCCTACAAATTTCACAAGTGCATATTAGACAACGTTAGTTGGTGTTTTTTTCTAAACACCTATAATTCCCCATTCCATCATAAATATGCACACTCGGCTTGGGGGAAGGTAGGGGGATAAGCTATTGCCAGACAGCTCTGGAAAGGGCTTATCTCCCTTAAAGGGAGTCTGTCACCTCCATATGGCCATATACAGTGCTTACATTGCCCTATAGCACACCTATACATGAATGTAATGGTACCTATGTCTTTGTCTTTACACTTTCAGAAGCTGGAAAAACGAACTTTTATTGATATGCAAATGAGCACTCGCAAGTGCCCAGGGGCGGCGTTCACTGTGTTGGTGCCCAGGCTGCCCTGCCTTTTTTCATTGTTCCCCCGCCCCAGCCTCTTTATATTCCTGCCCTCCTATTCCCTTGCGTCATCCTAAGGTCCGTTCTGCCCATTCTGGGCATTGCATTGCTTTAACTACTGCGCATGCTCCGGAGAACGGCGCAAAACCAGCGGCAATGTGGCATTTGCCGGCGCATGCGCAATAGTTAAAGCGATGCAATGCCCACAATGGGCATCG
Source organism: Bufo bufo (assembly GCF_905171765.1). Taxonomy (NCBI): domain Eukaryota; kingdom Metazoa; phylum Chordata; class Amphibia; order Anura; family Bufonidae; genus Bufo; species Bufo bufo. Next base: position 329,769,649 of record NC_053394.1, on the reverse strand, counting down.
CAGTGCGCATGCTCCGGCCCGGCGAGGCAGTGCACAGTCGCGGGATCTCGGCCGGACCTTAGGATGACGCAAGGGAATAGGAGGTGTGCTATAGGGCAATGTAAGCACTGTATATGGCCATATGGAGGTGACAGACTCCCTTTAAAGTCCACATGGGAGGGATATGCTGCAGATTTGCATGCAGTATTTGCATCTACATTCCTTGGGGGGGGGAAATGTAGTGTAAATTGACATGTGGTGCAGATGTGTAATGTGATGCAACAGCACAAACTGCACTAAATCTGCAGAGGAAATTCCACCGGCCCATGTGGTCACACCCTTAAGGACAAAAGGGTCAAGTGTTGAAATTCAGCATGCCCAGGGGTGGGATTCAAATTTTTAACAACAGGTTCCCTACTCAACGGCGGACACCCAGCGTCACGACATGTTTACATATACATACACCATATATATATACACAACACACATACACATAAATACACCATATACACTACACACACATACCATCCAACTTTTAAAGAGCCTAAGGATCTAAACTATGGAATGGAAGCGCTCATCTCAAGCTGCCACTGTAATTTTAACAACCGTATCTGGAGAACCTGAGGGAACTTGCTGAATCCCATGCCCGAGCATGCGTGATCTTTCTTTCCCCCAATGTTGCCAGGAGAGTTGGCACATCCCTATATAGATGAGATAGCCATTTTCGCCAAATTTGATGGGTTCAACCAGTTTTATTGAACCCTAGGGTGTAGGTGTAGGTTCCAGTACAGGGTGCATCCACCATCAGGGTGCTTCCCTGTATTTACGAGTACTCAGGGTCACATTAGGGTAAGATTCCCCCTGATCACCTTTACCACCTCTGCTACGTCTGGCCTGTATTTGTCTGTCCATTTTGTGTTATTATATTATTTGTCATATGAATAGGGTCAGTTTATACTTTCCATATTTATGCATATTTTATTAAAAGAGTATATTAAAGGTTACGTTTTAGAGTTTCATGCTTCTTATGTAAATAATTTTTTTCTGCTTAGCATGATTCTGGTCATCTGAAATAATTTGATTTCGTTTTTGGTCAACCAGTTTTACCCTTATGTGCTGTATATGCAAACGCTTACAGTATATACAATGTCAATTGAGGTTCCAGGTTTTAGACTTCTGGAGGTCATAACGTTCTTTTAATGAGGTTGATGTGGTCAGGCCTCTGGGCAGGAGTTTGGACCCACAGTGTTGCTGGGCCTGGAGGCTAAGAGATTTTGAGATTTTTCTGCATAGTAGGCTAGGAGAGGAGGTAAGTGTGCAGCAAACTGCAGGGGTGAGCAGAGAGCTTAAGAGTGGTTGTAGCAATAAAGGGGTTAGTCGTTACGGACGCAATCCTTTTGCTATGTTGCTCCCCTGGGGCCATGCAGTGATACACCTTTCTTTGCTTCATAGTACTCTCTGGCTTTGGAAATCCTCCTGCCTGGTTTGGTTCAGTGTGCCCTTGGTGGTGTTAGGTTTTGACATGCAAGGCAGGTTTCCCTGAAGTGTGAGGCTACGATGAGGCCACGTTTAGTGCAACTGTATTTTACTAAGGTAGTTCAACAGATGGTTCGCACAGACACTGTGCCCATGAAATTAAATCTTTACAGTTATTATATGTAGTTTTCCATTGTATATGGAATAAAGTGGGCACAGTATAAGTTCCCTTTAAGTGTAACGGTCACGTCCACACACACACACACACAGGGGGAAGGATAGTGACCACTGTGCTCCACCCTCACCCCTGGCCTTGCCTACTTGCCTCACGAGTCCTGATGACAGGGGACAACTGGACGACAGTCCCTTACTTAGGATATGTGCAGGGAAGACAGACAAGACAAAATACGGAACATGAACGGACCAGGTCAGAACCAAGAGAGCTACGCAGTACAAAGGGTTAAGCAAAGAATGGTCAGGAGAAGCCGGGGTCAAATACCAGGAGAGTAGAGAAGTACCAGAGGAGTCCGCAAAGAGTAGTCAGGTGGGAGCCGAGGTCACAATACCAGGAGGGATGCGCAGTACAGGAGGAGCAGGAAAAGGATCGTCAGGGAACAGGATCAGGTGAGTATTCAGTAGTCCAACAAATAGCCAGGAACCTAGAATTAACAGGCAACCTGTGGCCAGCAGGCTGCCTGTATTTATAGTGGTGTCTGAGGGTCATGTGACGTGGCCAGTGTCACATGACCGACAGACAGACAAGTCGAGCACCGAGTGATCAGCTCGGCACTCAAGGCAGACCTAGGAGCAGGGAGCCTCCGAGCTAGCATATCCGCCCTGGGAACGAGGCCAAACACAGATCCTCGCTCCCGAAGCTAAGCAGCAGGTCTGCGGCTGATGGGAGACCGAGTGCGCCTTTGGCGCCCCGTGACATTAAGTCTTTCTTACATACTGCAGGTTCCTCCCAAATTGACCAAGGGCTAAAACTTGTCTCTCTCCAACTCTCACTATATGGTATACTTTGTATACCTGCAGTATATACTCTGCAGTATACTTAGTGGAATACTCTAAAGTGGAGTCTCTAAAACAGAGGACCCTCCTGTCCTTTCAATATGATAGGGAACCTGAAGCCTATTAATCCCACCAGTATGCAGAGAAGTCTGTAGACACAATATAGATGCATTACTTTTGAGAAATGCTTTGAACTTCCTCTTATGGGGCCGCTATACACTCTTCTGAATATAGTAGCTGTTTCTCTCAAGATCTATCACATCTGCTATCATTTTGCTACTTGTAATCTACAGGGTAAGAGGTTTACCTGTTAAGCTCTGTTTTTTGCTGCACACACAACCACAGCTCACACTAGACTCAACTACTTTGTTCTATAGAGAAAAAGGTGGTGCCAGCTTATTCTAGCAACAGTAGCTGAAAACTCCCGCTCTCTCCATATAAAAGCTTTGTGACATAGAGTGTACAAAATACAGTGACATGGGCACTGCAAGTGACACTAGCCATAAATTTTCACCATCTCAGGGCCTAGATAGGGAAAAGATGCAGCTGAGCTTGGCGGAGGAGTTGATGCCACAGCTGAGAGAGAATTAGAAGCCACCTAGCCCGTGCATCCTGATAACAGCCAAGGCCTGTAAATTAATTACAGTATAATAATAGGAGAGAAAGCCAAGGTGATAATTGCAGATATAACCAAGTTCATTGCTGCTACTCTGAGAAGAAAGAGTGCCAATCCTGAGGGAAGGGCTTGCAATGCAAGTCTGAGGAAGAGTAAGTTGTCTCTTAAACACACTGTCTATTTAGCTTGTTTTCTCTAAGGGCTCTTTCACACTTGCACTTTTCTTTTGTGGATCTGTGGATAACACTGTTATGGAGGGGGATCTGTGGATGACACTGTTATGGAGGGGGTTCTGTGGATGACACTTATAGGGGGGGGGATCTGTGGATGACACATACCGTATATAGCATCTTATGCTATATGTGTCAGCCACAGATCCACCCTATGACAGTGTCATCCACAGATCCCCCATAAGTGTCATCCACGGATCCCCCTCCATAACAGTGTTATCCATAGATCCCCCTCCCTATAACAGTGCCGCCATCCATAGATCCCCCTCCCCGCCGCTCACATTAGTATACATTTATAAACTGTAATCCGTATCCTGCAGTAACTTTAACTTTAAATCAGCGCTCATCTCTTTACTACCTTACACTCAGCTCCAGTAACAGGCAGTTCGGGCGGCAGCGCTCACTCATTGATATCACGCGCCTGCGTCGCCTAGTAGGAGGAGCAGGCGCGTGATGTCAGTGAGTGAGCGCCGCCTGCACTACCTGTTACCAGAGCTGAGTGTAAGGTAGTAAAGCGCTGATTTAAAGTTACTGCAGTATACGGATTACCTGTAGCGACGCGGCCTATCACTCACTGACTGACACACTCACTGACCCCCCCCCCCCCCCACCGAGGTCTGTACCCCCCTGATGGAGGCCCTGGTTGTAGGGCGTAAAAAGATAAGAGGGCCCTATACTTAAGGTCAGAGAGAAGAGGGTTTGTGTCTCAAAATAATGCAGGCCAGGAGAGGGGGGTTATCATGGACATCTCAAGGGCTACCCACATCAGAGGGAGTCGACGACTGTGGACCAGAAGGAGTTGCGCTAGTTGTGCTGCTTTATAGTGCTTAATAAAATTGGGGACTGAGAGGCATCCCATTCGCTTGTGTAGGAACATGAACTCTAGCTTAATCATCGGCCTTCGACGTGCCCAGATGAAGGAAGAAAGGTCTTGGAGCCGGTGGAGATCTGCCAGGGGGACTGGAATTGGCAGGGTCCTAAATAGGTATAAAAATGCGGTAAAATTACCATTTTGATGGTGTGGATTCTGCCTAACCAAGATAACAGAAGCGAATCTCATTTGCCGATATCAGACCTGATCTCTTGATAGAGGGGAAGATACATATATAGATATTGAACGAGAATTTGGCTTCCGTACCTCCAATTTTAATAGGTGAGGGAGTATTAGAGGGCAGTTTTAAAGAGGACCTTTCATGGCTTTGTACTAATTGCGATGCCCACTCATCCCCTTCCTTGATTCTAATCAGATTGTAGGCCCCTCTTAAATCTAACTTGGAGAACACCTTGGCTCCAACAATTTGATCAAAAAGATCAGAGATCAAAGGAAGGGGATACGGATCACGGACCGTAATACGGTTCAATTCCCGGATATCCAAATCCAAAGGTCTAAGCGATCCATCCTTTTTCTTTACAAAGAATAACCCAACTGCAACTGGAGACTTAGATGGCCTAATATGACGTTTTGCCAAACTCTCGGCAATATACTTTCGCATGACCTCTCTTTCAGGTTGAGAAAGATTGTAAAGCCGAGACTTTGGCAACTTAGCCCCTGGGATGAGATTACCTGGACAATCATAGTCACGATGAGGAGGCAATTCCTGAGCCCCAACCTCCGAAAAGACATCCGCAAAATCTGAGAGATATTGAGGTAAAACCGTAGTAGACACATCCGAAATAGATGTGCCAAGACAATTGTCCGAACAAAATTCACTCCAACCAATGATCTGCCTTTCTTGCCAATCTATAATTGGGTTATGTTTTGTCAACCACGGTAAACCTAAGACTATAGGAGCGGGCAAGTCCTTCATAACAAAACAAGACATGATCTCAACATGTGAATCACCCACCCTTAACTGAATACCATGAGCTATACGAGTGAGACTCCTTTGAGAAAGAGGGGAAGAGTCAATTGCGAAAACCGGAATCTCTCTTTCTAAAGTGCAAGTACTTAGGCCCAGATTTTGAAGAAAAAGAAAATCAATAAGGTTTACCCCAGCACCACAGTCAATGAATACTTCAACATTAAATTTTCTTGAGTCTAGCACCACCAAAGCTGGAAGAAGAAAATGAGTATTACAGGGAGCTTGCATACCTGCTTGCTCCACCACCTCATTCACACTACCAAGAGTCTAAAGCGGATAAAGTCATCCACACCCCCTGCAAATCTATCAGGGAGAGCGACTCTAGGCTCCCCATAAATTTGACTTCCTCCTATTGCACCTGATGCCAGAGCATTCTGACACCGTGTGACCGAATTACGCAGATCAGCAACCTCTAGGGATAATCCCTGCATGCGATCAACTAGCGCATCAATTGACTCCATCTCAAAGCAGCTGAGAAATGGCAGTCTAAGTATTGGCCGGTTATAATGTCACGCTGGGTAGGATACAAGATACAATAGAAACACAGAAAACCATAAAACAAGTGTCTAGGCCAGAAGCTGTGGATAAAGGTCACCTCCTGACAAATCCCTACCAACTCTCCCTGGACTTCTGTGCCCACGTTCAGACCCTGAAGGTGGGAATAAACGTGCCCCCGTGCCCAAGACTGAAGAAACCCTAAGATCCCTAAGATGGTAGAAAAGAGTCCTCAAGCAAGGAGGGAGCAGGTGTCTCCCTAACAGCCTAGACAGAACACAAGAGAGAAACAAAACCAACTTATCTGTAGCTGAGCAGAAACAGCGATTCCTTCCTTCCTCAGAGCAAGATAGAAGCTATAACCCGCACAGGACACTGGGAAGGGGCGTAATTTAAACTCATACAAACGACCCCACCCAGTGCACCTGAAAGGAGGCGGATACAGCTCAAATCCAAACCCAAAAACAAAACAAACTACACACGTGCTGCTAACCTGGCAGACCTCCGCACATAACCTGAGCAGGGCATGACAGTTATATAGCAGAACTAGTATGGTCAAATATAAAATAAGTGAAAAGGCGATGTGCAATATACTGCAAAATATAGCGTATACAGTAGCTATAGCTCTATCAAAAACATAATTGTAGGTTATTGACCATATAGGAGTATATATATACCATGGGTCCATATATAATTTTAAACAGTTGTGTCAGTGCCCGGAGAAAAAGACAAATTGCAGAGTGTAGAGCAATTCAAATCATACAGAGAAGATAGCATCTAGTGAGACAATGCAAATGGTGAATCTGTCAAAGATGGTGTGGAGAAAATAACAGTATGGAGAATCGTTATCTCTATCTATATGAAGGAGCCAGATACCTGCAATCCATGCGCCTGGTAGACCCATAGTTGCTTCAACTGAATCGGTATTATCCCCACTATCCATCTACCTTGATCGGATACTTACCCACACTCATCAAGACCTCTCACTCTTTCCTATTAGATATGAATGATTTTCAACCAAAATTCACCACAACCCAACTCCCTACTAGTGACCATGGACGTGAACAGTCTATATACATCCATCACACATGACAAGGGTATCACAGCCACAGCAGAACATCTATCCTGACACTCAACACTCAACCCTGTGAAACAATAATTTTGCATCTCATTATTAACAATGGTCCTACACCAGAACTTCGTTTTATTTGGAGACAACTACTATGCCCAGGACAGCGATGGGGGCCAATGTGGCCCCGCCGTATGCAAATACGTATATAATCAGATTTGAAGAAAAATGTGTTTATACTCATCCTCTCTTTAAACAACACGCCAAGGTCTGGCTACGATTTATAGATGACATCTTTTGTCTCTGGGGGGGCCCTTTATTTAGCATACAACAATTTCACCAGAACCTGGATAACATTAACCCGGAACTTGGCTTTACTATAGAGACTAACACAAACAAGATTAGCTTCCTTGACACATTGGTACTCATAGACCAAGAAGGACACATAAGCTTTGACTTATACAATAAACCGACCGACAGGAATAGCCTGCTACACTATACTAGTAGCCACCCAAGAGCAACCAAAATTTCTCTTCCAAAATCCCAACTGACCCGAGTAGACAGGATCGTCTCAGATCCCATCACCAGAGAGAAGAGAAAAGGAGAAATGTCCACAAAATTTACTCAACGAGGATACCCCCGACATACAATGGAATCAAAACACATACCACCAATTCAGCCAATAGAGAAACCCAAGTCAATGAATAGGATGCCGTGCATCCTAACATATCACCCACTTTCACAAAAAATTCTGAATATAGTCCGCCAACAATGGCATATACTGACCCAGGCCTATCCTAATGTCCAGGAATTCCAATCCCCACCCCTAACATGCTACAAGCGATCACGGAACATCAGGGATCACCTGATTAGAGCAGACATTGGCCCTATATCCAAAACCCCACTTCAAAGATTCCTTGGTGTGCCCAAAATGGGCACTTTCCCATGCCTCCATTGTGCTCACTGTTCAAGTGTCATAAAGGGAAATGTAATTACACATCCACACTCTGGTAAAAAGTATCACATCAAGGGTTACTTTACTTGTGATTCAATACATGTGGTATACCTTATCAAGTGCCCATGTGGACTTATCTATATTGGCGAGACAACCCAACACATACGCGACAGAATTTCTAAACACAAATCTACGATTAGAACTGAACAACTACTCCTACCGATTCCGGCACATTTAAAAAAACACAACCATTAAATTTCAACACTACGGTTTCAGGTTCTCAAACAGGTACACACCCCACGCCAGGGAGGAAATCGGACTTTACTCCTCAAACAACGTGAATCTTTTTGGATACACCATTTGGATACCTTATCTCCAAAAGGACTCAACAGAGAATGCAACTTTTTTTATAATGTATAATTCTGTATAATGTTCCTATATATCGTCTGAATTATTGCTTCTTCTCCTTACAGATGCATTAGTCCGGAGATTCCTCCTGAGCCACTTAGTCCTTTCTCCATGGGTGAGATTTCCCCCCCCCCCTTTCCCTTTTTCCAACCCCCCCTCCCTCCCTTCCTTCCTTAGCCCCCTTCCCCCTTTCACCCCTGCAGCATAGATACCCATTATATAGCTTACCCCTATATACTATTTCCTATATAAGCATATAATTATGTTACTTGATAGAATTGATGTTATTTATTGGTTTGGATCATGATTATTGTATATGGTTATCTATTCCTGTGCATATCACCCACATCTACTCACTATGTTCCTCATCATTCCACTAGTATGTCCATAACCTTTCAATACATACTGTACAAACTATCTACTTACATACTCTCACTCACACTACCAGTACTCCTTCTGGTACTTATTTCGCTCCCATATTATAATTGGCTCATATAAGATGATTGTATTCAGCTTCACAAGTATGGGCATTTCCTTCTTGCCCTCTTTTACTGGCCGTCCGTACTGCGCATGCGCACGCCACCTGTGACGCGAGCTAGTGTACACATCCCTTCCCTCCCGGGCGCATGGATTGCAGGTATCTGGCTCCTTCATATAGATAGAGATAACGATTCTCCATACTGTTATTTTCTCCACACCATCTTTGACAGATTCACCATTTGCATTGTCTCTCTAGATGCTATCTTCTCTGTATGATTTGAATTGCTCTACTCTCTGCAATTTGTCTTTTTCTCTGGGCACTGACACAACTGTTTAAAATTATATATGGACCCATGGTATATATACTCCTATATGGTGAATAACCTACAATTATGTTTTTGATAGCGCTATAGCTACTGTATACGCTATATTTTGCAGTATATTGCACATCGCCTTTTCACTTATTTTATATTTGACCATACTAGTTCTGCTATATAACCATGGATCTTGGACAGATTTATTATTTGTATTGCCTCACAGCAGGCTGATTTTGGTCTGTATCACTCAGGTTGCTCTATATCTTGCGAATTATTATTTTTTTTTCCTCCTGGTACTGATACAACTGCTCAATATTATGTACCTACAGTATATACTTTTATATGGTCAAAATAAGCTCATAACTATAAGTGTGTATGCGATATATGTTATATTGTGACCTATATCGTGCAGTATATTGCACATTGCCTTCCTTCATATTTTAGATTTTACCACATTGGTTCTGCTATATATTCGCTATACATTTTCTAAGCCTATATATTAATATCCCCATTCTCGTTTCCGGATCTTAGCTTCACATTTTGTGTTACTTAATATTTACATTTCTCTATGATATATTTCTCTTTAGATCCCCTGATAAAGGTCATTAGTGACCGAAACGTTGGGACAACTGTACATAATCGCATGCTATGCGTTGAAATAATATCGGATGTAATGTGACACAAAGTGTTCAAAAAGAATGAGTAAAACTACACTGTAATATCAGTCAAAATTGGTGTGCCATAGAATTTCTCTCAGATATCTACTTATCCCTCTGTGAGCACCCACCTTCAAGAAGGTGTGCAGATCTTAATTACCAAAGCAACTTATCTGGCAGCGACTCAGAGATGCGGTGATGCCCCAACCCAAGGCAGAAGATTGGATTAGAATTGCTGATGGGTTGTTTCCAAACTGCATAGGGGCATTGGATGGCAAACACATATGTGTTAAGAAACCGCCTCACTCAGGGTCCCAATATTTTAATTTCAAACTATAATTTTTCTATAGTGCTGTTGGCCTTAGTTGACAGTAATTATAGATTTATTATTGCTGATATTGGGGCCTATGGAAGCACAGCAGACGCCCACATCTTCTATTCTTCTAGAATGGGTGAACGGCTTCGACCCAACCAACTTGCCTTGCCAGAGCCCAGACGACTACCCGGATCTTCTGCTTCAGCCACTCCATTTGTAATCGTGGCAGACATGTAATACGAGCTTTTCCTAGACGCGATTTGGATGACTGAAAGCGCGTATTCAATTATCGTCTGTCTCGTGCACATCGATATGTTGAATGTGCTTTTGGAACACTGTCCAATAAATGGAGAGTGTTCATGTCATCCTTGCAAATGAGTTAGCAAAATGCCACCCTGGTGATACAGGCTTGTGTGATTTTACACAATTTCACTGGGATTCATGATGCACGCTCCGAACCTGAAGTGGCCCCTTTCCGACAATTACATCTGTTGGATTAGACCATAATCAGCATGGAGGACCTGGATCTGCTGGACTAGCAGTTCGAGAACTCTTTGCTGATTACTTCACAGCTGAACAGCATTCGTGGTACTCGTAGATAAATTTTGGGTTATGCTTATATAAATTTACTTAAATTTAATTTTTAGTTAGTTAGTTCCCATATTGTTAGATTAGATTAGGGACTCACAAGAGAATGAGGACCCTTGACGTGGGCTTGCGAGCAATTTTTTTTTTTAAAAAACATAAAAATTTTTAATGTTTTTGAAAAAAACTGACTAATACCTCATTGAAAAGAGTCTGTTTCACCAGAGCCACCGTCTTACAAGATAGTGAAGAACACAAAGCGATTTCATGAACCCCGCAGTTCACTATCCAAGAGAAAATATCTCTCCTATTCAAACAATATTCAGGCTCTCAGTAATAATATATTGACGGTGGCCACTCAACTACAAGGAGAACGGAGTATACTATATTAATAAAGCATTTATGTTGTCTGCCTTCTTAATTTTTTTTCACTTTAGTTTTCTTTAAAATAGCGTTTTTATGTAGTGGGACCGGAACAGATCAGACATTGGTGACATTCAATTTTTGTCTGTTTTGACTGAGATTGTGTAACCTTGTTTTGTTTTTTTAGGCGCAAGAGCAATGCTTTTTATACATGCGTTATTAATAACTGAATATTTGGTACTCTGACAGCGATGGCTGTGCTGCAGCGGAGCAGGGGAGGGAGAGGAGTCTCCCTTCCCCTTTCTTGTGATAGGCTGCAGGCACTATTGCCTGCAGCCTATCAGAGGCCAGCTCAGGCGGCGCGATGATGTCATTAGAGTCTCTGACCCAAAAACGCACTTCATCACAGAAGTTTGGTTTTGGGTTATGGTTTGTGCAGATTGTAAAAATTTTCATTATTACATGTTTATTGCATTCTTAATACTCAATAATAAGTGAAAAGTCCATAGAGGGAATAAAAATGTATAATTAATTAAAATCCACATGATTGGCCATTTGGTCTCATTTATTCATCTTATTTGAGGACCGGGCAAAGGTACTGCTTAATGAATATAGACGTATCTTCTATATTCATGCTGCCAGACTTGCGCTGACGTAATCGCGCTAAGCAATTTGTGATAGTGATTACTTCAGCAAAGGTTTTCTGCCAGCTCCTCTAACAAGAAGAAAGTAGAGTAGTCGGGCTGTGCATTCAAGTGGAAGAGTTTAATAAAAATTATTTTAAAATATTAATCCCTCAAATCACTTTTTAAATAGTGATCTGTATTAAGAATTATATAATTTTCTATTATAACCATGTTATAATGGTAAATAATAAAGTATAAGAGGTCACCGGTCTCTCATCCATCGTCTCTTTAGCAACAATCCATTAAAATCACATTACTTCCGCACTTACTTGCGGATACAATGCGATTATGGCCTCTTTCACACGGGCGTTGCGTGTGAGGGCCGGACAACATGCGGGTGCATTGCGTGAAATTGCACGATTTTTCTGCGCATGTGCCAATCTTTTTAATTTGTTTGGCACGCGCATGAGAAAAATCGGTACCCAGACCCGAACTTCTTCACTGAAGTTCGGGTTTGGGTTCAGTATTCTGTAGATTTTATTATTTTCCATTATAACATGTTATAAGGGAAAATGATAGCATTCTTAATACAGAATGCTAAGTAAATTAGGGATGCAGGGGTTAAAAAATTAAAAAAATTAAACTCACCTCATCCACTTATTTGCGCAGCCCGGCTCGTCTTCTTTCTTCTTGTTTGAGGACCTGAGAGGAAAAGGACCTTTGTTGACGTCACCGCGCTCACCACGGCGTCACCAAAGGTCCTTTTCCTCCCAGGTCCTCAAAGAAGAAGAAACTGGATGAGGTGAGTTTAATTCAATTTTTTAACCCCTCCATCCCTAATTTACTTAGCATTCTGTATTAAGAATGCTATTATTTTCCCTTATAAACATGTTATAATGGGAAATAATAAAGATCAGGTCCCCATCCCGATCGTCTCCTAGCAACCATGCGTGAAAATCGCACCGCATCTGCACTTGCTTGCGGATGCTTTCGATTTTCACGCAGCCCCATTCACTTCTATGGGGCCTGTATTGCGTGAAAAACGCAGCATATAGAACATGCTGCGATTTTCATGCAACGCACAAGTGATACGTGAAATTCAGCACTCATGTACACAACCCCATTGAAGTTAATGGGTCCGGATTAATTGCAGATGTAATGCGCTCAGCTCACGCATTTCACTCACGTGGAATTCTCGCCCATGTGAAAGGGGCCTAATGCCCCTATAGGTGTGAATCACTGATGTAAATGCCTAACCAAAAATGTAGTGTATAAGGTCTGTACTACAGCTGTGATGACAAAACTCTGACAGCTGTGGTGAAAATAAATCTCCCAAAATTAAATTTTGTTTTCTGTTTACAGAACTCCAAAAAAATGAAATAAGCATGCTGGGAGTCGTAGTATCACCACAGATGGAGTGCCAGAGCTCATATACCCCTGCACTATCTATTCTTTAAATTATTAAATATTTTTTAATTAAAGAAAAAAAAAAAAAGACAAAGAAACAATATATGTGTTTGAGTAACAACATTTTTTATTAAACATTATATAATTAAAACATCATAAGTCATACAGATATCTGCTAAAAGTATAAGCCTCTGTTAAAATAAGGAGGTAGAGGCCTCAAGGTAGACCCTTGTAGCCCTTGTAGGTTGAAACATTGCAGACTGTAACTAGGGATGAGCGAACCCGAACTGTATAGTTCGGGTTCGTACCGAATTTTGGGGTGTCAGTGACACGGACCCGAACATTTTCGTAAAAGTCCGGGTTCGGTGATCGGCGCTTTCTTGGCGCTTTTTGAAAGGCTGAAAAGCAGCCAAACAACAAGCGTCATACTACTTGCCCCAAGAGGACATCACAGCCATGGCCAGTGCAACATGTGACCCAGCCTCTATTTAAGCTGGAGTCACGTAGCGCCGCACGTAACCTCTGCTCTGATCAGTGTAGGGATAGGATGCAGCTGCTGCTGTTAGGGCGAGATTAGGCAGTGATTTATTTACTGAAGTGATCGATATACAGCTGTGTATCATACAACCTCTGCTATTCAATTGCTCACTGTTTTAAGGCTGCCCAGAGCGTTTTTCAGTCACTTTTTTCTGGGGTGATCGGCGGCCATTTTGTGTCTTGTGGTGCGCCAGCACAAGCTGCCACCAAGTCCATTTTTAACCATCAATAGTGTGTGTTTTTTTTTTTTGCTATATCCTACATCAGGGGCTTGGCTGTGCTTGCTATTTTATTGAGGGGTAAAATACAATTGCCAAAATAGCAGTACCCTAAATCTGGTGTTTCAGCTGTGGCTAGCCAATTGTAATACTGTCTGCTGTCTGCCGAAGCACAGTTTTTGTTCTGGGTTGAATACAATTCCCAACTTAGCAATTCCCTAAATAATTGTTTTCTGCTGTATCAGGCCAAGTTTAAATCTATCCATTAAAGGGTATATTAGATTGAAGGTGCTGATAGGGTCATTCTCAATAACTTCACACGCTACCGTGCATTTCCAAGTCTAATTCTGTCCGTAAAAGGGATACCTGTCATCCAGGGCCTAAATACTAGGCCTACAATTTATATTCAGCTAAATCTGTCGTTACTGCTGTGCCTGTATTAGTGTAATACGGTACCTAAATAGATAGCCAGATAGTGTTAGGTGCCTGTAAAAAAAGGCCTGAATTTGAATTCAATACATTGGGCCAAATCATTTTTCTCTTATTGTGGTGAACGGTAACAATGAGGAAAACATCTAGTAAGGGACACGGACATGGTCGTGGTGGTGTTAGTGGACCCTCTGGTGCTGGGAGAGGACGTGGCCGTTCTGCCACAGCCACATGCCTAGTGAACCAACTACCTCAGGTCCCAGTAGCCACCAGAATTTACAGCGATATTTGGTGGGGCCCAATGCCATTCTAAGGATGGTAAGGCCTGAGCAGGTACAGGCATTAGTCAACTGGGTGGCCGACAGTGGATCCAGCACGTTCACATTATCTTCCACCCAGTCTTCGGCAGAAAGCGCACAGATGGCGCATGAAAACCAAGCCCATCAGTCTGTCACATCACCCCCATGCATATCAGGGAAACTGTCTGAGCCTCAAGTTATGCAGCAGTCTCTTATGCTGTTTGAAGACTCTGCTGGCAGGGTTTCCCAAGGGCATCCACCTAGCCCATCCCCAGCGGTGGAAGACATAGAATGCACTGACGCACAACCACTTATGTTTCCTGATGAGGAGGACATGGGAATACCACCTCAGCACGTCTCTGATGATGACGAAACACAGGTGCCAACTGCTGCGTCTTTCTGCAGTGTGCAGACTGAACAGGAGGTCAGGGAGGAAGACTGGGTGGAAGACGATGCAGGGGACGATGAGGTCCTAGACCCCACATGGAATGAAGGTCGTGCCACTGACTTTCAGAATTCGGAGGAAGAGGCAGTGGTGAGACCGAGCCAACAGCGTAGCAAAAGAGGGAGCAGTGGGCAAAAGCAGAACACCCACCGCCAAGAGAGTCCGTCTGCTACTTGCCACCGCCATCTGGGACCGAGCACCCCAAAGGCAGCTTCAAGGAGTTCCCTGGCGTGGCAGTTCTTCAAACAATGTGCTGACGACAAGACCAGAGTGGTTTGCACGCTGTGCCATCAGAGCCTGAAGAGAGGCATTAACGTTCTGAACCTTAGCACAACCTGCATGACCAGGCACCTGCTTGCAAAGCATGAACTGCAGTGGAGTAAACACCTTAAAAACAAGGAACTCACTCAGGCTCCCCCTGCTACCTCTTCTTCTGCTGCCGCCTCGGCCTCTTCCTCCGCCTCTGGAGGAACGTTGGCACCTAACGCCCAGCAAACAGAGGATGTACCACCAACACCACCACCTCCGTCACCAAGCATCTCAACCATGTCACACTGCAGCGTTCAGCTCTCCATCTCACAAACATTTGAGAGAAAGTGTAAATTCCCACCTAGCCACCCTCGATCCCTGGCCCTGAATGCCAGCATTTCTAAACTACTGGCCTATGAAATGCTGTCATTCAGGCTGGTGGACACAGACAGCTTCAAACAGCTCATGTCGGTGCTGTCCCACAGTATGTTGTTCCCAGCCACCACTACTTCTCCAAGAGAGCCGTGCCTTCCCTGCACAACCAAGTATCCAATAAAATCAAGTGTGCACTGCGCAACGCCATCTGTGGCAAGGTCCACCTAACCACAGATACGTGGACCAGTAAGTACGACCAGGGACGCTATATCTCCCTAACTGCACACTGGGTAAATGTAGTGGCGGCTGGGCCCCAGGCGAAGAGCTGTTTCGCGCACGTCCTTCCGCCGCCAAGGATCGCAGGGCAACATTCTTTGCCTCCTGTTGCCTCCTCCTCCTACTCGGCTTCCTCCTCCTCTTCTTCCACCTGCTCATCCAGTCAGCCACACACCTTCACCACCAACTTCAGCACAGCCCGGGGTAAACGTCAGCAGGCCATTCTGAAACTCATATGTTTGGGGGACAGGCCCCACACCACACAGGAGTTGTGGCGGGGTATAGAACAACAGATCGACGAGTGGTTGCTGCCGCTGAGCCTCAAGCCCGGCCTGGTGGTGTGCGATAATGGGCTAAATTTCGTTGCAGCTCTGGGACTAGCCGGTTTGACGCACATCCCTTGCCTGGCACATGTGCTGAATTTGGTGGTGCAGAAGTTCATTCACAACTACCCCAACATGTCAGAGCTGCTGCATAAAGTGCGGGCCGTCTGTGCGCGCTTCCGGCGTTCACATCCTGCCGCTGCTCACCTGTCTGCGCTACAGCGTAACTTCGGCCTTCCCGCTCACCGCCTCATATGCGACATGCCCACCAGGTGGAACTCCACCTTGCACATGCTGGACAGACTGTGCGAGCAGCAGCAGGCCATAGTGGAGTTTCAGCTGCAGCACGCACGGGTCAGTCGCACTGCGGAACAGCACCACTTCACCACCAATGACTGGGCCTCCATGCGAGACCTGTGTGCCCTGTTGCGCTGTTTCGAGTACTCCACCAACATGGCCAGTGGCGATGACGCCGTTATCAGCCTTATAATACCACTTCTATGTCTCCTTGAGAAAACACTTAGGGCGATGATGGAAGAGGAGGTGGCCCAGGAGGAGGAGGAGGAAGAGGGGTCATTTTTAGCATTTTCAGGCCAGTCTCTTAGAAGTGACTCAGAGGGAGTTTTTTTGCAACAGCAGAGGCCAGGTACAAATGTGGCCAGACAGGGCCCACTACTGGAGGACGAGGATGAGGAGGAGGTGGAGGAGGATGAGGATGAAGCATGTTCACAGCGGGGTGGCACCCAACGCAGCTCGGGCCCATCACTGGTGCGTGGCTGGGGGGAAACGCAGGACGATGACGATACGCCTCCCACAGAGTACAGCTTGTCTTTACCTCTGGGCAGCCTGGCACACATAAGCGACTACATGCTGCAGTGCCTGCGCAACGACAGCAGAGTTGCCCACATTTTAACGTGTGCGGACTACTGGATTGCCACCCTGCTGGATCCCCGGTACAAAGACAATGTGCCCACCTTACTTCCTGCACTGGAGCGTGATAGGAAGATGCGCGAGTACAAGCGCACGTTGGTAGACGCGCTACTGAGAGCATTCCCAAATGTCACAAGGGAACAAGTGGAAGCCCAAGGCGAAGGCAGAGGAGGAGCAAGAGTTCGCCAACGCAGCTGTGTCACGGCCAACTCCTCTGAGGGCAGGGTTAGCATGGCAGAGATGTGGAAAAGTTTTGTCACCACGCCACAGCTAACTGCACCACCACCTGATACGGAACGTGTTAGCAGGAGGCAACATTTCACTAACATGGTGGAACAGTACGTGTGCACACCCCTCCACGTACTGACTGATGGTTCGCCCCATTCAACTTCTGGGTCTCCAAATTGTCCACGTGGCCAGAGCTAGTTTTTTATGCCTTGGAGGTGCTGGCCTGCCCGGCGGCCAGCGTTTTGTCTGAACGTGTATTCAGCACGGCAGGGGGGCGTCATTACAGACAAACGCAGCCGCCTGTCTACAGCCAATGTGGACAAGCTGACGTTCATAAAAATGAACCAAGCATGGATCCCACAGGACCTGTCCATCCCTTGTGCAGATTAGACATTTATAACTACCTCCCCTTAACCATATATTATTGTACTCCAGGGCACTTCCTCATTCAATCCTTTTTTTATTTTCATTTTACCATTATATTGCGGGGCAACCCAAAGTTGAATGAACCTCTCCTCTGTCTGGGAGCCGGGGCCTAAAAATATCTGACAGTGGCCTGTTCCAGTGTTAGGTGACATGAAGCATAATTCTCTGCTATGACATGAAGCCTGAATCTCTGCTATGGGACCTCTCTCCTCTGTCTGGGTGCCAGGGCCTAAATATCTGACAATGTCCTGTTCCAGTGTTGGGTGACGTGAAGCCTGATTCTCTGCTATGACATGAAGCCTGATTCTCTGCTATGACATGAAGCCTGAATCTCTGCTATGGGACCTCTCTCCTCTGTCTGGGTGCCGGGGCCTAAATATCTGACAATGGCCTGTTCCAGTGTTGGGTGACGTGAAGCCTGATTCTCTGCTATGACATGAAGCCTGATTCTCTGCTATGACATGAAGCCTGATTCTCTGCTATGACATGAAGCCTGATTCTCTGCTATGACATGAAGCCTGATTCTCTGCTATGAGACCTCTCTCCAATTGATATTGGTTAATTTTAATTTATTTTATTTTTATTTTAATTCATTTCCCTATCCACATTTGTTTGCAGGGGATTTACCTACATTTTGCTGCCTTTTGCAGCCCTCTAGCCCTTTCCTGGGCTATTTTACTGCCTTTTTAGTGCCGAAAAGTTCGGGTCCCCATTGACTTCAATGGGGTTCGGGTTCGGGGCGAAGTTCGGGTCGAGTTCGGATCCTGAACCCGAACATTTCCGGGAAGTTCGGCCGAACTTCTCAAACCCGAACATCCAGGTGTTTGCTCAACTCTAGCTGTAACTGCTGCTGCGGTTGGGTCAGAGTAGTAGCAGAGACATGAAGCTGTTTGCGAGTATTATTTAAATAATTGTATACATCCATTGGCATACAAGGCCCAGCAAACAGTTCAAGAACAGCTGTTATTGACGCAACACACATTTGTTGCCGTGTCTTTGGAACCCTTTGTAAGAAGGGCCCCATACCCAACATAATTGAGTCCTCTTGACACTTAGGCCTGTTTTGGGATAAATACTCAAGGACATGGCAGTCTACCATGTCTCGAGTATTTGATCCCGAAACAGGCTGAGGAGGAGTTGATCTTTTCCTTTTACTGGAACATCTGTCGCCAATATTCGGTGGAGTTGTCTGAATCTGTGGCGGAGGTGTAGTTGGCATTGGAGGAGTTTGTGCTGGTGAGGAGCGTTCTTAAGGGGACACAGTGGCGGATCCAGAGCCGGGGCACTTTAGGATTATTTTCTGTCCGCCGCCACAAAACAATGGTGCTTATAGAACAGACTACACAGTGTAGGCTATATGTGTATAACAAACATATTTCACATGAAAACTTACAATTACTTGACTTGGCCCTTGGGGATCTCGGACACCACTTCAACACTTTGGCCGGGGGCTCGGTGGAGCTGATGTGTTTTATCCTAATGAGAAAGATTTTATAATAAGGATTTGGAGAAGGGGCAGAGGGATAGCAGAGCAGGGAGAGGATGGTGCTGCTACTAGGGGGTCATACCATAGGGGAGTAATAAAGCCCACCATTATGCCCCCCCCAGTAGAAATAATTCTCCTTATAATGTGACAAAAAATACCCCCTTGTAATGCCCCCAGGTGAGCTAATGTCCCCATAGTGCCCCCATAATGTGCCAGTATAAAATACCCCTATATAGTGCCCCCAGTAAATGCCCCCATAGTGCTCCACACCCTCCTTCCTCCTAGTGCCCCCCATAATGTACCAGTATAAAATGCTCCAGTAGATGCCCTCAGTGTCCCCCATAATTTGCAAGTATAAAATACCCCTTCTTAGTGACCCCCGTAGATGACCCCATAGTACTCCTCTCCCCCCTTCCCCATAGTACCCACCATAATGTGTCCCAGTATAAAATTGTACTGTACAGATCGCCCATATAAAATACCCCTTCTTTGTGGCCTCAGTAGATGCCCCTATAGTGCCCCCAATCATGTGCCAGTATTAACAGCCCCCCATGTGCCAGAATTAATAACAGCCCCTCCATGTGCCAGTATTAATAACAGCACCCGATGTGCCAGTATTAATAACAGCCCCCCATGTGCCAGTATTAATAACATATATTGACACATATTGGTTTTTTAACTAATTTCTGTTGAGGTTCATTATTTGATAATTTGATTATTTGATATTTGGCGGCTTCTCTACTTGCGTATCGAGGTCATAATCTGGTTATAAATTTTGACATAAAATTTAGACAATTTTTTTGACAATTTTTTTTATTTTCTTTGATGATGTCTTGATTATTTTCTGATAACCCCAATGTGTCTCTCTATTTGTTATCTCTAGAGTTTAGTCCTGTGATGACTACCCCATGATAAGAATATGTATCTTTCTATATATGTATGCAGACTATAATATAGCATACCATGTATACAGTCATGTGAAAAAATTAGGACACCCTTTGAAAGCATGTGGTTTTTTGTAACATTTTTAATAAATGGTTATTTCATCTCCGTTTCAACAATACAGAGAGATTAAAGTAATCCAACTAAACAAAGAAAACTGAAGAAAAGTCTTTTCAAGATCTTCTGTAAATGTCATTCTACAAAAATGCCTATTCTAACTGAGGAAAAAGATAGGACACCCTCACATGTATTCCCTCTTAAATTGGCTCAGATCTCACACAGGTATATCACACCAGGTGCACATAATTAGTAGATCGTTACTCTGCATGTTGAATGAGGCTTGCCCTATTTAAACCTCAGACATTTAGTTTGGTGTGCTCCTGACTGTTGAAGTGAGAGTGAGCACCATGGTGAGAGCAAAAGAGCTGTCAGAGGACTTCAGAAAAAAGATTGTAGCAGCCTATGAGTCTGGGAAGGGATTTAAAAAGATCTCAAAAGATTTTCCACTGCCATTCCACTGTCCGGAAGATAGTCTACAAGTGGAGGGCTTTCAAAACAACTGCCAACATGCCCAGGACTGGTCGCCCCAGCAAGTTCACCCCAAGAGCAGACCGCAAGATGCTAAAAGAGGTATCCAAAAACCCTAAAGTGTCATCTCGAGAACTACAGCAGGCTCTGGCTACTGTTGATGTAGAAGTACATGCCTCTACAATCAGAAAGAGACTGTACAAGTTTAACTTGCATGGGAGGTGTGCAAGGAGGAAACCTTTGCTTTCCAAGAGAAACATCGAGGCCAGACTGACATTTGCCAGCGATAAAGTTGACAAAGACCAGGACTTCTGGAATAATGTTCTTTGGACAGATGAGTCCAAAATTGAATTATTTGGACACAACAGCAGAGGACATGTTTGGCGTAAACCAAACACAGCATTCCAAGAAAAGAACCTCATACCAACTGTGAAGCATGGAGGTGGAAGTGTCATGGTTTGGGGCTGCTTTGCTGCAGCAGGACCTGGTCAGCTCACCATCATAGAATCCACGATGAATTCTACTGTGTATCAGAAGGTGCTTGAAGAACATGTGAGACCATCAGTTAGAAAATTAAAGCTGAAGCGGAACTGGACCATGCAACATGACAATGACCCAAAACATACTAGTAAATCAACCAAAGATTGGCTGAAAAAGAAGAAATGGAGAGTCCTGGAATGGCCAAGTCAAAGTCCAGATTTGAATCCCATTGAGATGCTGTGGGGTGACTTGAAAAGGGCTGTACGTGCAAGAAACCCCTCAAACATCTCACAGCTGAAAAAGTTCTGCATTGAGGAGTGGGGTAAAATTTCCTCAGACCGATGTCGAAGACTGGTAGATGGCTACAAGAACCGTCTCACTGCAGTTATTTCAGCCAAAGGAGGTAACACTCGCTATTAGGGGCAAGGGTGTCCTATCTTTTTCCTCAGTTAGAATAGGCATTTTTGTAGAATGACATTTACAGAAGATCTTGAAAAGACTTTTCTTCAGTTTTCTTTGTTTAGTCGGATTACTTTAATCTCTCTGTATTGTTGAAACGGAGATGAAATAACCATTTATTAAAAATGTTACAAAAAACCACATGCTTTCAAAGGGTGTCCTAATTTTTTCACATGACTGTATATATGCATATATCTATAGATTTGCCTCTATATGGTTGTGTTTTATTTATGCATTTTTTGTCATATACTGATTCAGTGTTATTATAAATTAACAGGCCGTGAACAAGGTCCGGGAGGACAGAAACGTTAGCCTATATAACTGAAAACCACTGGTGGCATTTCAAACGAATAAAAAACCGTTTACTTTATTCACACTGATCTTGAGTGCCGTGAATTAATTTATAATAACCAGTATTATTAACAGCCCCCCCATGTGCCAGTATTAATAACAGCCCCCCCATGTGCCAGTATTAATAACAGCCCCCTTATGTGCCAGTAATAACAGCCCCCCCATGTGCCAGCAATAACAGCCCCCCCATGTGCCAGTAATAACAGCCCCCCCATGTGCCAGTAATAACAGCCCCCCCATGTGCCAGTAATAACAGCCCCCCCATGTGCCAGTAATAACAGCCCCCCCATGTGCCAGTAATAACAGCCCCCCCATGTGCCAGTAATAACAGCCCCCCTCTGTGCCAGTAATAACAGCCCCCATGTGCCAGCAATAACAGACCCCCATGTGCCAGCAATAACAGACCCCCATGTGCCAGCAATAACAGACCCCCATGTGCCAGCAATAACAGCCCCCCCATGTGCCAGTAATAACAGCCCCCCCATGTGCCAGCAATAACAGCCCCCCCCATGTGCCAGCAATAACAGCCCCCCCCATGTGCCAGCAATAACAGCCCCCCATGTGCCAGCAATAACAGCCCCCCATGTGCCAGCAATAACAGCCCCCCATGTGCCAGTAATAACAGCCCCCCTTTGTGCCAGTAATAACAGCCCCCCTTTGTGCCAGTAATAACAGCCCCCCTTTGTGCCAGTAATAACAGCCCCCCTTTGTGCCAGTAATAACAGCCCCCATCTGTGCCAGTAATAACAGCCCCCATGTGCCAGTAATAATAGCCCCCCCTGTGCAAGTAATAACAGCCCCCCCCCCGTGCCAGTTATAACAGATCCCACCTGTGCCAGTAATAACAGCCCCTGTGTCCGACCTGTGTCCCGCGCTGTACGGCTCAGGCGGCCTCTGATAGGCTGCAGGCACTAGGCCGGCAGCCTATCAGAGGAAGGGAAAGGGACACGCCTCTCCCTCCCCTGCCTCAGCACAGCCATCTGTATCGCTGTCCTGAGGACGGCGATACAGATGACTATGGAGATGAGCGCTTCCACAATGGAAGCGTTCATCTCCCTGTGCCCCGCCGCCGCCAGCTCGGGGGGGGGCAATTGCCCTATTGCCCTTCCCCCCTGGATCCGCCACTGAGGGGATATACACAAAAAGCTTTCCACTGACTGGTGACTGTCAGCTGCGTCTTCAACAAGACTGTCAACCGTTCTTTAAAAAAAAAAAATGAAATTAATTTATTATGATATTAGCATTTTTTTAAATTAAACATTCAATATTAAAATTTGAACTACTTACTGTCTTAGTTCAAATCTAGATTTTAGGAACTGTAATTGCTTTGTATATAAATAAGGTTTTTTCGTTTTGCCATCACTGTCCCCACTTTGCCCTTTCCGGCCAGTCTCCTCGCTTCTGAATTGATCACGGGAAGAATGCCATCTTGTCTTAAGGTTTTTAACTGTGAAATCAAATTGAAATCAAATTAATTAATATAGAACATAAAAAAAAAATTGCTTAAATATTTTTTTAAATAAGTAAGTATGTTTTATATAGTCTACAGTCGTGGCCAAAAGTTTTGAGAATGACACAAATATTAGTTTTCACTAAGTTTGCTGCTAAACTGCTTTTAGATCTTTGCTTCAGTTGTTTCTGTGATGTAGTGAAATATAATTACACGCCCTTCATACGTTTCAAAGGCTTTTATCGACAATTACATGACATTTATGCAAAGAGTCAGTATTTGCAGTGTTGGCCCTTCTTTTTCAGGACCTCTGCAATTCGACTGGGCATGCTCTTAATCAACTTCTGGGCCAATTCCTGACTGATAGCAACCCATTCTTTCATAATCACTTCTTGGAGTTTGTCAGAATTAGTGGGTTTTTGTTTGTCCACCCGCCTCTTGAGGATTGACCACAAGTTCTCAATGGGATTAAGATCTGGGGAGTTTCCAGGCCATGGACCCAAAATGTCAACGTTTTGGTCCCCGGGCCACTTAGTTATCACTTTTGCCTTATGGCACGGTGCTCCATCGTGCTGGAAAATGCATTGTTCTTCACCAAACTGTTGTTGGATTGTTGGAAGAAGTTGCTGTTGGAGGGTGTTTTGGTACCATTCTTTATTCATGGCTGTGTTTTTGGGCAAAATTATGAGTGAGCCCACTCCCTTGGATGAGAAGCAACCCCACACATAAATGTTCTCAGGATGCTTTACTGTTGGCATGACACAGGACTGATGGTAGCGCTCACCTTTTCTTCTCCGGACAAGCCTTTTTCCAGATGCCCCAAACAATCGGAAAGAGGCTTCATCAGAGAATATGACTTTGCCCCAGTCCTCAGCAGTCCATTCACCATACTTTCTGCAGAAGATCAATCTGTCCCTGATGTTTTTTTTGGAGAGAAGTGGCTTCTTTGCTGCCCTTCTTGACACCAGGCCATCTTCCAAAAGTCTTCGCCTCACTGTGCGTGCAGATGCACTCACACCTGCCTGCTGCCATTCCTGAGCAAGCTCTGCACTGGTGGCACTCCGATCCCGCAGCTGAATCCTCTTTAGGAGACGATCCTGGCGCTTGCTGGACTTTCTTGGACGCCCTGAAACCTTCTTAACAAGAATTGAATCTCTTTCCTTGAAGTTCTTGATGATCCTATAAATTGTTGATTGAGGTGCAATCTTAGTAGCCACAATATCCTTGCCTGTGAAGCCATTTTTATGCAACGCAATGATGGCTGCACGCGTTTCTTTGCAGGTCACCATGGTTAACAGTGGAAGAACAATGATTTCAAGCATCACCCTCCTTTTAACATGTTAAGTCTGCCATTTTAACCCAATCAGCCTCACATAATGATCTCCAGCCTTGTGCTCGTCAACATTCTCACCTGAGTTAACAAGACGATTACTGAAATGATCTCAGCAGGTCCTTTAATGACAGCAATGAAATGCAGTGGAAAGGTTTTTTTGGGATTAAGTTAATTTTCATGGCAAAGAAGGACTATGCAATTCATCTGATCACTCTTCATAACATTCTGGAGTATATGCAAATTGCTATTATAAAAACTTAAGCAGCAACTTTTCCAATTTCCAATATTTATGTAATTCTCAAAACTTTTGGCCACGACTGTACATGCTTGTAGTATATAGCATGTGCAGAATGCTCTGAGAGGTTTGCAAACTTCTCAGAGCATGCTGCACAAGCTACAAACTACATGCATGTACACTAGAATACAAAGACATCATGCTCGTGCACTTAGATTATAAGTGCAGGATGCTCTGAGAGGTTTGCAAACTTCTCAGAGCATGCTGCACAAGTTACATACTACATGCATGTACACTAGAATACAAAGACATCATGCTCGTGCACTTAGAATATAAGTGCAAACTTCTCAGAGCATGCTGCACATAATAGACAACCTAAACCCAATTAAAAAAAAAAAATTAACAAAATCTTATATTAAAGTTTACGTTTACTTACCAATCCTTTTATTAACTTTGCTATCTCCCTTGGCCCACTCGTCCGGCATAAGAATTTCCGGTATTTCGCACCACGACCTATCCTTGCGGACACGGTCGTGGTACAATTCTGAGCGAGTGTCCCATAACTCCACTCTCTCCTTGGTTAGAACAATAATTTTCTCCACAGAATTTCACTGCCAACTCCAAAGATTTTTTTTCTCTGTCTGGTTCAGTCCAGACAGACCTGTCTGATAATGTATCAATTTTGATTTGGGGCTGGGTCAATAAATATGCGGACATCGATCTGCATTAATGTGGATTACATAGGGAAACATTTCCGTTGTGATCCGCATATTTGCGGACCCAAAGACTTGTATGGGTCCACGGAACGTTTTCTGTGGACAAGTATAGGACATTTAAGTTTATTTTTGCGGAGCCGCGGTACGGAATAACGGATGCGGACAGCACACTGTATGCTGTCCGCATCTTTTGAGGGCTCATAGAAATTAATGGGTCCGCATACCTTCCACAAAATTGTGGAACGGGTGCGGATCCGTGAATTACGGTCATGTGAATCCTTAAAAGGATTTATTTTCAAACCAGAGGCTTTAGAGAACTCTTGCAGAAGGACATTAACGTTGGGAAGAGAAATAGCTGGAGTAATTGTGAGGAGCAGGTCATCTGCAAATAGATTCACCTTTAATTCCTGAGTCCCAATAGTAATCCCTGTGATATTGGGGTCTTGCTGTATAAGGGCAGCTAGAGGTTCGATTGCTATGGCAAAGAGGACTGGAGATAGGGGGCATCCCTGCCTTGGTTAGGGAGAAGTAGAGGGCAGTTTTAAGAAAGCTGTGGGGTGGGAATAAAGGGTTGCCAGTGCTTGAACAAAAGGACCATGAAATCCCATTACCCTAAGAACTAAGAACTGACAACAGGTATTCCCAAGAAAGGCAATCAAAGGCTTTTTCTAAATCCAATGAAAGTAATGTTAAGGGAAGTTGATGTTGGTGTGACCATGAGATTACATTGAGAATTTTGCGAACATTATCAGAGGCTTCACATTAGGGAATGAATCCCACCTGATCAGGATGGACCAGATAGGGGAGTAATTGATTTAGTCTACGGGCTAAAATAGATGTAAATGTCTTGGCTTTAACATTTAAAAGAGATATTGGCCTATAGTTGTCTGGGGAGACGGAGCTCCTATTAGGTTTGGGAATAACTATTAGGAGAGCATTAAGGAACTCATCTGGCACTGCATGGCCCTGAAGAAGGTGGTAGCAGTAGGCCCTAATGTGAGGAGTAAGGATTGTGGAGAATTTTTTTAAATAGAGGGCAGTCAGGCCATCTGGGCCAGGGGGCTTCCCAACTATCAGGCATTTGAGGGTCATTTCGACTTCAGTGACAAATATTTCCCTATAAAAGATGGATATGAGATTAATACCATAGTCATGTAAGATAGATAGATAGATAGATAGATAGATAGATAGATAGATAAAAAGGTAAAAGGACAGGCAGCACAGCAGTAAATAAAGGAGTTCAACATATGGCTTGGTAAATGGTGTCAAGAGCAATGATTTGGCTTTGTTTCTCATGATAGCTCTACTTGGAATAGAAAGGAACTGTACAAAAAAGATGGTTTGCATCTTTCTCTCAAAGGAACAAATGTACTTAGTGAACAACTCCAAGAATTTGCGAAAGAGTATTTAAACTAGGAAGGGGGGGCAAAAGAGTGAAAATAAAAGAGTCCAATTGCCCCCCGAAACAATGCCAGAACAGGTCAGAAGCACAGAGGTTAAGAAATGATAAGCTCAGAGTCCTGTCTACAAATGCTCGCAGTTTAGGTAAAAAAATCAATGAACTTGCGTCAATAATGGCATCTGAGAATGTAGATTTAGTGGCTGTTACGGAGACATGGTTTAATGAAAGAAATGACTGGGACATAACCATACCAGGGTACTCTTTATACAGAAGAGACAGAGAAGGCAAGAAAGGAGGAGGAGTGGCCCTATATGTGAAAGATAGCATTAAATCTAACCTAATACAAGTTGGTGAGGCCAACATAGAGTCAGTTTGGGTTACGTTGCAGTTTGCTAACCATGCAGTAACTCGTGTAGGTGTGATATATAGACCACCTGGTCAAGTTAAAGAACTAGATGATCTACTAGTTGAAGAAATAGCTAAAATGACAATGAAAGGAGAAGTTATCATTATGGGAGATTTCAATCTTCCAGATATAAACTGGAAAACCAAAATAGCAAGTTCTACCAGGAGTACAGATATTCTAAATTCCCTACTGGGGTTATCTCTACAACAAGTGGTTGAGGAGCCAACCCGGAGGGAGGCCATTTTGGATTTGGTATTCACAAATGGGGATTCGGTATATGATGTCATTGTAGGCGAAACCTTGGGATCTAGTGATCACCAGTCAGTGTGGTTTAATATAAGAACTGTGAAAGAGTCCCACCACACAAAAACAAAAGTTTTAGACTTTAGAAAAACAGACTTTTCAAAAATGAAATTAGTCATAAATGAGTCCTTATCAGACTGGAACGGATTACATGGAGTCCAGGAGAAATGGGACTACTTAAAAGGTGCATTATTGAAGGCAACAGAAAATTGCATTAGACTTGTCAGTAAAAGCAAAAAAAGGAAGAGACCACTGTGGTACTCAGCAGAAGTGGCCCAAATCATTAAAAATAAAAAGCTAGCATTTTGTAATTATAAAAAAACCCAGAGCAATGAAGATAAGGAAATCTACAAGATTAGGCAGAGAGAGGCCAAGCAAGTTATAAGAACTTCTAAAGCGCAGGCAGAAGAAAAACTAGCTCAGTCTATGAAAAAAGGGGATAAGACATTCTTCAGATATATAAATGAAAAAAGGAAATTAAAACAAGGAATAACTAAATTAAAAACAAAGGACGGAAGGTATGTAGAAGAGAATAAAGGGCTAGCCGACTGCCTTAATGAATACTTCTGTTCAGTTTTTACAAAAGAAAAAGGAGAAGGACCTCCACTAGAAAGGATGACTAATAAATCATTTGATGCATGTATCTTTACAGAGGAAGATGTTCTAAGTTTGCTGTCTAAGGTGAAGACAAATAAGTCACAGGGGCCTGATGAGATACACCCAAAATTATTAAAAGAGCTTAGTGGTGAGCTGGCAAAACCGTTAACAGATTTATTTAACCAATCATTAGTAACAGGAGTCGTCCCGGAAGATTGGAAATTGGCAAATGTCGTGCCCATTCACAAGAAAGGTAGTAGGGAGGAATCGAGCAACTATAGACCAGTGAGTCTGACATCAATAGTAGGGAAATTAATGGAAACCCTATTAAAGGATAGGATTGTGGAACATCTAAAATCCCATGGATTGCAAGATGAAAAACAACATGGGTTTACTTCAGGGAGATCATGTCAAACAAATCTTATAGATTTTTTGGACTGGGTGACTAAAATAATAGACGGTGGAGGTGCAGTAGACATCGCTTATCTAGATTTTAGTAAGGCTTTTGACACTGTCCCACATAGAAGACTTATCAATAAACTGCAGTCATTGAGCATGGACTCCCATATTGTTGAGTGGATTAGGCAGTGGCTGAGTGACAGACAGAGGGTTGTAGTCAATGGAGAACATTCAAAACAAGGTCATGTTACCAGTGGGGTTCCACAGGGATCTGTACTGGGACCAATTTTGTTTAATATCTTCATAAGTGATATTGCAAAAGGCCTCGATGGTAAGGTTTGTCTTTTTGCTGATGACACAAAAGATATGTAACAGGGTTGATGTTCCTGGAGGGAAACGCCAAATGGAAAAGGATTTAGGAAAACTAGAAGAATGGTCAGAACTCTGGCAACTGAAATTTAATGTGGATAAGTGCAAGATAATGCACCTGGGGCGTAAAAACCCAAGGGCAGAATATAGAATATTTGACAGTCCTGACCTCAGTATCTGAGGAAAGGGATTTAGGAGTAATTATTTCAGAAGACTTAAAGATGGGAAGACAATGTAATAGAGCAGCACGAAATGCCAGCAGAATGCTTGGATGTATAGGGAGAGGTATAAGCAGTAGAAAGAGTGAAGTGCTTATGCCGCTGTACAGAACACTGGTGAGACCTCACTTGGAGTATTGTGCGCAGTACTGGAGGCCATATCTCCAGAAGGATAAAGATACTCTAGAGAGAGTTCAGAGAAGAGCTACTAAACTAGTACATGGATTGCAGGATAAAACTTACCAGGAAAGGTTAAAGGACCTTAATATATATAGCTTGGAAGAAAGAAGAGACAGAGGGGATATGATAGAAACTTTTAAATACATAAAGGGAATCAACTCGGTAAAGGAGGAGAGCATATTTAAAAGAAGAAAAACTACCACAAGAGGACACAGTTTTAAATTAGAGGGGCAAAGGTTTAAAAGTAATATAAGGAAGTATTACTTTACTGAGAGAGTAGTGGATGCATGGAATAGCCTTCCTGCAGAAGTGGTAGCTGCAAATACAGTGAAGGGGTTTAAGCATGCATGGGATAGGCATAAGGCTATCCTTCATATAAGATAGGGACTATTCATAGGATTCAGATATATTGGGCAGACTAGATGGGCCAAATGGTTCTTATCTGCCGACACATTCTATGTTTCTATGTAAATAAGTGAAGAGGAGTGCCAATTACAATTAATTAATCAATAATACTGTGCACAGTGTAAAGTATATAAAAGCAATAATAAAATTCATATTCAATATATCTTTTAAATATGGAGGAATAAAGTCTCCAAATATATCAGTAAAAAAACTTGAGACATTGTGTATAATAGAATATTAAACATGATTAAATAAGTAAAAACACATGTAAGGTGCAAACATCCAGACATTATTGAACCAATATATTGTGCACAGGCCGTTTACAGTCCACAATAGAGGCACTGACTCCTTATGCTCATGGGCCTGAGCCCTACGTCTTGGTTCACTGTGATGGTGGCTCACTTGGGTGCCTCCACTGCAGATTACTTGAAAAACTTCAATAAAATCAATATGTAATTGCTCTATGCTTATACAATAAGCTATATGTAATATTACAGGCTATGGCTACTAGAGAGGGGTCGTTGATCCAGGGAGTTATTCTGATTGCCTGATTGGAGTCGGGAATTTTTTATTCCCCTAAAGGTGAGGAAAATTGGCTTCTACCTCAGTTTTTTTTTTCCTTTCCTCTGGATCAACTTGCAGGATAACAGGCCGAACTGGATGGACAAATGTCTTTTTTCGACCTTATAAACTATGTTACTAATAAAAACATATGTGAGGTGGCAGGTGTAAAAATTTAAAATATAATTGATAAAAAACTGTGCATGTCTGAACTAGGAGAGAGGAAAAGACGTGCATGTGCTTGGGGACATTGGTGTAATAGTACTAGAGTGACATGCATGTCCTACCTTTGCCACATATTTCTGAAGCCCCATTTTCATATAGGAAATTCTTAGTCGGAAGTGACTGTTTTCTTATACTTGGTGATGTACCGAGTCTCTTGCAGGCGAGCTGAAGCCTCTTCTTCCGGCTGCTCAGGGAGCCCGGTGACGTCACCGGCACTGATGGTCGGGCTGTAGCACTGCTCTAGCCAGTAAAACGGCTAGGGCAGCGCTAAAGCCCGCCCATCAGAGCTGGCGACGTCACCGAATACACTGCTGAGCAGAGGCCTCCGCCCGGCACTGTGCTATTGTAAACAAGAGCCTTTGCCCTGAGCAATTTAGTGCAGGGCAAAGGAGAGCATCGGAGCATGAACTGCTCCGATGCTTAAGTCAGGGGGGCTGCCTGGGTGAAAATGGAGGTTTGTCCGGGTTCAGCTCTGAACCTGGACAACCCATTTAAGTCCATTGGCCTCAACGTATTAAGTGTCGAGATCCAATGTAATTCCTTTTTTCTTTTTTTTTATAAGTTGCCTATTAACACCCCTGCGTAAGGTGGGAACATGGTCAAGTAACATGCATTTAAGGTCACCTTCCTTGTGACCCAAGTCTACAGAATGTTTGGATACTGGAAGGTCCATGCATTTTTTGCGAATCGTATATCTGTGTTGGTTGCATCGTGTTTTAAAATCAAGTGAAGTTTCAGCCACGTATAACATGTTACAAGGGCACCAAAGAACATATATCACAAAAGAAGAATCACATGTTAGAAAATGTTTTATATTATATACTTTGGTAGTAATGGGATGGATGAAACTGCCACCTTTCTGTATACATCTACAATTAATGCGATTAAGGCACGGAAAACATCCCATTTTTTGGGTACGCAGAAAAGTCTGTCCCTTCTTTTGTTGTGGGCCAATGTCAGTGTGCACAAGTTTGTCTTTCAAATTTTTGGGTCTCCTATAGGATAACAAAGGAGGAAGTTTAAATTCATCAATGTTGTTATGGCCACAGAATTGGCCAATGTTTATTCACAATATCTCTAAACCACCTCCTGTCCGTGCGTTGACTATAAACGTCCGGGAGGTGGATCTCGTGCAGCTGCAGGGCAACCCTCAGAGAAGGCAGGGACAGTTCCCAGGTGTCCTGTCCCAGCCCGGCGGTCATGTCACCGCCGGGGGCGGGAGAGTGAAAGAGCTGTCGGGTCTTCCACAGACCTCGATCAGCCCTGCACTGAGGCTGTACAGCACTGTATTCTGCTGTACAGTCTCTCTGGGGGTGTATTTCCCCTGTAACTGGGGCTACTATGTCAGCCCCAGTTACAGGAGAAATCAATAGTGTAAAAAAATAAATAAGTGAAGTTAAATTTCCCCCAGAGGTCTTGTATGACCTTATGGGGGACGCAAAGTGAAAAAGGTTTCACATGTAAAAAAAAAAAAAATCCCCAAGTAAGGAAAAAATTGAAAATAAAAAATAATAAAATAGACATATTTGGTATTGCTGCGTCCATGACGGCCGGCTCTATAAATATATCACATGATCCACCCAGTCCGATAAACACCATAAAAAATAAAAATAAAATCTGTCAAAAAAAGCTATTTTTGTCATCTTACATCACAAAAAGTGCAACACCAAGTGATCAAAAAGCCGCATGTCCCACAAAATAGTACCATTAAAAGTCACCTCATCCCACAAAAAATGAGCCCCTACATAAAAAAAATTGCTAAAAAAATTAAAAAAATATAGCTCTCAGAACATGCACCCATTAAAACATAATTTTTTTGTTTCATAAATGCTATTATTGTGTTAAAATTAAATAAATTTAAAAAAGTAAACATATTAGGTATCGCCGCGTCCGTAACAACCAGCTCTATAAAAATATCACATGACCTAACCCCTCGGGTGAACACCCTAAAAAAAAAAATATATATGGGAAAAAAAGCCATTTTTGTCATCTTACATCACAAAAAGTGCAACACCAAGTGATCAAAAAGGCGTATGTCCCATAAAATTGTACCAATAAAACAGTCACCTCATCCTGCTAAAAATGAGATCCTAACTAAGACAATCGGTCAAAAAATAAAAAAGCTATGGCTCTCAGACTATGGAGACACTAACATCTTTTTTTTTTTGTTTCAAAAATGCTATTATTGTGTAAAACATAAATAAATAAGAAAAAGTATACATATTAGGTATCGCCTCGTCCGTAACAATCTACTCTATAAAAATGTCACAAGACCTAACCCCTCAGGTGAACGCTGTAAAAATAAATAAATACTGTGCTAAAACATCAAATTTTTTGGTCACTTTGTACCCAGAAATGGTACCAATAAAAATGTCAACTCTTCCTGCAAAAAACGAGCCCCTGCACAAGATGATCGGCAAAAAAAGAAAAAAATATGGCATTCAGAAAATGGAGACACAAAAACATAATTTTTTTTCAAAAATGCTTTATTATGTAAAACTGAAACAAACAAAGTAGACATATTTGATATCATTTCGTCCGTAACAACCTGCTCTATAAAAATAGTGCATGATCTAACCTGTCAGATGAATGTTGTAAAAAATAAAAAAACAGTGCCAAAACAAATTGCCTCACAAAAAACTTAATATAGTGCTATTAAAAATATGTACCCCAAAAATAGTACCAATAAAACTGGCACCTTATCCCCTAGTTTCCAAAAGGGGGTCACTTTTTGGGAGTTTCTACTGTAAGGGTGCATCAGGGGGGCTTCAAATTGGACATGGCATCTAAAAACCAGTTCAGCAAAATCTGCCTGTCTGGTGTCCTCTAGCGGACTTCGGTACTGGGCCTATGAGGTCCATCATAATTCGTTCAAACGGTACCTCAATGATCAGGAGAGGTACCAAGGGACTGCGGAAAAGGTGCTGGGGTCTAGTTGCCTGGCAGGTCGGGCAAGACTTACAGAATTCGTCTACCTCTCTAAACACACTGGGCCAGTAAAACCATTGTAGTATCCGTTCCTGTGTTTTCTGCATTCCCAGATGCCCCCCGAGAACATGTTGGTGGGCTACCTCTAACACGAGTTTGAGATAAGCCTGGGGCACCACCTGTTCAATATGTTCACCCCGCAGTTGGTTTACCCAATACAACATATCCTGATGAACCACAAAACGGGGAAACACCGACTCTACCCCCGGTTGTTGTGGTTCACCATCTACTATTAATACATTTCCCCAAGCTCGGGATAGATTTGGGTCTCGGTATTGTGCAGTACTAAAATTATCCCCGGAGACATTGAGGTCTGCCAGCTCAGGCCCCGGCGGTAAGTCCTCTACATCTACCACCATTACATTCAGTGGGGTTGTCCCCCCCCCCCCCTCTTCCACCGAAGTGGCGGTCACTCCTACCGCTGGCCCTTCGGCCTCGGGTTCCCAGGCTTCTGGCCTCCCCCTGGAGCAAGGCCACTCTGCTGGGGTTACCCCTGTCTCAAGGGTATCAGTCAGTCACTCTCGTAGCAGGCCACAGTGCCGGGAAGTCTCTCCCTATTATAAGTTCGTAGTGTAAATTTCTGGCAACTGCCACTTCGTGAGTCCACCTGCCGGCCCCTGTGGTTAGAGACACTAGGGCTGTGGGATAGTCTTTTAAGTCTTCATTGATGCACATGACCCCAACTTTCCGGCCAGTATACTCCGTGGACCGTACCAGGGGAGCCCTTACTAGGGACACCAGACTCCCTGAGTCCAGCAGAGCTTCCTCTGGAGTGTCTCCCACTTCCACCAGGCACAAGTGGTTTAAAGTTTCTGGGGTACCTTCTGCACACAGCTTCCTGGCATATAATGACTCACGGTAGCCATAGTTAGTATCCATGGGTTCCACCTGACGTGGACAGTCATCTCTTACATGGCCAGGCTCATGACACCGCCAGCAGAGTATCAGAGCCAGGCCCGTAGGGGGTACATCCCGGGTGGGTTTGGTTGGTACAAGTCGCCGGGTCTGGGATGGAGATTTACTGGGTTTGACTGCCCCCTCCCAAAAGAACCCCCTGTGACATTCTTAGTAGCCCCGTATCGCTCCACCAGATCCACCATTTCCAGGGCATTGCCAGGAGACACCTGGCCGATCCAGTGCTGGAGAGGGGGTGGCAGAGCCCTCCAGAACATATCAGCCAATAGTCTATCCAGCATAGCCGTGGGACTCAGCATATCAGGCTTTAGCCACTTTTGCAAGAGGTGGAGTAAGTCATAATACTGGGGTCTCGCAGGCTCAGCCGGCTTAAACCCCCACTGATGTACCCGCTGGGCCTGGACCAAGACATTCACCCCCAGTCTTGCCAAAATCTCACCCTTTACTTTTTGGTAGTCGGCCGCTTGATCGTCTGGCAAGTCGAAATACACCTGCTGGGAATCGGATGCCAGGAACGGAGCGACGACCTCAGCCCACTGGTCTCGGGGTAGCTTCTCCCTGATGACCACTTTCTCGTACATCGCCAGGTAGGTTTCGATGTCGTCTGCGGGGGTCATCTTAGGAATCGCAGCACGGACTGCTTTATGGGCATCGTGTACGCTCGGGGTTGCTCCTGCTGTCTGCAAAGCCATCACGTGTTGTAGCAGCAACTGGTTGGTCTCCTGCTGCTGCTTATTAGCCTCGCGTTGATGCAGGTTTGTCTCTCGCTGCTGCAGATTAGCCTCCATGAGGGCCTTCACAACAGCCTCCACTTTGTCGTGGGGCACTGGTTGTAATATAGCTGGTTTAATGTACTACATACAAACGTGCCTGGAAAAATGCAGAAACCAAAAATATCTGTGTTCACACCAGCCTCACTGTTCTTGCCCACATCCTCCACCAATTGTGGGGACTCGCTCTGGTAGTCAGGACAAGCGGACGCAGTACAGAGGCAAAGACCAGTTTATAACTCTTTATTCACACTTGTTGCAAGTACACAGTACTGGTGTTAGTTCACACCCAGATAGCTCAAAAAAGCAAAACAGTCATCTTTTGTCCTGGGTGTTAATCCACAGCCGACCGGCATAGCTCAGAACTGAGCAGTCCTCCTGGATTCAGGCCTCCAGCCTGGCACAAGGCTCAGATCCCGGTACAGAGATTGCCAGAGCTCCAATGTCAGAGAGAGGTAATTCTCCCCACCTGACACTGCTGGCGGCTTTCTTATAGGCCTGACAAAACCCGGCCTGGAACATGGGGAGTAGTCACCCACCCAGCACTTTGACTACTCCCAGTAAGAGCCGTCCCGGATCTGCTATTTAGTATGGCTGTAAATAGCTAAGTGTCAAACAGCAAATGCTGCTAAAACATGAAAACTGGCTCTTACTCCACCGAGGCCAGGAACCTTGGTGACATACCTATCATCCAAGATGATTCCCTGTACCTTCTTACAATAGATAGATAGATTGATAGATGATAGATATAAAGATAGTCAGTGTACAGAGAAACAAAATAACACCAGTATCCAACAAACCTGTCCCTGCAAATCTTGCCATTTAGATTTTTTATTGTTTAGCAAGTGTGCCCTCTAGTGTTTCATTTACTACAGATGCAGTCCAGTAAAGATACAGCACACATGGCACTATTGTTTTTAATTAATATTAGTAATGATATATAATATTATTATAATATGGTTATTTTGTGTACTGATTACAGTGTTCAATGCAACCATGACTAATGATATCAACACATACATTATGGAAAAAATAAAAGGATATTGAAGAGGATGTTAAAGGGAACCTTGTCACTGTGAAAATACAGTGTAATCTACAGACAGTATGTTATAGAGCAGGATGAGCTGAGCAGATTGATAGATAGTTTTGTGTGAAAAGAGTCAGCAAAACATGTCATTGATACATTTATATCTCTGCTCTTTCTGAATTTAGTTGTACTTGGGACTGCCTTATTAGTGATCTGTGTATGAGCACTTTTTTGCAGATCAGATGCAGACCTATTCATTTCAATAGGGCTGCAAAAGATGTGCTATCTGCATCCATACGTCCATTCAGAACCTGAAAAACCTTCAGCTCATATTTCCAGCCAAGAAATAATTACTAGAAGGGCACAAATAGTCCCACAACATGGACAGTGACATACCAGATGTATTATTCGAATTTGCGATCTCCATTCATTATCTTTTTAAATGCGAAATATCGGCAATATAATTTTTCGCGCACGCGCATGCGCACAACAGTTATAATTATTTTTTCAAATACCGTTTGCCGCTGTGTGTAGCAGAGGGAACGCAGCAAAACCGCAAACAAATGCTGCACCATCCAAATGCACTATCTAGAAAGTATATTATTGTTATATAACACCCCGCTTCTATCAGTTTTTTTTTTTTGGGGGGGGGGGGACTGGTATATCACACCAGTTATAATTATTTTTTCTAATTGCGTTTGTCACTCTGTGTGGCTGCGGTATCGACGCAGAACCGCTCACCGCTGCTGCACAATACAAATCCGGTAACAGTCTGTCCCTGCTCCACACAGCAACCTCTCCCTACACTGACAAAAGACTGAATGTAAGATGGCGGCCAGATCGGGTCTATTTCTAAGGTAGGGGGTATGTCTATGTGCTGAAACGTCTCAATTGGCTGTCCTGTACCACCTGATGGATGTGTCATGGGTCAAAGTTCTTCACAATGTAAAGGAATATGGCGGGCGTGAATATCGCCATATGTTAGCATGTTCGGCGAATCGCGAACAAGAAAAGTTCGTTGCAAACCGACCACCGGGTGAACCGCAAGGCCATCACTACTGTCTAGTCTCCGCACCAGCCGTCCTCAGGACGCAGACAGAGTTGAAATCAGGACATACCTCATCCATACCAGGACAACAGGACAGACGGCGAAATCCAGGACTGTCCCACTGGATTGGGGACATTTGGGGGGTTTGAAATTTTGTCCATACTTGACAGCTCTCCCAGGGTTTCCAGGAAACGCCTGGAAAAAGGGGAGACATCCCAGAAAACAGAGCGATGTCCCAGAGGAGTTGGCAAATCTGCGACACAGCGCAGAGGGTTGTTTCCATGAGAACTGTATGTACTGCATCAGCCCCGCAGCCAAGGGCGTGTCGCCTCACAAAAAGGGGCTTGGCCTATGGCTGAGTTCACATCTCCGTTTCAGAGATTTGCCACAAATGCCAGCTGTCGGCCAGACAAAAAAAAAAAAAAAAAACGTTACATGCAGCAGTTTTGGTCCGGCCAAAACTCGGAATATATCTAGCTATTGGAGGAGACCGTTGCTATTATAGTCAGCAATTTCCTCCACAGCATGGGGAGGAGTGATCGTTATGCCACTGCTCGTCCACATACTGTCCAGTGATTTGCCAGCAGCGATCTGCTACCGGTAAGCGCTGATTTTTAAACATGTGGGCAATCAGCAGCAGCATTACACAGCAAGATGATCGCAAACGAGTGTTCATGCGAATGCTTGCTAGCGATTATCGCCCAGTGTAAGGCTACTTTCACATCTCAGTTTTCAATTCCGCTTTTGAGATCCGGCAGAAGGATTAAATGGTTCAATTTTGTCCCCATTCATTGTCAATAGGGACACAACTGATCAGGATGCAAAAGTATGCATCCGTTCCGCTTTGCTGTGTTTTGATGCCAGACACAAAACCGCTACAAGGTGCGGTTTTGTGTCTGGTTTGGGAAACGGAACAAACCGGATCTGGCATGAAAATCATTGTAAGTCAATGGTGTCAGATCCTTTTTTTTTTTGCAAAAAAAACTGACCCGTCGCCCATTGACTTACAATGATTTTCATACCGGATCCGTTATGTTCACATCTGATTTAATACAACTGGATCCGGCCGAAACAGATGCATTCGGATGTATTAACTGGTACAGATCAGTTTAAAGGGAACCTGTCACCGGGATTTTGGGTATAGAGCTGAGGACATGGGTTGCTAGATGGCCGCTAGCACATCCGCAATACCCAGTCCCCACAGCTCTGTGTGCTTTTATTGTGTAAAAAAAAAACGATTTGATACATATGCAAATTAACCTGAGAGGAGTCCTGTAGGTGAGATGAGTCAGGGACAGGACTCATCTCAGGTTAATTTGCATATGTATCAAATCGGGGTTTTTTTACACAATAAAAGCACACAGAGCTATGGGGACTGGGTATTGCGGATGTGCTAGCGGCCATCTAGCAACCCATGTCCTCAGCTCTATACCGAAAATCCCGGTGACAGGTTCCCTTTAATTCTAGTTTTGAGATCCTCTTCCATATCAACAATGCAGATGTAAAAGTAGCCTAATACAGCCTTTAGGAAAAGGGACATGTGCACATTTATATATCCCTTTAAGATAGATTTGAAAAAAATGTGCCATGCTCCACCAGCTTCACTCAGCTCTTTTTGGGTATGCTGTCACGCTCTAGTGTGGGAGGGAAACCCCACACCGAACATAGGAGGGAAAGGGGAAAGGAAATAAGGCCTGAAAACTAGGGAAGGAAGATGGACACCTCCTAGTGAAAATCCTAATCAAAGCCCTGACTGACTACCAGTATGAACAGACCCCAGAGGTAGGTGAGTTCATACACAGGAATACCTAAAGTCCTATCTAACCCTGGTACTAATGACAGGAATGAGACAACCTGTTCCTTCAAAAGGAAGGATGAATGGGAGTCTCCCTAAGGCCTAATGCCATAGAACAAAGAAATGCAACACACAGAAAAGCCAAAATACGAAGGGAAAGGTAACACTTAACTTAAGAAGCTATGGCAGCACCATGTACTCAGCCAAGATCCAAACACCAGCTATTCTCAGGTCCAACTGAAGCTATAAACCGCACAGCATTGTGGGAGAAACAACTATAAATAGGCAAAGGTAAATGACCACAATAGGAACACCTGGAGGTTAAGAGTGTGGCCAGTACCAGAAACAACACAGACGCCTATTGATCCACAAGGTAAACATGTCAAATGAAACCACGTGTTGTCAGACTCAAAGATCTCCTGCCACTCACTGTCGCGGGGACGTCCATATGTCTCAGTACGTCCGTGACAGATGCATGGTTGACCCAATATAGACAAACAGTGACAGAAGCTGTATTAACGTGTGATGTGAGGTTTCGGGGAAAAAAGACTTAACAAGACTAAGGTGCATGAAGGGTTTACTAAATAATTTTAAAAGATATATATAGAAAGATATAGTATGATAAGTAACAGTCACCGCAAGTCATGAAACAGATGCGCTGGCTCCAATCAACCAGCGACCAACATGGCACTAGGGTGGCCAGAGGTCCGGTTTTAGGCCAGACAGTTTGGCTTTTAAACTCAATGTCCTCCGTCCGGCGCAGGGCCTCGTTGGACGCAAGGATGTACTTTTGAACAGCTCACTCTTAGACAGCAGCACCGTGCTGTCCGAACGAACATAGATTTAGACAAGTGAAAATTCCACACTAGTTATGTAGAGGCCGGCGCCTCCACATAACTTAGGTGTCACAGGTAATGGGGAGGGGAAAACACCAAATACACACAACAACAATCTAGGCCTCTAAAACTAAGGAAGAGGGATGGTTACCTCCTAGTAATCCCTAGGCCTTTCCCTAACTCCTGCTAGCATGAGCAGATCCTGAAGGTGGAAATACCCATACGCCGGATACCTAAAGCCCTGCTCAAACTGACAAGCCCTAGAATAGAGAGCGTGATGTAGCAGGCTGGTTTTAAATCTGTAGAGAAACAGATGGGCGCACCATAGGGTAATTCTGTGGGTGTATAATGGTGAACAAAAAGAATTGGCAAGGCTCACCTTGTGTGGTTGTGCAGATATAGGCACAACACTATTGTAGGTATTTTCAAACAAGCCTGGTCGTCTGGATATGGCGGTCTGCAGCCTCGGGACCACAAGGGTTCTTCAAAAGGAGAAGCCTGGAGCCCCCAAGAAGATAGTAGTGCAAGAAAACAAAACACGTCCCATGGCGCAAATTACCGTCTACCAGTCACCAGGGTCAAGAAGGAATCTTTTAATGCAGCAATACAACGCGTTTCGGGGAATGACTCCACTTCATCAGGTACAAAGGAGCTGCACAAGTGTAACAGCACAAAGCTACACACATTTATACATACAAACATACCGCCTTAAGGAGGTCACAAGGTCAGAAGGGAGGAGTTTTGGATATTGTCTAGATGAACAATGACACATATAATGTGCATATTGGCAGGTTCTCATAATAGACCGCCGATGTGCACATTCCAACCACATCTATGCTGTATGAAGCAGAAAAACGCACTAATAACAGTCCATTTAAAAAGATCTCAAATGGCTACGCCCATATAGGGCTGACCTTAAGGAGTATGCAATTTAAAGTGCATCACAAAGGTCCTGATCATGCAGATAAATGATGTGATCCTATTGAGGGTTCAGGACCTGCATCACATGAGCGGATCCTAGTCACGTGAGGACTGTTACCTAGTTACAGGAATGCTTCAATGATAAGAAGGCCGTCTTCTATAAGGAAGCTGGCCTGCATCATTCGGCCCGACGTCATGTGACCCGTATCACATGAGTAGATTCCGGTCATGTGAGGGCCGTTACCTGGTTACAGGGAAGCTTCATTCGGCCCAACATCATGTGACCCGTATCACATTAGTAGATTCCGGTCACGTGAGGACCGTTGCCTGGTTGCAGGGACGCTTCAAGGGTGAGGGGGCCGTCTGCCACAGAGAGGCTAACTTGCGTCTCCCAGCCTAACATCGCGTGATAATAATAAGATCACGTTAGGGCCGCTGCTATGTGACAGAGGGCGCTCTCACCTGATTACCGCTACAATACAGCAGAAATATTTACAAAATACAAGAGCGGTACTCAGGTATATAGTAAAAGAAAAAGAAGAAGGATCATATATATTATATTATATATATGATCCTTCTTCTTTTTCTTTTACTATATACCTGAGTACCGCTCTTGTATTTTGTAAATACATCTCTCATTTCCAAGTTCCAGAGGCATATAGTTCATATTCATCCCCTCCCCCCCTCCATTCCCCCCCAACCCTTCCTTTTTCTGTCACAGAAATTGAGTCCCCAGAGGCAGGCAGGCCAGGCCATTGCTACACCTACCGGATGACACGCTGCTGATTTGGGAGGCACAGTCTTCTTCTGAGGGCGGCAGACAGAGAGAGGATGCTGCCTCGCCGCCGCAGCGCTACACAGAAAGTCACGCCCCCCCCCTATACCACATGACCTGACTGGAGCTGTGTGGAGCCGGCCGCCGGGGCTGCACACAGGGCGCGCACTGACAGAGGCTAGCTGCAGAGTCCTGACTTTTGGGGCGGCCGCCCGAGAGGAGGGAGGGGAGCGGGCGCCCGGCACACAGAAGAGCCGCATTAAAGTGTGTAAAGAGCCGCATGTGGCTCGCGAGCCGCGGCTTGCCGACCACTGATCTAGGTGATACATGCTATATCAATGGAGGCTCAACCACTCAGACCTTCACCGACCGTTAGCACCGGGTCCTGGGTTACCCCCAGCTGCAAGACTGCGGCTACGAGGAGTTTGAATGGAGTTTTGGTCAAACGTGGACCTTTCAAAGCCTATGCCACTGGATTACAGCGTTCAGCAGTTCCCACCAGTGCCACAGACTATGTAGGAGATTTAGCAAAACTGGTGCAAAGTAGGGACAAGTGAACTTCTGTTTTCAAGTTTGGCTTACAAGGTCTGGGTTATCTAAGAATCCCATTATGGATTCTGCTACCACCGACCATAGCAACCAATCAGATTCCAACTTTCATTTTTCAGAGCTCCCTTGGAAAATGAAAGCCAGAACCTGATTGGCTGCTATTAAGCAGTTTTCCTTTAGCACCATTCTTACTAAATCAATCTTGAAAAATACATGCTTGACCACTGCTCCATTCAAACTCCCCTAGGCAACGGTTTTGCTGCTTTGTGGAACAAGGCCCCCCTCCATTCTGGCAATTGGAGGGGTTTTAACCGTCTGGAATACCCCTTTATGTGAGAAACCTCTGTAAGTAATCACTTTTGCTTTCCATACCAATAAGCTAAACATAGAAAGTAGTAAAGTATATAGTCATTTTATTCGGCGATGTACAGAGGGCTTGGCCTCAAGCCTATGACCTCTCACCCCATGAACTGTATTTTTCACAAAGGAAAGGACATTCACGTCCTAAAGTAACTCAGACTAGGCACTGCCAGCACGAAGCGCATGCGCAGCTTACCTAGACCTGTCAGTGTCAACAAAACTGCGTTGCACGCCTCGCTCTGGAAAATGGAAGCACCGCCTTGTTCCTGGATGAACGTCAATGAAAGCAAGAAACTTTATTGGACGGCTGGCAACGTTCACCAGCTTGTAGCCAATGGCCTTTGAGTTCAGTTCGTGTCACGTGACCGGAGCGGCAATCCAGCCATCTTGCGGCGGCTGTAGATGATCCGCCCTGCGGGTTGCGGAAGCGGTGACCCAGCTGGGCCTGCTGCTGCTTTATTGAGAGGAAACGCGCCGCTAATGCAAAACTGGAGCTGTAACAAGCACTGGGCACGGTAAGAGACGGAATCCCAGCGGAAACGGAATTTCTCCCTGGTCCTTCCTTAAGCGCTGACTTACCTGGAAGTGCGTTATGGTGTTGTATGGCTCGTAAAGGGTTAAAATGGCTCGTACTGGACCTGTGAGGGAATTCCCTGCAGTAGGACTGGGTGCTGAGGACCCTGCTATAGCAGCGGCCACCTATGGGTGACTAGACTTTGGTGCTGAGCCCCTGTTTTGTCCTTAGTGACAAAATGTGTGCTAAAGTTAAAGGGTTTCCCCGGCTGGACGGCCCCTCCTGATAGGACCCTGTTCCCTGCCGATCAGGGGATTGTCACAGGTCAGAGCGCTGAAACCTCCGTCTATAGGGGCAATATAGCCTGACATGCCGCCCATACCGGGGAACCGAGGGGATCCTGAGTGGGGGGACCCCTCCGTCACTTTACGACGATGGTGTAATATATCAAGATTAGTAGTGCCTGCCCTGCTGTCCCCCGTCGCTCCTCTGGTCCTCTGTGGGTGTCAATCACTGCTGCAGCCTATGATTGGCTGCAGAGGTCACATGGTGTGCTGACATATAATCGCTGGGGATCGGGGAAGTGTTGGCGCTTTTCAAGCACATGGAATTATCTTCCACTGTAGATCCCACTGTTACGGGGATGATATTTGTAAAGACGTCACATGACTGCAGCAGCCAATCCCAGCGTGGCGTGATGTTATTACGGAATATTTCTTGTAGTCAAAATTGTAACACTTCAAGGGGTATTCCTATCTCATATATCCAGAGGGTATACCTTTTAAATGTCTGCCAGACCCCACATCTTTCTCCAGAATGGGGGCCCCCTATACCCTCGTTTCCCTGGACAGATCAGTGGAAAGATTCTGTAGCTCCGTTCCTCTAGTCCCCACCGCTTCTGCCCTCTGCTCCCAGGAGAGGGTGGGTGGCAGAGGTTTCCCATTCTGAGATGGTATCCACAAGGGACGGCAGGATCGGCCGCCCTAGTGTCTGACCGTCTTATAGGCAACTGATGGTAAAACGAAAGCCTCTTTGTAATTATGGTGAAAGTCATTGGTTGCTTACAGCTGATCCATCGCTTTCAAGAATTGTCATCTCTAAGCCAAAAAACGATATTGTGAAACCATCACTGCAACTTCTGAAGAGTGTCCGGGGCGGATACATTGTAGCAGTAATAATTATATTTAGTTCTTTAAAGGGGTTCTCCGAGAATCAAGAAAATGAAAATATGTAAATTATTACTTTATTATAAAAATTTTCCTAAATACCTTTCATTAGTTACAATGCCTCATTTTGTCTAGGGAGCAATGATTAGGAGAAATAAAATAGCCGCTGTCCTATTAGTACACACAAAACCTGTCCTAATCACACAGGAAGACAGGTTACTTCACCACACTGAGCTAAAGAGCTGCCTCATCCTTCTCTCTGCTCTACCGGTCAGGGATTATGATCCTG
The DNA here is from genome assembly GCF_905171765.1 of Bufo bufo. Lineage (NCBI taxonomy): Eukaryota > Metazoa > Chordata > Amphibia > Anura > Bufonidae > Bufo > Bufo bufo. Next base: position 329,725,065 of record NC_053394.1, on the reverse strand, counting down.
AATATAGCTTAAAGGGAACCTGTCACCTGGAAAAGACAATTTACACTAATCACAGTACCTTAAAGTATCTCTCATAGTGTGCCCAAAGATGTATTCATATCTTCTTTCTGCGTTGTGCTGTCTCATAAAATCGACTTATAACACAGTGTTTGGCACCTTTTTGAAGTCGTGCTGAAGTCACGGGGGCAGCGGCCTTCTTGACTCCACCGTCGGATAAGCCCGCCCCTATGCCGCTCCTCCGCATATTGATGGACAGTTTTCCCTGTAGCCGCGACCGCGCTCTTCTCGCGCATGCGCCGTGCGCGTCCTGCCGCAGCGTGATCCCGGCTACGGCTCCCTCCCTGGCATCTGCATGTTCACTGCGCCTGCGCTGCAGTGCAAGCAGACAGTGATTGCGCTCACGCCGCAGGGGAGAAGCGATGAGCGCGCTGTATAGGAACGGCGCAGGCGCAGTGAACAAGAAGATGCCAGAGAGGGAGGGAGCCGTAGCCGGGATCGCGCTGCGGCAGGATGCGCACGGCGCATGCGCGAGAAGAGCGCGGTCACGGCTACAGGGAAAACTGTCCATCAATATGCGGAGGGCTTATCCGACGGTTGAGTCAAGGAGGCCGCTGCCCCCGTGACTTCAGCACGAATTCAAAAAGGTGCCAAAAACAGTTTTATAAGTCGATTTTATGAGACAGCACAACGCAGAAAGAAGATATGAATACATCTTTGGGCACACTATGAGAGATACTTTAAGGTACTGTGATTAGTGTAAATTGTCTTTTCCATGTGACAGGTTCCCTTTAATATGATATTTAGCTGAATCTTTATGGGACTGGAGTCCATGAGGAGACTGCATACAAGTGCTGCTGCTGATCAGCCACATCTGCTCATGAACTCAATTTCAACAGAGATTCAGCTAAAGTTCTTATCATCTGTATTCAGGATTAGTGTTGAGCGAACTTCTGTTTTAAGTTCGGCGTCTAAAGTTCGGATTCCGGTTAGCGGAGAATCCCGATATGGATTCCGAATTCCGTTGTGGTCCGTGGTAGCGGAATCAATAATGGACGATTAAACTGTCACCATGTCTGCAGACATAGTGACAGCGCTGAGACCCCGGCGGTTACACACAGCCAGTGATCTCAGCTAACTGGCCCGGAACCAATGAGGGCGGTCCCGGGCCGGCTACTGTACAGACTAGCCAATCGCATGATCCCAATGCCGGCTGAAAGGTTCTGATCCCCAGATATAGATAGATATTATATATATATATATATATATATATATATATATATATATATAATATATACACACACTGCTCAAAAAAATAAAGGGAACACTTAAACAACACAATGTTACTCCAAGTCAATCACACTTCTGTGAAATCAAACTGTCCACTTAGGAAGTAACACTGAGTGACAATCAATTTCACATGCTGTTGTGCAAATTGGATAGACAACAGGTAGAAATGATAGGCAATTAGCAAGACACCCCCAATAAAGGAGTGGTTCTGCAGGTGGTGAACACAGACCACTTCTCAGTTCCTATGCTTCCTGGCTGATGTTTTGGTCACTTTTGAATGCTGGCGGTGCTTTCACTCTAGTGGTAGCGTGAGACGGAGTCTACAACCCACACAAGTGGCTCAGGTAGTGCAGCTTATCCAGGATGGCACATCAATGCGAGCTGTGGCAAGAAGGTTTGCTGTGTCTGTCAGCGTAGTGTCCAGAGCATGGAGGCGCTACCAGGAGACAGGCCAGTACATCAGGAGACGTGGAGGAGGCCGTAGGAGGGCAACAACCCAGCAGCAGGACCGCTACCTCCGCCTTTGTGCAAGGAGGAACAGGAGGAGCACTGCCAGAGCCCTGCAAAATGACCTCCAGCAGGCCACCAATGTGCATGTGTCTGCTCAAACGGTCAGAAACAGACTCCATGAGGGTGATATGAGGGCCCGACGTCCACAGGTGGGGGTTGTGCTTACAGCCCAACACCGTGCAGGACGTTTGGCATTTGCCAGAGAACACCAAGATTGGCAAATTCGCCACTGGCGCCCTGTGCTCTTCACAGATGAAAGCAGGTTCACACTGAGCACATGTGACAGACGTGACAGAGTCTGGAGACGCCGTGGAGAACGTTCTGCTGCCTGCAACATCCTCCAGCATGACCGGTTTGGCATTGGGTCAGTAATGGTGTGGGGTGGCATTTCTTTGGAGGGCCGCACAGCCCTCCATGTGCTCGCCAGAGGTAGCCTGACTGCCATTAGGTACCGAGATGAGATCCTCAGACCCCTTGTGAGACCATATGCTGGTGCGGTTGGCCCTGGGTTCCTCCTAATGCAAGACAATGCTAGACCTCATGTGGCTGAAGTGTGTCAGCAGTTCCTGCAAGACGTTGGCATTGATGCTATGGACTGGCCCGCCCGTTCCCCAGTCCTGAATCCAATTGAGCACATCTGGGACATCATGTCTCGCTCTATCCACCAACGTCACGTTGCACCACAGACAGTCCAGGAGTTGGCAGATGCTTTAGTCCAGGTCTGGGAGGAGATCCCTCAGGAGACCGTCCGCCACCTCATCAGGAGCATGCACAGGCGTTGTAGGGAGGTCATACAGGCACGTGGAGGCCACACACACTACTGAGCCTCATTTTGACTTGTTTTAAGGACATTACATCAAAGTTGGATCAGCCTGTAGTGTGTTTTTCCACTTTAATTTTGAGGGTGACTCCAAATCCAGACCTCCAGGGGTTAAGAAATTTGATTTCCAGTTTTTAATTTTTGTGTGATTTTGTTGTCAGCACATTCAATTATGTAAAGAACAAAGTATTTCAGAAAAATATTTAATTAATTCAGATCTAGGATGTGTTATTTTTGTGTTCCCTTTATTTTTTTGAGCAGTGTATATAACACTGGACAAAAATATAAACGCAGCACTTTCGGTTTTGCTCCCATTTTGTATGAGCTGAACTCAAAGATCTGAAACATTTTCTACATACACAAAAGACCCATTCAAAATGCCATCAATAAAATGCCCCTGTGTTCGTTGTCCATAACATACGCCTCCCATACCATAACCCCACCGCCACCATGGGCCACTCGATCCACAACGTTGACATCAGTAAACCGCTCACCCACACGACGCCACACACGCTGTCTGCCATCTACCCTTTTTTTTTTTATGCTTTTATTGTGTAAAACCAAAATAAAAATAGACATATTGGGTATCGCTGCATCCGTAACGACCTCCTCTATAAAAAATATCACATGATCTACCCTCTATGGTGAAGGCTGTGAAAAAAAAAAGTGCCACAACAGCCATTTTTGGGGTCTACTTGCCCAATAAAGTGCAATATTGAATGATCAAAAAATATTATGTACACAAAATTGAGACCAATGAAAATGTAAACTCTTCCTGCAAAAAATAAGCCCCTTCACATGACAATGACAAAAAAATAATAAAATGTCTTTCAGAAAATGGAGACACAATAACATGATTTTATTTTTTATTTTTTTCAAAAAAGCTTTATTATGTCATATTTGGTATTGTAGCGTCCGTAAAAACCTGCTATATAAAAATAGCGCATGGTCTAACCTGTCAGATGAACATTGTAAAAAATTCAATCTGTGCCAGAACAGCAATTTTTGGTAACCTGCCTAACAAAAAACATACCGTAATATAGAGCTATTAAAAATCATATGTAACCCAGAATAGTATCAATAAAACGGTCACCCTATCCCGTAGTTTCCAAAATGCGGTCACTTTTTGGGAGCTTCTACTGTAGGGTGCATCAGGGGCGCTTCAAATGGGACATGGCATCTAAAAACAGTTCAGCAAAATCTGCTTTCCAAAAACCATACGGTGCTCCTTTTCTTCTACGCCCTGCCATGTGCCCTTACAGCAGTTTACAACCACATATGGGGTGTTTCTGTAAATCGCAGAATCAGGGTAATACATTTTGAGTTTTGTTCGACTGTTAACCCTTGATGTGTTACAGGAAAATATGGATTACAATGGAAAATCTGCCAAAAAAGTGAAATTTAGAAATGTCTTCTCCATTTTCCTTTAATTCTTGTGAAATAAATAAAGGGTTAACAAAAAAAAATTATATCTACAAAATTATGCCATCATAAAGTAGACATATGGGAAATGTAAGTATTTTGTGAGGTATCACTATCTGCCTTAAAAGCAGAGAAATTCAAATTTAGAAAATTTACAAATTTTGAAAAATGTTCTGGAAATTTAGGATTTTTTTAAAAATTATAAATAAAGGTAATTTATATTGACTCAAATTTACTACTTTCATGAAGTACAATCTCAGAATGGCTTGGATAAGTAAGTGTTCCAAAGTTATTACCACATAAAGTAACAAATGTCAGATTTCCAAAATTTGACCTGGCCCTTAAGGTGAAAAATGTCTATGTCCTGAAGGGGTTAATTCCCAGAGAACCCCTTTAAAGGGCAGATTTGTACCTAGGACACTGACCTAGTGCATGTGCTCTTGGCAGCTGAAGACATCTGTGTTGGTCCCATGTTCATATGTGCTGGCGGTGCAAATGAGCCTCTAGGAGCAACGGGGGCGTTACCTTTCCTTCTTTCTTTCTTTCCTTCTTTCTTTCCTTCTTTCTTTCTTTCTTTCCTTCTTTCTTTCTTTCCTTCTTTCTTTCTTTCCTTCTTTCTTTCTTTCCTTCTTTCTTTCTTTCTTTCTTTCTTTCTTTCCATGAATATACTTACCTGGTCCCCACACCACCACTGCAGCTTCTCCACGTGCGCTGGGGGCCAGGTAAGTGGAATCCGTGTGAGGGGCCCGGGTGTATGGGGGGCATTTAATAGTCTTGGATAACCCCTTTAATGGTTTGAACTGATTTGTGCGGGACCCAGTGTAAAGATGGAGTAGAAACGAGGAGAGATGGGTTAACCGGGCTGCAGAATTGAGGATGGATTGGGGGGGGCACAAGAGAATTTAATGGGTGGCCATAGAGGACGATGTTGCAGTAGTTTAGGCAGGAGATGATGAGGGCATGCACTAGAACTTTAGTTGACTCTAGGTTGAGGAAAGATGGTGGTGAGCAGCCTGGTAAAAACGGTCCATGTGGCCGCTAACCTTACCCAGACCTACCATAGCTTGTCGGACCAGAACTGACAGCGTCGCAGTGAGAACCAGTGGTCTGCTCTCCTGTACTCAGATGATGGTGTGAGACCCTCAGTCGAGTAGGTACTCACAGCACCATAAATCACTATGAGGCTGTTACACTTTGGGTGCAGAGTGTTGGTGGTCCAGCTCTAATTTTTCTCCCTACATAAGGAAAATGTCTTCAGCTACATTCCGAATTGGGGAACCCTGTATTGGTCAGCTAATTTTGGAGCTTTCCTATAGGGGTACAACCACACGGCATGTTCGTGTGGCGCTTGTGACATGGCTATGTTGTCTAAGAGGGTTGATTTATGCTGACAGGTGGTCTTTAAATGAAAAAAATATCCAACTGGACAATCCCTTTAAGGATCAGCTGCAACGACAAACTTCCTCAGTAATGTGATAGTTGGCCTTGGATGAGTGTCTGCCTCTCATACCTGACACTATTCATCCCTCAGTAATCAGGTGATTTAGGATTTCCTGGGTTTTTCAGTGATTTGGGAAGTTGGGGTTCACTGCTTTAGGTCTCATGAACACGGCCGTGCCAGTTTTGTGGCCTGCATTCACTTGAATGGATCCGCAATCCAGGTCATGCGGTGCGGAATGGAAGCACAACGGAGTGCTTCTGTGGGTTTTCTCTCCGTACCTCCTCTTCACTAAAGAGGTGTGCATGCACTACTTTTTTGCAGTGCGGACCCCATTCAAGTGATGGGCACCACACGGTGCCCGTGCATTGCAGACCTCAATTTGCTGTCCGCAGCTCGTTCAAGACCGTCATATGGCCGTGTGCACGAGGCCTTAATGCTGTGAAATCCAGAATTAATTTCACAGTGGCAGCTCCGTCCACAACAACATGGACGGCGCTGTGTAGTTTTGACACTAGAGCTACTGCAGAAGAGTTGATGGGTGGAGGTGCAGCGTAGGCCGTCAATATAAAAGTACCAGAAACCCCCTCTAAAGGACTGTGTCTGTTAGGAATGGTCGCTGTGAGTTGTCTCATTCTGGGGCATTAGTAATATAATATTCAGTCAGATCCAGAATCGGCGAAGTTAGTACAGGCCAGACCTTTCCTGAGATTTACTGGTATGAGGCGGGAGAGAAATTCTTTAGGGTTCGGCTGCTGACGTCCTGGAGCTGTTGGGTTGACATTTGTGGCTATGCCCTCTGCTTCGGCTTTGCATTGTATATTCCTTCATGAAGCTGAGGGGCTTCAGTCCTCCAGGTATCGGAGGGATTTTCGTTCAGTTGAATGGCCGGCTTGTGATATTGATTGGGCAGACACCCCTCAGCCGTAGTGTTCTCAGTCATGTGTGAGCTATTGGCACTAATCATTTATACAGCCTTGGAAATTGGCAGGATTCTGCAGTCTCTTACAGTAGGACGACTATTCACCGAGTAGCAGCGTTGATGTTAAAGGGAACCTGTCACCTGGTTTGGGTCCTTTAAGCCACCAAAATGTCACAAACGCAGCTGGAGTTCAGGATCCCAAACCTGCCCATAGCAAACCCATCCATCCTAGCAAAAAGTAAATAAAATTTCAGATTACCGGGAGAAGAGTCCAGGACTCTTTTCCAGCAGCATCACGCGCTTGTGATGAATCCCAGGATGGTACATCTCGCTGCACAGCGCGTGTGCCCAGTGAAATCCATTTACTTTTTTTGGGGTTAGATGAGTTTAAAAGTTTGGGACCCTAAACTGCATAATAGCATGCAAGGGGACATCCTCTGCGTCTGGAGGAAAGAAGGTTTCTACACAAACATAGAAGAGGATTCTTTATGGTAAGAGCAGTGAGACTATGGAACTCTCTGCCTGAGGCCTCATGCACACGGCCGTGCCGTCTTTTGCGGTCCGCAAACCGCGGAGCCGCAAAAAAATGGAAGCCGCCCATGTTGCCTTCTGCAATTTGCGGAACGGACGCCGGCAATGTAAATGCCTATTCTTGTCTGCAAAGCGCGGACAGGAATAGGACATGTTATATATTTTTAACGGGGCCGATGAACAGAGCCACGGACGCGGACAGCACGCTGAGTGCTGTCCGCATCTTTTGCGGCCCCTTTGAAGTGAATGGGTCCGCATCCAAGCCGCCAAAACAACAGCCGTGTGCATGAGGCCTGAGAAGGTGGTGATGGTGAGCTCACTAAAAGAGTTCAAGAGGGGCCTGGATGTATTTCTGGAGTGTAATAATATTACAGGCTATAGCTACTAGAGAGGGGTCGTTGATCCAGGGAGTTATTCTGATTGCCTGATTGGAGTCGGGAAGGAATTTTTCCCCCTAAAATGAGGAAAATTTGGCTTCTACCTTTTTTTTTTTTTTTTTTTTTTTTTTTTTTTTTTTGCCTTCCTCTGGATCAATTGCAGGTTAACAGGATAGATGTCTTTTTTCAACCTTATAAACTATGGGGCACGTTTATGAAGACCAGCGTTTTAGACATCGGTCTTAAAAAAGCCCCTGTGCTGGCGATGGATCCGCCGAAGTTATGTAGAGGAGCCGGCCAGCGACAGTTCTGAATGTAATATAGCTTCCTCGCTGTCATAAAACAGGCATAGAAAATGATGAATGAGACGGGCCTGCCAGTCCATCCCCTTCCACTCCCACTATTGTAGACCTGGCTTGAGCAGGGAGAAGTCGCAGATGGCGGTGCAATGGTTAGTCAGCGTATTTCAGTATAATAAATGACCCCCTATGTTACTATGCTGACAGCATAGTGGCCCCAAACCTGTGGACAGGTTCCCTATTAGGCTGCGTTCACACGGGCGAGATTTCCGCGCGGGTGCAATGCGGTAGGTGAACGCATTGCACCCGCACTGAATCTGGACCCATTCATTTCTATGGGGCTGTTCAGATGAGCGATGATTTTCACGCATCACTTATGCGTTGCGTGAAAATCGCAGCATGCTCTATATTCTGCGTTTTTCACGCAACGCAGGCCCCATAGAAGTGAATGGGGTTGCGTGAAAATCGCATGCATTCGCAAGCAAGTGCGGATGCGGTGCGATTTTCACGCACGGTTGCTAGGTGACAGTCTATACACTGTAATATTTTCCCTTATAACATGGTTATAAGGGAAAATAATAGCATTCTGAATACAGAATGCATAGTAGGTGATCAGTTGAGGGTTAAAAAATAAAAAAAATTAACTCACCTCCTCCTCTTGTTCGCGTAGTTCTCCCGGTCTTTAGTTCTTTAAAAAGATGAACTATGGGCTAAAGGACCTTTGGTGACGTCAGATCACATGCTCCAATCACATGGTACATCACCGCGGTCCAAAGGTCCTTTAGCCCATAGTTCATCTTTTTAAAGAACTAAAGACCGGGAGAACTACACGAACAAGAGGAGGAGGTGAGTTAATTTTTTTTATTTTTTAACCCTCAACTGATCACCTACTATGCATTCTGTATTCAGAATGCTATTATTTTCCCTTATAACCATGTTATAAGGGAAAATAATAACATCTACACAACACCGAACCCTAACCTGAACTTCAGTGAAGAAGTTCGGGTCTGGGTACCACAGTCGGATTTTTATCACGCGCGTGCAAAACACATTGCACACGCGCGATAAAAACTGAACATCGGAACACAATCGCAGTCAAAACTGACTGCAATTGCGTTCCTACTCGCGCGGGTTTGCCGCAACACACCGGGACGCATCCGGAACTAATCCGGACACGCTCGTGTGAACCCAGCCTTAGACTTAGTTTTATGTAATGGATGGGCAGCTTCTGGACTAGTCTTCATTATTGTTAGTGGTTTCCCATGTGTGAACTGGTCTTGAGGACATTGACCTCTGTGTGTTTCATCTCCTCCCAGCACCAGTCTATCCTTCAGCTCTTCTGGGTTGAATATACAATGCTCCATTCTTATGAAGATCCGCCTATTAAATACTTCTGCTCCCCATGGATTTCATATTTTCTTAGAACTTTGACTTGTTGTTCCTCTTGTTCTTCCTGGAAATGTATATTTAAATTGACAGCTGGGTGTTACCATTCCATCCGCATTATGACGCGGTCAGAAGTCACTGCAAAGTGTCAGATGGGGTAGGGACTCGCCCACAGATGGGAACACCCCCAGTTTATTCATACTTTTCCAGGGGAATAGTAAGTGCTTATGCACATGACCCATAGCCTGTTTTGCTGTCCGCAAATTGCTGATTTTCAAAACTGATACCGGTATACCGCATTTAACGGAACATCCTGACCTCCTTAGAACAGTCCTATCCTTGTCTGTAAAACGGACTAGACTAGGACATGTTTTCTTTTTTTGCGGGGCCGAGGAACGGACATACGGATGCGGACATCTTTTGCTGTCTCATTGAAGTGAATGGATCCACATCCGACCCACACAAAATGAGGATTAGATGCGAAAAAAATGTAGTTTGTGTGCGTTATCCCTAACACAGAGTTATAAGAAAAATGTTCTCAGTAATTGTTATTTTTAGCAGGCGTTCAGGTAGGATGCTGGAGAGGTCCTCTCCATAGCTGGACATTTGTGTGGTAATGCCATGCAGAGTTCTCCTATCTTGTGTGCTAGTGTTGAGTGAACTTGTGTTTTCAAGTCCGGCGTACAAGGTTCGGGTTATCTAATAATTCCATTATGGATTCCACTACCCTGGACCCAAGGGAGCCCCAAAAGTGAAGGCGAGGACACAGTGCATGCACCCTGTGGGTGTTCTGAAAACAGCTGAGTGAGCGTGCTTGGCTGTTTCCGGAAGTCCCATAGTGGCGTATGGAACATGCACTGCCATCTCACCAGAAATAGCTGAGCCAGCGCTTGGCTATCTTCAGAAACCCCATAATGGTGAATGGAAGGTTGCCTTGCTCACACGATGCACTCTTCTTCACTTCGGGGGCCTATTCTGGAGATAGGAGTGGCAGAAGTGGGCCCCACGCCTATCTGGTATGCCTTTTATAGTCTATTGGAAGCCACAGTACAGATGTCCACAGGGCCTTACTTTTTGACATCTTCTGCAGGATATACTCGGCGGTTTGTATGTATGCGGTAATTGGATTTACTCTGTCTTGATGAAATGTTATTTTTCTCCTCTTGCAGGCAGTGGGACTAGAGACGCCATCACCATGTACTCGGAGTGGCGGACGCTGCACCTTGTTATAAAGAATGACCAGGGTCACACCAGTGTACTGCACAGCTATCCGGACAATGTGGGCCGAGACGTTGCAAACGCTGTGGTCCGTCCACTGGGACAGGCACTCAATGCCCCCTCCACTGCTGGATGTGAGAGCATACTGAAAACCGACAAGCAGGTAATAATCCCCCCTCATATGTATTGGAAGTGCTGGGTGTAGTGATGGAGGAGGGGTGCGAATAATAACTTTTCATTTCTGCCGGGTATTCTACATAGCAGTGCTTCTGTCACAAAGTCTTCCGAATGATCTGGAAATCATCCACCCAAATGTTGTGTTTCTACATTCCAGGTGAAATGGACCATGGAGGTGATCTGTTATGGCCTGACGCTACCACTAGAGGGGGACACTGTGAAATACTGCGTGGACGTGTACACCGACTGGGTCATGGCCCTGGTTTCTCCTAAAGATACCATTCCCCAGCCTGTAGTCAGGGAACCGAACAAGTACATCCAGATCATTCTCAAGCACCTGCAGAATGTCTTTGTACCCAGGTGAGGACACGTCATCCAACCAACGTCCCCAGAGACCGCTGATGAGAATTTCAGCATCCTATTAGTGTAGTTGTAAACCTTCCAACGTGAAGGCTATACGTGTAGCATATGTAAAGCTGCACAAGGGAAGCCTGGAGGTGCTGTACAGTATGTATTATTATTATTACGCAGATATGTATGTTAGACATAGACAACGTGGACTGAACGGAGTGTAATCCTAACTTCTGTCAGAGGACCTGTCACCTCTCCTCTTTAAGGCTACGTCTACACGACGACATTTGTCGCGCGACAGGGCACAACTACACTGCAACATTTGTAGCGCAACATTTGTAGCGCAACATTTGTAGCGCAACATTTGTAGCGCAACATTTGTAGCGCAACATTTGTAGCGCAACATTTGTAGCGCAACATTTGTAGCGCAACATTTGTAGCGCAACATTTGTAGCGCAACATTTGTTTGCACTAATGTCGCACGACAACTTTTATAATGGCAGTCTATGGTGTCGCACTGCAACATACTGCGACGCAGCAGTCGCAGAAAAATCCATCTCGAATGTTGCAGTGCATGTTGCAGTGCGACACCATAGACTGCCATTATAAAAATTGTCGTGCGACATTAGTGCAACAAAATGTTGCGTGACAAATGTCGTTGTGAAGACGTAGCCTAAGGCTACTTTCACACTCGCGTTTTGTGCGGATCCGTCACGGACGAATCCGTTCAGGTAATACAACCGTCTGCATCCGTTGAGAACGGATCTGCTTGTATTATCTTTAACATAGCCAGGACGGATCAGTTTTCTATTGTGCCAGATTGCGTCAGTGAAAAAACGGACTGGCTCCGTTTCATCAGACGGACACCAAAACGCTGCATTTTGGTGTCCGTCTCCAAAGCAGAATGGAGACTGAACTAATGCCTTCTGAGCGGATCCTGTTCCATTCAGAATGCAAACTGATCCGTTTTGGACCGTTTGTGAGAGCCCTGAATGGATCTCACAAACGGAAAGCCAAAACACGAGTGTGAAAGCAGACTAACAGCAAATGTAGATGAGAGGTTTTCAGCACAGCGTCCCTTGTACTAGAGAGGCTTGTGTAAAACAATGAAGGAGACCGCACATTGATAGACTGTCTGCTCCTGCAGGCAGGAATTCCTGTCTGTTCTTGGGCAAGTACATTTCCACTTCATGAGATCAGAAGACTCTGTGCTTTGAAGAGATTAAATATTTTTAGATTTTTGTTCAAAAAAAAAAAAAAAAGCCCCCACAAGATTGAAAGAAAACCCTGTGGTAGATCTTGCAGACTGGCACATGTACCCTATAGTATCTCTGTAGGTCAGCCTTATGACCTCTCTTAGGTCTGATCTAGTACACTTATCACGCTTTGTTCTGCCCCACGTTAGGACACATACCACCTCGCCTATTTTTTATTTATTTTTTTCAGATACATTTAGTTCCAAAAGCTACATCTGAAAACTTGAATGTGGAAACCCAGCCGTAATGATGAACCATGGGTGACCTGCAGGTTCTGTGTTGTGGCAGCCCAATTAGGAGGGAGGAAGTGACCGTAAGCCCCATGACGCACACGGCACAGATTAGATTAATCAGAATAGATGATTAATTGGGTCTTTGTATGAGATGCACACCATATTGTAATACGGATCATTTGATGATACATTTACTACTTGCAGAGATTGGTCAGGTGCTCACCAAAAAATGGCTCCTGATGAAGTGGACTTTACCAGGTATATCTCCCACTTTGACACTGTTGCCATCAGACCCAGCATAGTCCTCTTGCCTGGCGCTGTCATTCAAGAACAGGGAGAGGAAGCAGGGGAGAAAGGGTGAACAGAGTGGCTTGGGTCCGCCCTCGGTGCACTTAGCTGCTCATGTGCATATGAATTATAAGTACTTTTACTCCAGATAGAAGGAACGGATTGCTAAGTGACATTCAGTTGGGCTGTGCCCTGTTTTATCTGTGAATTTCCTAGTGACAGACGCCCTATAATTTAGATATACCCTGATAAAAATCACTTGTGTACATTATAGGATCCTTGTTTTAGAGTTAGGCTAGGGCGACACTATGTCACGGATGGTGTACAGGAAACAAGACAATGCAATATATTCAATGACTCACTGGATCCACAACTAATGAACAAAAGGGAGACCCCTGCATGAGACCTGCCACTCTCCCTGACTGCTCAGCCTATGCGAACACCCCAAAGGTGGATGGGCGCATATCCACGTACCTCGGCTATCTAATACCTGAAGACCCTACAATAGTGAGGGGACACGACCACCGGCTCCCTACACTAGACACGGAGGGAGTCAGGGTCTCCTGAAATCCAGCAGACAGAAAATCACAAATAAAAGAAACAGCACTTATCTTGCAGAGGACTGGAAAGTAGGAACAGCATGCACACACACTCCAGGAAGTTGTATAAGCCGCACACTACTGCATTATGGGGAGGAACTTAAAGGGAAGCAATCAGTCCAACAGCATGACAGCTGAGATAGACTAACGAGATGAGGAACTGAAACCAAAACAAAGAAACTCAAGGAGGAGGATCTGGAAGGCTCCTGTCAGAGCCTCTCAGCTGTCTGGTTGTGACACACTAGTCGCGGCTAGGATTGCAGAGTAGTGGTGATCCCATAGAAATGAATGGAATCACTGCGGCATTCACTAGAAATCCAGCCGTTTTGGATCTTTTGTGACTGCCGCGGCGATCCCACCAGTGTCACCGTGTAGCTCTAGCCTTATACCAGCGCTGTGGCTTCTTTATTCTCAGAATTGGTAGGGGTCACAGAGGCCAGACGCCCACGATAATAAAATAAATGGATATCCTAGTGATAAGATGAGAATACTCCTTTAACCTCTGTGCATCACTTCACCTTGACTGCAGATTTTGTGCTCTTCGTCTACTTTCACACTGGCGTTTTGGCTTTCTGTTTGTAAGATCCGTTCAGGGCTCTCACAAGCGGTCCAAAACGGATCCGTTTTGCCCTAATGCATTCTGAAAGGAAAAGGATCCGCTCAGAATGCATTTGGCTCAGTTTCGTCAAATCTGGCACAATAGAAAACTGATCCGTCTCCCATTGACTTTCAATGGAGTTCATGACGGATCCGTCTTGGCTATGTTACAGATAATACAAATGGATCCGTTCATGACGAATGCATTGTCATATATCTTCTATATAAAAAGAATCTTCATATAAAAGAAAGGCTCAAAAAAATATGTATATAAAAAAAATAATAATAATTATATGATCCTTCTGGCGGACATAAACGCCTCTAAGTTCTTTTATCTAGTCTTAATTTGATTTGTGCAAGCAGTAAAACAAAGGGACAATTGTATATGCAAAATATATATATTGTTTATTATAAAACAAAGAATATAAAATCAATACAATTGCAAAACAAATGATGAAGTTACAAAATAATACCAAAAATGTACCACACAGTGGTGCTAACACACCCCTATCTCACCAGCACAGTATGATTTAGTGATTTATGACAACCAGTGTCATACTTTTAACAAACAGACTCATATACCATGAGAAACTTAGGATCTTCTGTTTATCAAACAGGCTATAACAATAAAACACGGATTATACAGGAAAATAAATAACTGTTATCTCTTGACTCTGTTTTCCTATGACCAATCAAAAATATATGATAAAATATTCAGCTCGGCAATCAGACTATGAAAAATAACTTTCCAAGGGTTTTAGTCCTCTTTTCAAATAATGTCTTCCATTAACAATATGCATCTTTGCTAAGAGAATAATCAGCATTATGGAGGCTAACACTATATATTCCCACAGTATGGGAACTCTTGGCTATATACCGAGAGAAATATCTTATTAACATCACGAGCAGTAAACACAAATATATGTTACCGGGTTAAAGGTAGACAGAGTTCAGATGGGACCAGTTCTCAAGAAGTTTCCTAGTAATCCAAAAAATAATCCAAGTTTCTTCTGGTAAAGTTTTTCTTTTTGAGTTTCTTTTGGTCTTGATTGGATGGATGGATGGATCTCTGGATCTATCTTGCTGCTCCGCACACGAGTAATTATTTCCCCCCCCCCCCCCCCCCCCCCCTTATCTAAGAATCATCCCCTTTTAGATTAGGGATTTCCAATCAGGTAAGGTGGGTGTATTCGCATGCTAATAATACAATGATGTCATATTAACTCCTAACATGTTATCAAACAAATTATAAAATAATATAATATTGTCAGTCTGTCTCCAGATGGCACTGTGGTACTGCAGATGAACATCACAACTTTAAACATTAAAACTAAATATCTAATAATACGTTCACATGACCTTCTTAACCTTTTTAATATACATAATTGAGGAAGGTCTTTTCATGACACTTTTAATTACCTATATCCTGGACTTGTTGGAGCCACTGTCTTCTCCTATCTTTTTGAAATATGTTAACTTGATAAAAAATTTATATGACGGCCTTGATATTTGGCATCAGAACTTGTATATTTCACTTATCTACATCCCTGAATAACTATTGTTTTGAAATAACTTTTAACTCTTCTCAGAAATCCAATTAACAGAAACTTACTTCAGTGACTCTGTATCTCCTACAATACATTCTAAAGGATATAAATACATGGTGTGTGTGTGTGTGTGTGTGTGTGTATATATATATATATATATATATATATATATATATATATATATATATATATATATATATATATATATATATATATATATATATATATATATATATATATATTCTCTCTCTCTCAATACATTGTTAGACATAGACAACACATATGAATTATTGGTTAAAATATGTTGTAAACTAAATATACCATACAGAGAGAGATAGATAGATAATAAATTAATAAATATATATATATATATATATATATATATATATATATAATATATTGAACCTCATACAGCAGGTGCGCCTCAAGGATATGAATTCTTATCCCGTCATGGCTTATCCATGAAACAACCTTATTCCCTTCAGACAGACATGTCTGAGGAAGCTGGTGTACTCCCCATAGATAAACCCATATCCTTAGCAATAACTTTTAAATACAATGTCCGTTCATGTTCACAATTATTTTTATATAAACTGAACTTGCCATGAACTCATCTTTGCTTCCTCAGCCATATAATATAACTTTGGTTCAGGCTGATTTTATTCTTAAATTCAATGAGCATTCATTTTGGCTATAATATCATTAGATAATAGAAAATGCATAACAGCCTGCGGTTGTATTATTGTAACGGATCCGTTTTTGCAGATCCATGACGAATCCCACCAAAATGCGAGTGTAAAAGTAGCCTTATGTATATGTTAATGTCTCTGAGTACTTTATCACAGACTCTCAGACTTGCTGGATCGGTGTGTGTAAGAAAATTGATACAGAAATGTGAGGGAATGTTGGATTACTGGGAAGGGGCTTGTTGGATTTCATCAGTCACATGCTATGTGGAAGATGGAAAACCTGAGTCTTTACTAGCCGCCTGGTAAAGCAAAATAGTTTGGAATAGGATTACTGCGTGCAGATCCTGGCGCCCTGTGCATTATCCTGTATAATGTAAACTGTTAGAGCCCTGAGGGATTATTGGGAAATGTACATTAAAGCACACGTGGAGCATCTGAGTTGCTCCCAGCTAAAGTACCGAACTTATTTTCTATACATTTCTCCGCTCTGTAGTTGAGAAAGGTGCTTAGGCAGGGTGCTGGATCTCCATAAAGAAACCAGCCCTGATTGGAGACTTCCTGGAAATGCAGACTTATTGGCAATGCTCCATGGGGAAAAACAATACTGTGCACCATCTAGCCACATGTTAAGGGTCTTAGTGTACATTTTTATCAAACTTAGTTTACCATTTTTGATAGGTTCCCCCCTTGGCAACTGCTGCCGCCAGAGCACAGAACCTGCACAATCATTGCCAGGCTTGGCCCCCATGGCTCCATAAGTGTAGGGTTCCTGCATGGATAAATTCGAACCCACGCTGCCCCAACCCCTCCCCCAGCACACACACTTTAAATAAAATAAAATAAATAGCAGAAACCAGCCATTAAACAAACAAAATGCAAGTAATTTGTGTACTGGTGTCCACTGGCAAACATTTATGTAAGAGCGGCAGTCTCATCTCCACTTTTCCCAATTTGAACACAAGTGTACCATGGAGGGGGGTCCCACCAGACAGAGCGGATACCAGCTAACAGTCGCTCTGTAAGACTCAGTCTGCCTATGTATTTCACAGACAGCCATGAAATGTGGCGCTTGTTCTGTAATACTAAGTGAGCAGCCAGAGGCAGCTATTCCACCCCCAGCTGTCAGGTGTCCGCTCTCATATCAGAGGGGGCGTCTGTGATGCCCTAATAATCTGTACTATATAACCGGTGCAGTGTATTGGGTGTCCACACACACAATGGCTAAGTGAAGTCAGTACATTATTGTAATAAAGCTGTTGCTTTGCTTGCAGGCAGGAACAGATGGGCAACCAGATCCGGCTGTGCCTGCAGGTGTTGCGTTCTGTCCAGAAGCTGGCACGAGACTCTACCAGCATGGCCCGGGAAACCTGGGAGGTTCTCTTGCTTTTTCTTCTACAGATCAATGACACGCTCCTCGCTGCTCCAACTGTCTCAGGTAAGTCACAGCGCCACCGACTGACCAGAGGCGAAATTACTGGCAGCATCTAATGCAAATTTAATTTTTTTTTTTCAACATATTTTTTTTTTTTTTTTTTTTTACATTTCTGGGCAAACTGGGTAACAACCAGTAGCACTGTTGCTCCTACTATTGTTGTCACTCAACTTCTAACTTCTTAAGCCTGCCATTGTAAACGGGGGTTGTGTCACTCTTTAAGTAAGCCATTTAAAGGGGTTGTGCCATGACTGTTGTAAAAACTGAAAAGCAGATAGTACCTCTGTACCTCACATGGTTTCTCCCCACTTGCTCTGCTAGGTTTCTTCAGGCTGGCAGCTCAGGATGTATCCTTTCTGCTGCAGCTCTCTCCCCATCACGGCTCAGGGGTTGTATCCTTTCTGCTGCAGCTCTCTCCCTATCGCGGCTCAGGGGTTGTGTCCTTTCTGCTGCAGCTCTCCCTGTCACATCTCCTAACAAGCCCATGTATGATCATTCAGCTCCGTAGGTGGACGTTGAAATTGCTATACAGATTTTTTAAGCACCAGGGGTGCCATTTATAATGGAGTAAAGAGGGCAGCACAGTGGCTCAGTGGTTAGCACTGGTGCCTTGCAGCGCTGGGGTCCTAGTTTCAAATCCGACCATGGGCAACATCTGCATGGAGTTTATATGTTCTCCCTGTGTTTGTGTGGGTTTCCTCCGGGTTCTCCGGTTTCCTCCCACACTCCAAAGACATCCTGATGTGGAATGTAGCAGCGCTATATAAGTGCATAAATTAAATAATAAATAAATATCTCGCAACTGGAGCGTTTTTGTAACAGAAAGTAAGTTACAAACTTAACTAGTTTTTCATGATGTATAATGTTTAAATGTAATGTTGGCACAACCCCTCTGAAGCTGTAGGGACGGTGGGTTCACATTTTTGCCATCTGTTTAACTTGTACAAAAAATTATACTTTAAAGAGGACCTTTCGTCAGTTTTGACATAGGCTAATTATGGTATTACCTTGTAGGGCGGCCCACACACTAGTGCCACGGGTGTATTTATTTTTATTTTTTCAAATCCACCCAATTCCTCCGCTCTGATTGGATCGCGCTCACAGCCAGGGAGAAGGAGACGCCTGCAGCAGAACACTGCGTCTCCTCCCTGTTACGAGTATACTGCTCATTATAATACAGAGTGGCAAGTCATTGGGGGGGCCACAGCGGACGAACCGGGTGGAGGTTGAAAAAAATACACCCATGGCATCAGTGGGGGCTGGCCTACAAGGTAATACCATATATGGCCTATGTCAAAACTGATGAAAGGTCCTCTTTTTAAAGGGATGCCACAGACAGACGCCATACAGTGGCATTCGTTCACCAATAGTTCCGTTATAAAAAAAAAGTGTATTTTAACGTTTTCGTTTTTTTACCGAACTCTGCAGGATACAAAAGCATGGTTTGCTACGCTTTTGTATCCTTTTTTTTTTTTTTTTTTTCTCCACTACGTATACATTAAACAGATTGCAAAAACATGATGTGAACCCACCCTTAGACAACCCCTTTAGAGCTGCTGTATTACTTGTTTCCCAGCTTTCTTAAAAGAAGCTGCTTAATGGAAAGTTGAACAATGTAACAGAAAATGTCACATGGAAGCAATAGATTTACATGTGTCTGTTGCTTTTCTTTCCCAGGCGGTATTGCAGAAAGTTTGGCGGACAAGCTAATTGGGGTTCTGTTTGAAGTCTGGTTACTGGCCTGCACTCGCTGCTTCCCAACACCACCCTACTGGAAGACAGCCAAAGAAATGGTGGCCAACTGGAGACACCACCCAGCTGTGGTAGAGCAGTGGAGCAAGGCGATCTGTGCCCTGACATCTAGGTGAGGCTATGTGATAGATGTGCATGGGATGTGTTAGAACTGTATTCCTGCTCTGTCAGATCCTAGAAGTGAAAC
Organism: Bufo bufo; assembly: GCF_905171765.1. NCBI lineage: Eukaryota > Metazoa > Chordata > Amphibia > Anura > Bufonidae > Bufo > Bufo bufo. The sequence goes on along the minus strand of NC_053394.1, from coordinate 329,705,747 downwards.
TGCAGGAAGATCTTTCAGTTAGTAAAATGGACCTAGTAAGGTCATGCAACATACCAGGACAGTAAGCTCCTTCTTTCTGGTCCCCCAAATCCTTGTTTCCAATGTTCTCTTAACACTATTGGCTCTTAGCACCACCGCCAGGATCAGCTAATGCTGCGTGTTACTGGGCTTTACAGGAGAAATTGTCAGAGCACCGCCCCTTCTCTCTGACATCACTTCCTGCTCTGCAGCTATTGGCTGAATCACACCGTTGCAGGTTTCCTTCTCTGCCCACCCCCTGTTTTTACTCTGCCCATGATATTGTTAATACGTAGAGTTCTTTCCTCCTTTTAGGCAATTCTGTCTCTTGGTCCATATGCAGAAGGAAGCAGCTAAACTGGGACAGAGAGCTCCTAGTATTGTCAGTGATATGTGCTGGGGGTGGTCAGAGCAGAAAGTCTATTGTATCTTGGAGCCAAGCCAATACAAAGTGTTCACATACTTATCTGGTTATTAATTCAACCTTTTTAACTTGCTCCAGGTTGTTACGGTTCACATATGGGCCTTCATTTCCCCCGTTCAAAGTTCCAGAGGAAGATGCAAGCTTGATCCCCGCTGAAATGGATAATGAATGTGTGACCCAAACCTGGTTCAGATTTCTCCACATGCTGAGGTATGCAGTGGGTTAATTCAGTGGAGTAAAAGCAGAGTTCATAACTGGACAAACATCTTGATACGTTGGTCTCATTACATGAAAGTCAGAATGGTCAGAGTCTTACAGCTGTGATGTCCATTGACCAATGAGCGAGTCCTGCCCTAATCACAGAACTCGAGTCCCCCTTTGCTGGGAATCTTGTATAAGACCCGGGGCTTGTGCCATGGCTGGTTCAGCTCGGGCCCCAGCTGCCGGTCATCATTCTGAATTTTGACTCAATAATAATTTAAATATCTCTCATTTTCTCTGCAGTAACCCTGTGGACCTCAGCAACCCAAGTATTATTGGCACAACTCCAAAGTTTCAGGAACAGTTTCTAAATGTGAGCGGGGTGCCCACCCAGGAGCTCAACCAGTACTCCTGTCTCAAACAGCTGCCTCAGATCTTCTTCCGTGCCATGCGTGGGGTTAGCTGTTTAGTGGATGCTTTTCTAGGTAATGCTTCTGTCCTGGCTATATTCTATACAGTGTTCAGACCTTTTCATGTGTTGTGTACATGAATGAAAAAGTGCACTCACAGCAAAAGTGCCCGTTGCGTTCAACTGGTTATTTCCATTGCTAGAGCCCTTTGCCTATTGGATAAGCGTTTTTTCCCCATTGCTTTTGACAGTGTGGTCCCACGTAATTGGAACCTCGCTCTTTCTTTAGTAAATGACACTCCCAAGTTAAGAGGTTTTACTACATACGCTATGCAAAAAATATGTATTATTGTGGTCGCCAGGGATGGCTTTTATATGTAGGAAATACGTCATGTTCCATAAATAACAGTGATAAACTCGTATGTTTCTTCTTCAGGAGTTGCAGTCTTTAAGAACATTGGGTTGGAAAGATTACCAAAATATGGTATCCAAACCTTAATTATATGTGTTAGTTTGGTCCAAAAATCTGGTATTGGTTGGTAATGACTACTGATTTGGATTAAAAATACTAATCACTATGTTTCAGAATTCTGCCCAGGCTCTACAAAGTCACATTGTTTGTGTCAAGACGAGTAAGGATAGCATTAAAGTGCATGTCGCAGGGACCCCTTTGTCATGCACTGCCTTCTTGGACCCTGCACTTAGTATTACACAGTATCTATCTTGCCTAATGTGTTCCTTTAAAGGGATTGGGTGCATATTGCTAGGATATGCCCCCAGTCTCTGATAGATGCGGGTCCCACTTCTGGAGCCCACAAATGAAAGGAGAGCGGACTGCGTATGCTCTGCCACCCACCATTCATTTTTATTGGACTGCCGAAAATAGCCGATCGCTCAACTATTTCTGTCAGCCCCATAAAACTTAATGGAGCAGTGGCCGCACTTGTGCGGTTCCTATTCCTTTTTTTTGGATGGGACTTCCAAAAATAGCATGCTTCTTGGCTATTTTCGGCACTCCCATAGGAATGAATGGAGAACAGCCTCTCATGTGCATTCCGCTCTCCTTGATTTTCCGGGCTGTGTTCTAGAGATCAGTGCAGGTTCCAGAGGTGAAACCAACACCTATCGGACATTGGGGGCATATCCCAGTGATATGCCCCAATGTATAGGCCGACCCCCTTTAAATCTCAAGAGACAAATTTTTCTATAGCCCAAGTGAATATATGTTCCAAACTCAGGAACTTTTTGTCCGTTACCCCATACTGTTCTCTTTAGAAACAACCGTGTCTGGTTGTTTCTGAATATTTTACACTCTTCCATTTCAAGATTGCTTTAAAGGGGTAATCTATAGACCCCCTAACATCAGAGGAGATAGAAACACAACTGTATAACCCAATAGAGCGGGCTGCACAGGCTGGCACAGTGGTCATAATGGGAGATTTTAACTTCCCAGACATTGACTGGGGTCATGGTTTTGCCTCAACCGCAAAGGGGAGAAGATTCCTCAACTTGCTGCAGGACCACTTTATGGGCCAGTTTGTAGAAGCCCCCACTAGGGACAATTCTTTGTTCGATCTGGTAATTTCTGATGATGCAGAGCTTGTTGGAAATGTTACTGTTCGAGAAACACTAGGTAAGGCCTCATGCACACAACCGTGCTGTTTTTTGCGGTCCGCAAACCGCGGATTTGCAAAAAACGGAAGCTGCCCGTGTGCCTTCCGCAATTAACGGAACAGGCGGCCCATTGTAGACATGCCTATTCTTGTCTGCAAAACGGACAAGAATAGTACATGCTATATTTTTTTGGTGGGACCACGGAACGGTGCAACGGATGCGGATAGCACACGGAGTGCTGTCCGCATCTTTTGCGGCCCCATTGAAGTGAATGGGTCTGCATCCGAGCCGCAAAAACGGCGGGTCGGATGCGGACCAAAACAACGGTCGTGTGCATGAGGCCTAATAGTGACCACAATATAATTATATTCCCCCTAAACTATAAGAAGCAAACTCTGTCAGGCAAAGCAAAGACATTGAATTTTAAAAAGGCTAATTTCCCTGGGTTGAGGGCAGCATTTCAGGGCATAGACTGGGAGCAGCTACTGTCACATAATAATACTGAGGATAAATGGGAGAGCTTCAAATTCACATTGAGTAATTGCACTAAAAAATGTATTCCTTTAGGTAACAAGTATAAACTGATAAAATTTAAACCCCCATGGCCTACAGCTACTGTAAAAAGGGCAATAAAATACAAATCTGAGGGGTCAGCTGTAGCGTTTGAAGTTTACAAAGGGCTTAAAGGGTTTCTATCACTTCGTTTCACATAATTAGCTGTCAGACACTAGCGATCCGCTAGTATCTGCTCTGCCAAACCATCCTAATAGAATTGCTTTTGGGGCAGCCGTTTTGCTAAAAAAAGAACTTTTATTAATATGCTAATGAGCCTCTAGGTGCTATGGGGGCGTCATTAGCACCTAGAGGCTCCATCTACCTTCACAAACTGCCGCCGCCCAGCACGTCCCTCCAGCCCGCCCATCTCCTCCTGAATGCGATCCTCCCTGTGAGCGTATGTATTCGGCGCATGCGCAGTGAATGTCTGACCGCTTCCCTGCTCAGACATCTCCACTGCGCCTGCGCGATGACGTCATAGTGCTCCGAGGAACAGGCGCAGTGGAGATGTCTGAGCAGGGAAGCGGTCAGACATTCACTGCGCATGCGCCGAATACAGGCGCTCACAGGGAGGATCGCATTCAGGAGGAGATAGGCGGGCTGGAGGGACGCGCTGGGCGGCGGCAGTTTGTGAAGGTAGACGGAGCCTCTAGATGCTAATGACGCCCCCATAGCACCTAGAGGCTCATTAGCATATTAATAAAAGTTCTTTTTTTTAGCAAAACGGCTGCCCCAAAAGCAATTCTATTAGGATGGTTTGGCAGAGCAGACACTAGCGGATCGCTAGTGTCTGACAGCTAAATATGTGAAACGAAGTGATAGAAACCCTTTAATAAAATCTGTAAAAAGTAGATAAAGTTTGCAAAAATACAAAACGAACAGCAGGTGGCAAAAGAGAGCAAAACAAATCCCAAAAAATTATTTAAATATATAAGTGCTAAAAACCAAGGTCTGAGCAGGTAGGTCCCCTAAATAATGGTAAAGGGGGGTTAGTCACTGAAGATAAGGAAAAGGCAGAGTTACTAAATGTAACAATAGAATAATGAGCGAGCACTCATACACCTGGCAACCAAATTGACATATGCA